>NW_024609868.1:20717807-20949781 GCF_016920785.2 Ixodes scapularis
CCAACATCATGCACCTCTATGAAAACTATGAAAGCATCTCCATTACTGGCCTCGTTTCTCTTCTCGCAGAAAAATAATCGTTTATGTTTCACAATATTTACCACCATAAACCGGCACTTCGTAGAACGTTATTTTGAGAGCCGTCTTATATATATATATATATATATCATCGCGCATAGATCACCAACTGAAAGTAGGCATCCCCCCTTGTTTGTAGCACCTTTATTTTCGAGGCCTTTTTTCTTCCCTAGACATCCATAACTGACGGCATTGATTGTAAAATTGCATACAAGAATGGACAGTTGGGCTAGTTGGTAAGCGTCCATGATGAAAAACAGCGCGAAACACGAGGTCACGTTTTCTTTGTGTCCTAGTGTTTCGTGCTTTTTTTCATCATAAACGTAAAAATTGGCAATTTTTTCTTCCATTTCTTTTTGCGATGTTTAAACAACAGACATTCGGCTCATTCAGCACGCGTAGCCACATTGTAGTCTTTTGCGCATGTGCAGTGGATTATCACGTGAGGGCCGCCGCTTCGTACAAAATACATCTTTTTTTATTTTGTATTGACGTACTTGTCTTGTCTATTAATACATGTTTGCCTTGTTTAGCGTTAACGGTTTTAACACTAATTAGCTTTGTTAACTAACCTACCCCACCCTGTAGTGTGCACTGCCTTCGGGCCCGTGAAAGTAAATAAAGCAAATGAAATCTGAAATAATGCTGGAATGTCTATGGGCCGGCTCCAATCATGTCGTTAACACCGCTCGATCAAGAAGAACCTACTGCATAGCGATGTTACTCTCAAAAGGCTCAATGCTCGCCATGATTCGTGGCTTCGACCCTTCGCCTTCTTTACGGCGTTCGCTCTACTAAAGTGGAAACAGTGGAGAGGTTTGTGGAAGGAACTTCTCTAGCTATTCTTATCCTGTAACAGACTGTATATATATATATATGTTCCAATGTCAGTAATTCAGAGGTTGTTCTTTTGTTCAGCGATAACGTAAGAAACGGAAGGTCTGACTGTTTGTCGCCAGTATAGTTAGAAATAAAGACTTGACCACGCTCGTGGGCAACTAATATGCCTTGTACGAAGCATTCAGCGACATCCGCGGCACCCTAAGGTATACTGGGAAATGGCTGTAAGGACCTGCTGTATAGCAGACGACGGAGGGTACGCTCTCTTCAACGTTACGTGGTAGATGATACGGGAGCAACCCCATAATTTGTTGCGCGCTTAGCCCGTGGCCTTCTTGAGATTTTTGCAAAGGTCTCCGAAACGCAAGGTGAAAGAGAAGTGTAGCCTTGGCACAGAAGGAATGCCAGTATTTTAACAGCGGCGGAAGCGCGCCCGCCTCCTCTCCTTACCTCCATTTCGGAGCAGGAAGAAGACTGGCGTCAAGGGCAACCGTGCCACCGCCGTCCCGCTTTGCTTCCCGACCTACTTCCTTCCTGGTTTCGTTCCGCGTTTTCCCTTTTCCTCGATTGCGTCGCTTCCGCACGTGTCTCCTCCCCGAAACGCGGCATTGAAAAGCAGACGACAGATGGGGAGCGGGAAGGAGTGGCGGAGCTTACGCGCATCCACGACAGGTGGCGCTAGGTGTCTGGACACCACTCTCTCTTTCTCTCACTCTCTCTCTCTCTCGCAATGGTTCACTTTCACTTTCGACTCTTTTCGAAATAAACCGTTTGTCCCCTTTCATTTTTCGTGCGCTTGCGTTGTCTTGTTGATATCAATTCGCGGTAAAAAATGACCTAAGGTTGGAATAAACCGTAAAAAATCTGTTACGAAAAAAAAAAAGCAAAAAAAAAATGAGGGGGTGACATAAACATAAAGCTAAAATTCGGAAGCCTTCTTATCTGTCTCGGCGTGCTCGGAAACGAAAAATGTGCGTTTCTTTTGCCAGCATTTTCGACAACTGTAGCATTTAGCGCACGTTGTCCCCTTTAATTTAACGGTTTTAGCAATATCATCAAGACTGTGAAAAAACAAAACAAAAAAGCAAGTTGGGAGTTATTCAAACAATTTTGCCTTATCTTTTCTTATTTTTTTTTTTTTTTTTTTTTAACGAGATTTAGGGGATGAACGGATAGATAGATTTTGCGGCGTTCGGTATCGCCGCTCTCTGGTCAAACATGAGCGTATTTCGATTGGCGCGCTTCCACCTAGTAGGCAGGCTAAATTTAAAGGGCACGGACAGATCAATTCAATTTTTTTTTTAAATCATCTGAAACGATTCAAAAGCCTGGACATTACCCTCAAAATCCAAAACATGAAAACTCAGTATTTGTAAAAAAAAAAAAAAAAAAATAAGTATTTAGTATCGTGAAATTCATAATAGTTATTACGAAATCGGCAAATCAAAATGATGCAAAAACAAACATTCAAATATACCCGCCCTTTTCAGGGCCGTGACGTCAGTGGAAGGTTAGCTTGCCAGTCGGGCGAGCACTCTAAAAAATAGAATATGCCAATCATTTGTTCCGTGCTGGAGCGCGGGGACTGGAGCGAGCTTCCAAAGCATTCATTTGACACCATGAAACTGCTTCGAATCAGTTGGGAACAAATTCTACAGTCCAAAGAGTGAACCCCTGCACTTCCAATGACGTCACTTTTTCATTGTTGCCAGTAGAGACTTTCAGTTTGAAAAACACGGTGAGGACCAAAATTGTAAATTCAATAACTTCGTGAAAAAAAATTATTTTGACCTAATATTTGGGATACTATTTTGGCGATGTTGTTTGGCGAGTTTAGCAAAATTTCAAGCAAATCGGGGACCATGAAGAAATCGGCGGAGTACCCCTTTAAAGGGATACTACAACGAAATTTCGGCGCTCATTTTTTGGTCTATATGCGTTCAAAAGAGCAGTATCACATGGAACATACCAATATCTTGTTAAAAAAGTCTCGAAAAGGAATTTTAAAACGAATTAAACGATTAGCAAAGAGCACCTGGTGGATGTCGCTAACGCCTCGTTTGTAATGCTCGTCTAAGAACCTTGACAGCTAGTGACGGAGGTTGTCTCGTCTCCGGCCACGACGAGAGAAGGGGGGAAGGAGGAACTCCCCTCTTCCCGAGAATCCCTTTTGTGTGTCGCAGAAGTCGCTATTGTCCCCCTAGAAGATTATAGAAGATTAACCCGTCACTCAAAATTCGTACAAAAGCAGCCGCTTCGCTGGCTGGAACGACTAGGCCATCCTCTCGACGTCAGCCTCGCCGTAGCTTTGCTCGTCTTGAGACGACCTACGTCACGATTGCGTTGGATGTCACGTGCTCTAAGCTGGGCCTTCTCCGAGCGCTTGCCAGAGTGGGCCGTTTACAACGAAAAATACAGCCACCAGGATCAAAATACAAACGTGCGATTGTCATTTACGGATTTTGTGGATCATATTCAACCTATTTTTGAACACGACGGGAATATTTCAAATTTCGTTGAAGTATCCCTTTAAGCAGCACTTTCGTTGAAGAAAAGGCATATGATGCCCTATGCCCTTTGGCATAGGGCATCCTATGGAACATGCGCGTGAATCCCGTGCCGATAAGAGGAAGAAAGGCGATAAAAAGTCTGAAGGTAGAAGCAGCCTCGCCGACAGGTCATAGTGGGCGGTGTTCCCGTTTGGAGCAAAATGAAGCTATAATACAGGTTTTCTTCCCGTGAAATTTGGGTTCCAGATTTTTAAGGACAGCTCCAATTCGTTTTTTTTTTTTCCCCCGTTCATTTGGATAAGATTAGTTTGAAGTTTAATTTTCGGGTTTTTCAGTATTTACCAAAAGGACGGAACCCCACTCATGTGCGACAGAGCCTCTGATCACCGGCGTCCAGTTCAGTTACGCAACATCTCTTTCGGATCCTCATAATAAATTTCAGACTTCGAGATTTTCCTTTTCGGCTATTATGTGACGAAACGTATGCCAAAAACCTTTACACCAGAATGCGTGGTAGAATAAGGCCTACGAAATAAGTTCGAATATTTTATCGAATTACGTCCCGAGTACACTTTTAGCCTGACTCGATTGGTTTAACATATAACTAGAAAGACAATCGCTAAATAAGTTAAAGGGTAACTGCAAAGAAAAAAAAAGTTTTTTTTAAATAGCCTAATTGGGACAAGCATGTCAAAAAACAATTTTTCCACGAGAAAAAACATTTTTTACGGCAATATTTATTGCGTGAGACTCATTTTAGTTTGCGGCTATTTCGTCCGTTTTAAATCGCGCGCCACAAAGTTGTGATTATGTGACGTCAATCCCAAAAGGTTCTCATTGGCTAAGAGTTTGATTGACAGTTTAGATCTTGGTTGTTAAACCTTTGTTATATGTTGCAATTTCCTTTTGAGCGGCATATTTTTACGTTTAAAGAATAACCCATGTGATGAAAGTTATTATTCTTTACAAAAGGTTTACAAGACGGGCACTTCCGTTTGGATTCATACAAACAAAAGCTTCGCCATTCTTTCATGGCCGCCGAAGTCTCTGCTCCCGCCTGTCTCGCCTACCTCGACTAATCGTTTCGCCGAAGTGATCAGTGTTTCGTCGTTTCGTGCTGACCCAGGTGCTTGAGTGAGACTTCTTGAAGTGAAGTAGTGTGTGTGTGTTTAGCAGCTGTCGCAGGTGTTAGTGATAGGAAGCGACGCGGGGTTTTGGCTTTCATAGCGCGGTTCTTTCGTTTTCCTCCTTGCTTGCTTAGCGTGCTTTTTTTGTTTTGCTTGTTTGCTCGTGCAAATGCTGACTTTTCGGAGATGTCAGATGCGTGATCCCGACAGTGAGCCTTCCAGCAGCCATGTCGCCCCGAAAGGAATGCTATTTGGCTGGAGGCAATCGGGCGTTCGCGTAGCGACCAACGTGTCTAGTTACATTCTCGTCATATCGCTCTGGAGTCTGGAGGCCGTCGAGATTCGCCCCGTGTGCACCTAACATCCGCGACTAGACAGAAAATAAAAAAAGCACTATGTCCACTACGTAAAAATGGTCTCAGTTCATGCATCTGTAGGCAGGTACGAAATCGTGCCCAAATTTATTCACACCGCACGATGCAACACGTCGCTGTGCAAACGCAGTCCAACACGAAGCATAAAAACGGCAGATTTAGGACAACAATTCGGAGTCCATTGTTCAATTAAAACGAACGCCCGCAGCTTTTTACTCACGGTATGCGTCGGGAAACTTCCACATTTTGAAACAGAACGAGGCAGATTTACTTTTAAAAACGCTCCCAGCGTCCTCCCGGACCAGTTTGACTGGATCAGCTGACGACGACGGGACTTAACTGGTTGAACGTCAACCCCACAACAACCAATTTGCGCTCCGTGTTAGCACCGCATTACACACACCACGAACATTTCAGCTCTGTCGCATCGCCGTGTTGCACCAAACAGAACGAGATCGCCGAAACCAACGCAGCGCTGTCGTGAACCTCGGCTTGTGGTTGCGCACTCGTGGATTCTGTGACTCCCTTCGCTTTCAAAGCGCGCACGACGATTACGAACGATACTTTCCGTCCTCCGGGAACATCACAGGGGCACTTCTCCGGTCACGTCTTCGCTACATGTGCTCGCAAACCGCGTCAAACCATAACAACCAAAACAATACCGCGGCCTGGCGTAGTTGCCAGATCTTGCCGGAAGTCGAGACGCTGCGTCGTTCAACTCCGCAACGCAAGGAGAGTGAGGGGCGGGGCGTACTCCTCTTCCGCGGGGGTCGAAAGAGCGGGAGTTTCAAATGTGGAGAGGTTCTGACTCTACTAAATTACGTCCTGTGGCGTAAATATTGATAAAAAAAATCATTTTTTTCGCGGAACATTTGTTTTGTGACATGCTTGTCCCAATTAGGCTGTTTAAAAAAAAACTTTTTTTTCTTTGCAGTTACCCTTTAAGGGCAATATAAAAAGGCTTACCATTTTTTTTGCCGCACGGTATGTGATGTATCTTATAAGGTCGAAACGGGCAACGACGTCAGCCTAGATATCATACAGGGAGAAAGTCTGATCACAAATCCTGGGAATCAAATTCAGTTGCCTGTTACCACACAGTGTGGCCAAAAAAAAAAAAAAAAAAAACAAAAAAAAAAAACGAGAATGTTTTTATTTGACGATGGGCTTTAGAGTGGCGACCTTCATCGTCGTCCTCGGAGGGCTTAGACCGACCTGACGGGATTAAACGTCGCCATCCCCGAACAGAAGAAAAAATCTCGAAAATAAAGATTTGAGCAAGAAAGAAATATGAAACCCTTCCGCGGGCGTCAGGGTGATTGGTCTTCGAGGGTCGTTACTTTCGTTCGAGCACCCTGTCCAGGCGAGCTGCCTTCGAGCTACCATTAGCACTTCCGAGTGGGAAAGACAACGGATAACCAACTTTGAGAATCTTTTGTTGCCTTTCCAAGAAGTAATTCAGAGAGGCAAAAAGAGAGGAGCTAGCGTTATAGAGAACAATAGGGAGTTTTTGTAGGCCGTGTTTCCCCCTCCGCTAGCCCTCCGCTACCAAGAAACCGCCACTGCGCCTGCGCGCCCATGGCCTTGGCTGTAGAGTTCCGGGTAGCGGATGGGCTTAGCGGAGCGGGAAACGCGGTCTACTAAAACTCGCTAATATCGAGTTTTAGTAGACCGTGTTTCTTGCTCCGCTAGGCCCCTCCGCTACCCGGAACTCTACAGCCAAGGCCATCGGCGCGCAGGCGCAGTGGCGGTTTCTTGGTGCAGACAGCCTGAAGAGATCAGGCTGTCACTCTGATCTCTTCAGGTCCAGCGTAGGGAGATAGAAAATAATGGTTTAGACGAAGCTGGTCAAGCCTACACCCTATGGCCACACTGTGTGGTAACAGGCAACTGAATTTGATTCCCAGGATTTGTGATCAGACTTTCTCCCTGTATGATATCTAGGCTGACCAAGTCTTCGTTGCCCGTTTCGACCTTATCGGATACATCACATACCGTGCGGCAAAAAAATGGTAAGCCGTGTTGTTACGAAGATTTAGATGCGCTTTGACGCTCGCAGGAAACGACACCAATACATACATGGTTGGGACAAACATCTCGGAGGTTCGACTGTGAAGTGTTCAAATGTCGAACTTTGAAAGTTCGCATTTCCTGTGCTCGGATACAAACGAGAGATATTTGTTTGGGCAGCTAGACTGGCACAGTTGCCGTCCGCGTTTGTTTCTTGCGCTGTCGTGTTCCTTTTCTTAGTGTCTACTTGCGTCCCATAAACTAACCCGCTCTCTGGCTTCATTTTAGTGAGACATCTCCCGTTTGAACTACGCTGTACATTTCAAGCTTAGGTCACTAGCACACAAAACTCATTCGAGATGCCGCGGAGAAAACACAGCTCGTTGAAATAAGCGCCCAGACCAGAGGATTGCTTAAACAAAACCTGGGGATGATGGGACTACTGTCGAGATTGGTTATAACGAAGTCGGTTATAACGAAACAGCAGCTGCAGCGAAGCGATCGCGATTTCCTATTCCCTTTTGCTCTTCGTTATAACCGAAGTCGGTTATAGCGAAATAGCGGCTCCAGCGAAGCGACCACGATTTTCCATTCCCTTTTGCACTTCGTTATAACCGAAGTTGGTTGTAACGAAATAGCGGATATAGCCGAAGTGATTTCCGACTTTCGTTAAATTCGTTATAACCGGTTTCGGCTACAACTTTAATGTCAATGCACGCAGCTCTCGGAAAAAAAAATGTGCAACTCTTTTTTTTTTTTTGTAACACTTTGAGAGCCAATTATCGCGTTCTACGACGCGAACTGGGTCAGTGACGAAACTGTAAAGGCCCGTTCACACTCTTGCGACCGACTTCGACTGAGGGAGACCAACCGGTTTTTAAGCCTTTTGCGACTTCTTAGGACCGGATGCGATGCAGCGGAGCTGGTCCTAAGAGATCGCAAGAGGCTTAAAAACCGGTCTGGTCTCTCTCGGTCTAAAGGCCCGTTCACACTCTTGCAACCGAGAGAGACCAGACCGGTTTTTAAGCCTCTTGCGACCTCTTAGGACCGGATGCACTGCAGCGGAGCTGGTCCTAAGAGGTCGCAAGAGGCTTAAACACCGGTCTAGTCTCTCTCGGTCTAAAGGCCCGTTCACACTCTTGCAACCGAGTACGACCGAGAGAGACCAGACCGGTTTTTAAGCCTCTTGTGACCTCTTAGGACCGGGTGCACTGCAGCGGAGCTGGTCCTAAGAGGTCGCAAGAGGCTTGAACACCGGTCTAGTCTCTCTCGGTCTAAAGGCCCGTTCACACTCTTGCAACCGAGTACGACCGAGAGAGACCAGACCGGTTTTTAAGCCTCTTGTGACCTCTTAGGACCGGATGCACTGCAGCGGAGCTGGTCCTAAGAGGTCGCAAGAGGCTTAAACACCGGTCTAGTCTCTCGGTCTAAAGGCCCGTTCACACTCTTGCAACCGAGTACGACCGAGAGAGACCAGACCGGTTTTTAAGCCTCTTGTGACCTCTTAGGACCGGGTGCACTGCAGCGGAGCTGGTCCTAAGAGGTCGCAAGAGGCTTAAAAACCGGTCTGGTCTCTCTCGGTCTCACTCGGTTGCAAGAGTGTGAACGGACCTTAACTCGGTCGCAAGAGTGTGAATGGGCCTTAAATGTTTAGACCTACACTCCGTAGATAGCGGCGATTGGCTGTTCCAAGTTTTCTTGCGAAGGACACGCACTGGACTTTCATAAAGTGCAGTGCCACGTCGAAGACTCCGTTGTTAGGTTAAAACGTCTATTCCGAGTTGGGGAAAAAAAAAAGGAAAACAAAGAAATTCCGTAGACCGTGGTGATTGGCTCTTCCTCAGAATGCTCTGCGGGAAAGCAAACGACGCACGGGCTTTTTTTTTTTTTCCTCCGAGTGAGAAATGATTGCTGTCACCGCTTAGCCAGAAGTCCTCCAAGGCTGAACCATATACGACGCGTTGTTGCTCGCGACATCGCGAGCATAATGTAATCTCGTCCGTTCCTCGTGCACATGCACAGAAGCGGGAAGTCTTCCGCGCAAGGTGAGCGGCGAAAGATTGCCCGCCGTGTACTACGACGATGAAGCGACGTGTTACGATCTCGTTACTTATTCTGCGTTCCTTATTTACTCCACTTAACCGATATGCCGCCGGGCTCGAGGAAACAGGCAACTGCAGCCTTGGACCCAGACACGCGGACGTACGTTGGCCAGACAGGGGGCACAGCGCGAAGATGGGGGAAAGGGAGAGAGGGAAGATTAAGTGAATCGTTTCATCCTTCACCCCATCTTCCCGATTTTGTTTTGTGCAAGTTGAAGTTTTGAAACACGAGAGAAGAGTTGAGGTTGGTTAACACATTGGCGTTTGGGTGGGATGGACTGTGTTTCAGCTGCTCACGGCGAGAGAATGCACTGGCGCCACCTATCGGGCAACTCTGGAACACATCTGATCTGCGTACATTTTACGCACTGTTCTTTCTCCGTGTGCTCGTGGAATACTTCTGACAATGTGAAAGGAACCATACAATGATTTTTCAACTTGTTCCTCCTTAGCTTTGCTTCTAAACTCGAAAGCGAAAAATTAGAAATCCCGTAATACTTCACCGGGTGTGACAAGTCCAAGCTTCCACCGTGATTTTTAAGCACACCGTGGATCTTGTCATTCCCAAGTGATGATAAGTGTCGCCTACTCATTGGCCACGAGCGCATATCCAGATATTCGTCGAAAGGTCGATTGTTGACGAGCGCATACGTCCGAGGGACGCAGTTCTCGTGTCCAATGCGTGAGCTGGGTTCGGCTGACCGTTGACACGCTTGGGCACCGCGGATGCATCGCAGTAAAAAGGCGGAGAGCTTTTCGAAGAAAAAAAAATAGTCCTCTAATTTTTTTTTTTTTTTTTTCAGTACCGAAAAGCTGCTTTTGTCTCTCTACCCTGGTGTACTAGTTACATGTTGGCCTATCAAACGATATGCGAATAGTAAAATCCCAATTTAAAATCATTGATCCTGGCCCAAAATTAATTTCACGATACGCGCGTAGACTGAACTCAAATTTGCTAGCCGCAGCAGTAACTTTGAAACACCCTGTCTATTCCTGCTAAGTTCTCTTGTCCTGTGGCCGTGTTCAAAACGCGTGTAAACAATCGCCGTTTTTTTTTTTTTTTCTCTAGTATTTAAAGCATGTCAAAAACGGTACTACGTGGTAGAAAGTGCCGATTTGGGGCACTGACTTCGGCGGTATTACTTGATGCTCGTCAATACTTGTGTCGGTTAAATTCGAGAAAAAAAAAAAGAAATAACCGACGTTGTGTTTGCGCAAATTGTGACACACGGTATGCAGACGACGGTTAGGCGACGATTCACAGGATCAAAGCCCCAAATCACGTCCGGTCCTGTGCTACCCCTGCACTGACTTTGCAGAATTTCTCGGATTAAACCGGCGAGTTTTGTTCGAGCAATGGTCTCTATTAATGTTGTGCGAATGACTTCACGGAGGAAGGCCAAAAGTTTACCAATGACATGCTAACAATCATTTCGTTTCCAAACATAAAAAAAAAAAAAAAAAAAAAAAACACGTTATGTTCCCGTATCTACGTTCGAGCTTTAAAACACATATAACTCGCATCGCGGTGTACCACGCGTGAACGACATTTCATGCGAGATATGGAACCACTCTTTAATTTTTAGCCATTTAACTTGCTCGATTTTGTGTTTATGACAGATCGTAGTCGGCGTCAGCTTCAACATCGATTCGGAGGAAATTACTCCAACTTCTCCATATCTCTTACGCGACGCCGGTTTCCACAGCTCTTTTGTGCGTTATTATTATTTTTGTTTTTCGCGAGTGCCACGCAAGGCATTTTGATACACCTGAACGTATACCGCAATCAGCTTATTCATTCCGGCTATCACCACGTTCTAAACTCCGAGGGGGGACACGCACGCCATAGCGTGGTCCACAATATCGAATTCCGAACGCGAACCTAAGGCGAAGTGGCCATCAATCAGTCTCTTGCTTTTCCCTCGCGAACATTCAATTTCACTCGCTCGGAATGCAACGGAACTCTCGGTCCGTCTCAGGGTAACTTGGGCAAGTGGAAGAAGGCTACGGTCCCCGTGAGCCAATCAGACGCGTTGGAGGGCGACACGCGACTCTACTCTATCTTACTAGTCGCGCGCCATGCTGCCAAAGCCACCGACGAAAGTGAGAGGAAAATCCGCCTTTGTCCGGGGAATTTTGAGTGACGAGCTAATCTCTGAGAGGAGAATGTCGGCGTTCGGGACGCACAAAAGGTTTCCCCTTCCCTTTTTCTTTAACTGCTTATAAAATATATATATTTATAAAGTAAGTGTTGTCAAGTGCTTCGCTTCGGAGGCTCCGATTGGCTGGATGGCGCTGCGGCGTTCGCTCTGTGCCAAGTTACGGTGAGACCAAGTTTCGAAGCCGCCCTCTATCTAGGTCTCCCTCCCGCCCTCCCGTGATCGAGGGGTCGCTGCTGCCAGTGCCGCTGAGTGCTGCGATAACTCCTTCGAATGACACGCCGCGCTGTTTGCGTAAGTTCGCCTGTGTCGCCTGGCGCTCCGGAATGGAGGCAGCGGCCGATTGCTCCCACGCCCGTCTCTCGGGGTGCAGTCGGAGAACGCTCCCGCGAACAGCACGAATAAGTGTCGCGGTTGCACGGCGGGCGCGCAAATGAGCGTCGTTTTCTATATTTCCTTCGGGGTGATCCCGTGATCCGCTACATGCGCTTTGATGACTGACTGCCGTCCGGGTGGTTGTTGACACAGATTGTGCGAGGCTGCTGATGTCGTATGTGACTGATCGTACGGAGAGTATACCTGTGGGGGGTCAGTCTCCCTTCTGTCGTGTCGTCGAGTCGTCATTACCAGTAAAATGGGTTTGGACAAAATGATTTCTACTTGAATTCTTCGTCGTATACGCCTTTCCAGCGCTTATTGCCGAGGCGAAAGACGCCGAGTCATTGGGGCTGTGATCGCATGCGCGTGGCGTCTGATGTCCGATAGAAGAGAACTACTGCATACGCTCAACGCGTTCTACTGCCCAGAAGGCAATGGTCGCAGCGCGTAGGAGGTCATTATCAGAATGGTCTGAATACTGTATACATCACTCGCGAATAGTTTGGTAGCGCGCGTTCGCGAAGGTGGTCGTTGACGCCAGTTCTGTGGGATGTACCCAGTATGAACGTGTCCGCAAATATCGCGGGCGATGCCGACTTATCGCTGAATGTCGTGCGTGAGATTCTGACCACGGTAGACAATCTGACTAACCGTCCCTGTACCATAGTCAGAATGATCGATATCATTCTGTGCCTGTGTGATCTGTCGTCAACATATCATACCGGTGTTCACTCTTATGTGTGTGACCGCCTGTTTAATGGTGCCTGCCTTAATCCCTAGGCGTCGCCGACAAGGTTTCTGTTTTCCAGACGTCAACAACAGACTCGTTATTTCATCCGCAACTGTCGCTTGTCTTGCACACTCGCGCTTCTTCAAAGCGCGGCCAATGTCGTCTGCTGCGTTTTCGCCGCGTCTGCTGCTTCCTTTTTTGACAGTCGTCTGTTTGTCGAACCATCTCGCCGTATGCTTCGAACCAGTCCAACTACGTGACGGAGTCACGGCCCGACGACGTTTTCGGGCTTGCGTAACGGTCCGCCACTCTCTCTCTCTCCTCTCCGGCCAGGCTACAGTGACGAAAGCCAGCGCCAAATAATGTAAAATGGAGTCTGAAAAGGGTTGACTAACAACAACAACAATACTGGCAACAAACCGACAAGGCATGGAGCGCGAGAGTGAAAAAGGAGGGCGAGACGAGCGCGATTGAAACAGGTTCTCCGGTGCTCTTTATTATTATTTTTCTTTACTTTTTTGTTTTGTTTTCCGAGCTCACCTGTGTACGCTGATTTCGGTCAAGGATAAACCGGATCCCAGCGCACCCCGTTCGAGCCGGAATTAAACGCGCCTGGCGGCGCACTCTCTGGGCGCTTTGTGCTTTTATTTTCTCATTTCTTTTTGTGGAGTCTTTTTTGCTCCTGGGAGAAAGGAACGTCGGGCGAGGAGGCTAACGGGCATCTGTCTGTGCGTGTGTAAAGGGAACACGCAGAAAAGGTTGGGAAAAGGAAAGGCTTTTTGAGGTCGAGGTTAGAGCCGACAATGAAATCTTTTCCGCTCTCGGCCCGCCGCGCTAGTTGGTGGGTCGCTGTTGTGGTCAGTTTTGAGCACGGCCTGACTCGGTCGCCGCCGCGAGATGGCGCTAGTCGACAGTCTCAATATTTGTTTTGCGTTATTACCATTAAAAAGGCTTAACTTTTTGCTGTCTTTTTTTTATTTCGGGGTAAAGGCAAAGGGGAAGCCATATTCTGAATGTTCTAGATATTAGGTGGATGTTACTAAAAAAATACCCGCTCGGTGGCGGAAAACCACCTCACGATATAAAGGGTTTAGTTGTAGCAGAGCCGTATATGTAGAGAGTTTGGTCAATGGGAGGCGCGGGCAGAGCCAGGGCGTGCGGCAGACTCGGAAAGAGGGCTTGGTACGCTCTCTTGACCAACCAGAAGCCGAGAAGAATCCCCTAGCGGTGGTAGTGAGAAACAGTTCTGATCGAAGGTCTATGTTCGTATATGGTTTTAATAAGTGCGTAAGTGTGAAGTGTAGTAACTCTTTGTGGTTGAAAATAGGGTGCACGTCTTGTTTTGATTAGGATCATGCAGAAATATGTAAGAAACGAATGCGCCGCTCAACTCTGTTTTGCGCGGACAGAGTGTGACCGCTCGGACGGCCGATTCCCAGCCCTCGGCGTTTGGCGTACGGATTATGTCGATCGTTCCGCTAATCGCATTCTTCCACCATCATTTTGGATGAGCTTGATTGAAACATCACGTGTATCAAATTTTTAGCCATCGAGAGTTACTCCAATGCAGTTATCAGGTTTGTTTTTCGCGACCACCGCCAGGGTATTATTTCCGGCTTCTGGTTGGTCACATTCGAATTTCTGAAGACGCCCTGGAACACGCCCAGTCCGCTTTCGGCCAATGGCGCCGCTTCATTTGTCTCCTATACTTCCCAACGAATGGCCAAACTCTCTACATATACGGCTCTGAGTTGTAGGCATCCATCCATCCATTCATTCTTATTTGTTTTCTATCCCTACCCACAGCCTGCCACACTCTAAAAAACGGCTGTGCGTCTACTTTCAGGCACAACACTCGGAGACCCAATCACCGCAACTTACGGAGGCAGCTCAGCGAATGACGATGCCGAAACATACCTTTAGACCAAAAAAACGCGGTCTGAGTTGTGACATGAAACAATGGCAAGCGTGTCATTTTGCATTGCTTAATGTCATGACTCAGACTGCGTTGTTTGGTCTAAAGATACGTTTCTGCATCATCATTCGCTGAGTTGCCTCCGTAAGTTGCGGTTATTGGCTCTCCGAGTGTTGTGCGTGAAAGTAGACGCACAGACTTTCTTAGGGTGATCAGGTCCCTCCAGTGCAAGACAAAGAAAATGTCACGACACCGCTTTAGGGGAAATTTTCTCGGGATATTTAAAGCGATTTTGGAGCGCTTCTGATAGAAATCCAACGTTTCACTGCGTGAAATTTTCTAGATGGATTTGGAGCGCTCCAAGTCCACCAAGGCAATTTCACGCAGTTAAGTATAAACCGCATGTAAGCGATTTGGCGACGAGCGACGAGACAAGCGACGCGCCGAGCGACAGTGGAAATCTTCGTCGCTCGTCGCTGACTCTTGTCGCCGTCGCTCGTCTCGTCGACCGCTTAAATGCGGTTCAGCCTTTGAACGTTGGATTCCTATCGTAGTTTTTTTCTTGGACTTGCTTTGGGGTGCCAAAACTCGTCTACCGTGTTTTAATCTTTATTTTCGTACTCTGACGTGATGGGTTTTAATGCTGTGCATTAATCACCGTACTCATTCGCGTAGCCTTATATACTTTTCTACGAGCGTGTGGGTGTGAGAGAGGGAGAGAGTGTTAACCAGGTTCCGTGCTGGAAATGTGGTTCCGCAGCGCATGGGTACAATTAAATTTCCTTCCATTTATTTATGTCACGGACACGCTAAGAGACTGTACAGGAGATGGGGCATTGTCAAATTGCTCGCTAGGATGATTTATTTCCCCCTCTCTCTCTCCCTGCCACCTACTCCGTTGGAGAAAATGCAGGTTTCATTTCAAGTGAAGATAAACAAAGATGACACGCAAAATAAGTAAGAAGTGTGACTTTTTGTCGTCCACCCGTAAAAAGTTGCATTCTAATAGTATCGTATTATCACTGACAAGAAACGCAGGGTGCGTCGATTCCCGAGCATCTTATTATGGCTCTTTGGGGAATAAGATTCCAGCATTCGCCGACCGGTACGCCGAAGAACGAAGCAAGAACACGATCAATCACTCTCTGCGTTTCTTAAACTGTTCGTTGTCTTACAGTTAAACGACAGTTTGACTAACGGACAGTCAAAACTGTTTCTTTGTCGAACAGTTTTGTGCCGGTTGGGCACAAAAACGCGAAGGGTCAATAGTTTTACTAGACCGTTTCGATACTCCCGATAACGGTACAAAGAATGCACAATAGCGTCGTCAGTAGGGAATTGTAGTAGACCGTTTTTCTCCTCCGCTACGGTATCCGTGAAGAAAACTTCGCAGCTGCGCATGCGCGCCGCCAGCTTTGTCTGCATAGTTCAAGGTCTTGTGGCGGATTACGGAGCGCTATCCGGGTGATTGGGGAGTTTTCGTAGACCGCGCTGCCCCCTCCGCTAAGCGTTCCGCAATGAAGAAGTTGCTACTGCGCCTGCGCGCCGATAGCCTTGACTGTGGAGTTCCCGCTATCGTAGCGTGTTGCGGAGGGCCTTGCGGGACGACGAAAACGATCTACGAAAACTCCCTATTAGCGGGCTGCGGGAACGGTCTACTACAATTCGCCAGTGCATCGAGTACCGTTATCGGAGCCATCGGAACGGTCAACCGAAAGTTCACAGCGAGGAACGACGTGCTCATTAGGGAGTTTTCGTAGATCGTTTTCGCCGTCCCGCAAGGCCCTCCGCAACCCGCTACGATAGCGGGAACTCCACAGTCAAGGCTATCGGCGCGCAGGCGCAGTAGCGACTTCTTCGTTGCGGAACGCTTAGCGGACGGGGCAGCGCGGTCTACGAAAACTCCCTATTGTCCCAGCGCAGATTGCGTTTTCGAGCAAATGTCGCCTTGCGGACAGCACCACTCGTAGGATGCCCTCGAAAGATCGCTCCTGATTGGCTCACTGTGTGCTGTGCAGGGAACGCGCAATATATATTTAGAGTGCTGACTCATTGTCGCCTATTGGGGCAATCGCTCGAGTTCAGTCGTAGGCTATGGCTGAGTGATGTAAGAATAGTTTGGCCGCAAAACCTTTCTCGGTATAAAAATAAAAGAGTCATCCGCCCAGCTGCGTGACGGTGCGCGCGACTGTGTGTGTGAATCATCGGACACGCTGATTCGACGTCTCCATCGTTCCGGATCCGGTGTGTACGGTTCTTCTGAGTCGGATATGTTTATTTGGATGTCTTTGCCCTTTAATTTCGTTTGTTGTTCACAATGATGTTATTAAACCTAGCGTTAAATATTTCACCTCGAGTTAAAAAAAAAAAAGAAAAAAAAAAGAAATGAGGCGTAGACAGACCGACAGGAAGGAAGGATAGGATTCTTTCAGACGAAGCTGAGAGTGAGAGTGAGAGTGAGCGAGAAAGGTAGAAAACCGGAGAAAAAAAAAATCAGAATTTCAAAAATCGTGGAGACGAATGGGGCCGTCATTTTTTGCGAGGTTTCCTGCGCGCGGGAAGTTTCCTCGTCGTGCGTGAGTTTCTGTTTTTCTTTCTCCTCGCAATTATCGTGCCTATGAACAAGCCGGCTGCTGGAAGACGGGTGTAGAAACGACGAAAGGATGTCCCGATAGAACGTAGGTTATAACCCCCCCCCCCCACACACACACACACACACATACACACACGCGCGCGCGCACGCACATACCTTTTTTATTATTTTAAAGTTTACGCGGGGCATTTATATACTGGCGGTGGGAGAGTGCGGACGTTGCTAGTGCTATTTACAGCAACCACGGACAACGTTGATTTTGTTGTGGCGAATTATACAACAAAGGGTTAATTAACTGTTTACCTCAGCAGGTGTGTGAAAACGGAGCCTAAATCCTTGACACGGTCTTTTTTTTTTTTCTTTCCTTTTTTCTTTTTCTTTTGATTTCTAAGCGTATCGCGTTGAATCTCAGGCTGCTATTTACATCAGTAAATGATCCGAATGCGACTCAAAATCGATGTAAGGTTGTTTCACGCGGGGCGATGATTTGCAGAAGTGTTCGTGCTGCACTAGAAAAGAAGGTGGTTCATTTCAAAGCTTGTACTTTCAAATACACACACGACAAAAAAAAAAAAAAAAAAAAAGGTAAACAGAGCTTAGCGAGGTCTGGGATCCGGTTACGAACGCAGCAGCTTTAAAGAAGATATTATTGACATTCTAGAATCCATACATTCAAACAGCGCAAAAACAAATAAATTACATTAGAAGAAATAAAATATGATGAAGATAACTTTAAGGCCATAACTATATTTTAGGGCTTACGCATTTATAAAATGCTAAAACTAAACAACCCTTTAAAACAACCCCCCCCCCCCCCCCCCACACACACACACACACACACACACGCGCACACAAATATGAACGAAGGTCTGCCTTCAAAACTGGATGTAACCATCGCTCTCATCCAGAAGCCAAATATCAAGGATCGATGCCATGTTGTGATGGAGAGACTGTAAATGATTATCTGTACGGTACCGAGGAACCAGCCATATATGAGGGCGAGGAGTTGTCAATGGTGCCCTCATTCTTATTTCGAAAGTTAAGTACAAGCAGTCAACAAATGATGGGCATGGAAAGCGAATGGAATGAAGCGGTACTCGCAAGTGTGATCTTGCTAATTGTTATGGTGAATTTGTGATGATGCTTGTCCGAGGCACCGCACATGGCGTGGCTCGACACCCCCTGTGAATGTCGATTTTCCACAGTGCACCCTTGTCGCATGGAAAGCGCACTCAACGGAGCTAAAATAGACGAGCTAAGATAATGATAATAGGGGTTGTGTGGATATTTATGCAGCGTTTAGTTGGTCAGCCATTTCTAAGTTGCTACGAGTCACTCGCTGTAGATGAGCAATTTAGCCAGTGCAGTACAACCGCTAACCTGGGGTCTTTAACGTGCATCACGCAGCGATGATACACGACCGCACGCCGGTACGACGCTCATCCAGATCGAAACGGGCAGAGGTGGATCCCTGGGTTCTGCAGCGCGAGCTTTCGCTCCACGTGCTCGGAGCTAAGGTGCGCTAGGCCACTCGGCCACCGATCCCCTGAGCTAAGATAATAGGGAGTTTTAGTAGATCGTTCCGATACCTCCGATAGCCCCGATAACGATACTATGCATGCACAAGGGAGGCGGCGGCGAAGTATCGGGATATCGTTATCGGAGTCATGGGAACGATCTACTAAAACTCTCTAATAGAGAGTTTTAGTAGATCGTTCCCATGACTCCGATAACGATACGCGATACTCGCCACCGCCTCCCTTGTGCATGCATAGTATCGTTATCGGGGCTATCGGAGGTATCGCAACGATCTACTAAAACTCTCTATTCTGGTCATACATATAGGAACGGTTCAAAAATACGCATTGGATATTCTCGAGTACTACTTGCTGTTTATTTCGAAGGCAGAACCGAATTAATACACCGATATTTGAACGTTTCGAATGCTTGCGCATGTCTGCTCGATGTCCGTTTTGTCAAACCACGTTTTTTTTTTTTTTTTTTTTTTTTTTTTTTCCTCGTGAAGCGGGTGTTGATTGTGAGTGAGCGCTTTAAGTCGGTGTAATAATAGGGATAATAGCATCTGCACACGCCCGTCAGACAATTATAATTAATGTTTATTGTGCTTCAGACGCAGCTAAAAGCCAGTTTCGTGTTTTGGGAATGAAGATAAGTAATCGGACTGCCTCTTATGGTGCTGCTCCAACGAGTTTGTCGGAAAATAACAGGAAGGTAACGTCTCTACATGTGCTTCAGAAAGTTGTCCTTGTTGATTTAAACAAAACAGAAACGCATCCCATAATGTTTGCAAAGTTGGAGGCTTGGCATTTCATCGGAAATTGAAACCGATCGAAATTCGCGTAAAATTAAGCGTTTTAGTAAAAACAAAACAAAAACGTTCCTGCCTAGTTTAGGCTAGGTTTAAAAATATAGACGAGACCATGGAGCGTAGACGTAATTGATCGAGCTTAGTTTAGCGTGAGGTTTGCCTCGAGCCAGTCGGTATATTTCTTCCTTGGTTGGTGGCAGATTTGTAGAGGCTAGGAAAGAGGAAGTCGATTTGCGCGTAGATTTGGCTTGATATTAGTTATTTTTTTGTTCTTCTTTCGGTCGATTGGTTTTCTTACACGCGCGCTCACGGAGACGGCTCATAAACATCTCTCCTACTCCGTTTCACCATGCGATGGCAAGCGGAGGACGGCACGAGCCATTGAAGCCAACTCAATGTCGTGATCCTCGGAAGCCCTGATACGTTCTCCGCGCTGGATTGGCTGGGATTGGCTTATAGCGTCCTCTGCGCTCCAATCCTAAGGTGAAACCAAGTATGCGGTGGGCAAGTCGTCTGCTTCTTGCTCAGGAGTAGCGATGGCGTCAGAACGACGGCAAGCTCTTATTGGCTGATTGAAAAAAAAAAAAAAAATATAGTGGGTAGACCTCACCTTGCCCACTATTTTTTCTTATTCTTTTCTATCAGCCAATAAGAGCTCAGCGTTGTTCTGACGTCAAGACAACTCCTGCGCAAGAAGTGCTCTCCGCAGCCTCTTTTCGCGCACTCTTCGTTCTGCCTTACCTATCTCATTATAATTTAGTTTGTTCTTTTATGTAACCGAGGGCATCGTATCGATTCTTCAGGCGTAGACACAGTGTCAAAACTTCCGAGTCGCGGCTTGTTCTGACGTTACGGCGAGAAGTCGACAGAAACAGATGGGACTCGGCAGATAAGCGTCGTTTCGCGAAGCCGGCGAAACACGCTGCGGAATCTAGGGGCCACCGGGAAAGCTGACAACGAACTAGCGCGAACACGGGCTCTTTGGCGAGATAAATCGAGCGTGGAGTAGAGGTTTTCTCCTAAGCAGCGACTACAAATTATTTGAATTACGAATAACAGTAAGTGTAACTTCGCGGTTGTGAACGCCTGCGTTCGCCAGGTTGTCGCGCGCAATGGGCGGTGAGGGTGTACACTACTAAATGTGCACTTTTTTTTTTCCGCTCGTAATGTTGTACATAAAGAAAGAAAGAAGGAAAGTTTACCGCCTGTTGTTGCGGCGTACGAAAATAAATTAGTGCCGTTCCAACACCACTTACCGAAAAGAACACCCGCGACTTTTCCCTTTCGAAGTCATAACTAGTGAATCCACACCACCGGGGGCGGATATATGGCCCCGGCGATATCGACTGAAGCCATTAAATAATCCGCGCTTATAGTAACCACACTTCACCCGTCTTGTTACTTAGAAAATAATGATTGCCACGTTATCTGAAGCTGCCTGAAATCGCGCGAAATGATTTTCCGTCTTCCAAAAATGTAAAAACCAATCCGCGACGGAGCAACGCGATATCGCTTGAGCTTGCTCACACCGTGTCCGAAGACCAGGCGGCAACAAAATGGCGGCGCCCGCCAAGACAGTCGGGGTAATGGAGTGTCGGCACTCTAGAAGTATAGATCACATTCGTAACTTTCGGCGATGGTGGTACCGCGGTGGAAGAATCGCGCTCCCTAGCTCTTGAACGCCCTCCTGACGTGGAAGTCTGAAGTGAGGCTCTTATATCGCTCGCATTTCACGAAATTAGAATTACCTACGCGTCGCTCACCCAAACCCAAGTATTGCTTTCCTACGACGATCATCTGGATGCCAACGTGAAAGTTGCAGATTCAGGGGCTCTAGTATTAACTGAATCTAAAAAAATATATATATATATATTACGCAGGTTTTCTGACGCCACAGGCCTAATAAGGATCAGCGATGCACCGCGCGCTTTTTTGTTTTGTTATTAGATGTTTGTTTTGTTTCGTAACGTCGTAATATTATTAGCTGAGAAAGGAAACGCGCTCTCACGCAACGCAGAATTATGTCGTGGAAAGGACGAGGGGACTTAAGAAAAAATAGGATTGAGCAATTTCAGCTCTCTATCTCGCCCCGTGGCGGTTCCTCTGCGGCTCCCTTCCTCGCCCCCCGACGTTTGTTTATTTCTTTCTGCGAGTCACGTGACACGTCCGGCGGCTATGTGGGTCAGTCACGTGGTATCCTCTCTCGTTTTCCTTTGCGAGCTGCTAGAGCGGGAACTTCTGCCGCCTCCTGGTGACCGAAATAACAGTGTGAGAAAGTCGTCGATACACGAAAGTTGTCGTCTTGTAGACCTGTACACAAATAAAAGAAATTTCAGTATAATGGGTCAATGTCAAGATGACGAAGTGTCTTTCATCAAGAAATTCGGCAGATAAGTGTTCGGGCGTGCCTCAAGGGGGTGGATTATGTTTTATCTATCTTGCATCTTTTATGTTTTCCTTTCTGTTCCTCGCAGAAATAAACTTCAGTTACCAGGCAGCGTTGTGTTCGTTCACTTCTCGTTCTTGTCCTTTGTTTCTTTTCTCTTTTTTTTTTTTCGCGCTGTTTTTTCAAGTTTTCATTATGCACCAACTAGCCCAACTTCACGTCTTGTTACAAATTATGTCCTTGCGAAAAAAAAAAAAAAAAGAAAGAATAAAAAAAAATTATGATGTTTCGTTCATACAAACACCTCAACACCTCCTCAGCAAAGAAGCTGCCACTGCGCTTGCCCACCGATGGCCTTGACTGTAGAGTTCGGGGTATCGTAGCGGGTTGCGGGGAGCGTTGCTGAACGGCGAAAACGATCGACGAAAACTCCCTGATGTGAGTTCTCCAAAACAACGGGACAATAATGCGTGTATTTTCTCTATTTGTCGCCAGAAATGGTGTCCAGATACCGGGGTACCCATATTAGGAAGTTTAAGTAATGGTTTCCGCCGTACTCTTTTTTTTTTTTTTGGAATTCTGAAACTCCTTGACAGCACGCTACTATCGGCAAACGCACGTGTTGGTGTTTACAACGGAAAAACATCCATAAATGTACTCCAAACATCCTTTTTAACAAATCGGTAAAAAAAAATAAAAAAATAGAGATATAGAATTTTGGATGGACGTTTCGGTGCTCATGATTGTTTTATTCTTGAAACGTCAGAATTGATAGGAAGGTACTAAGGCCGGCTACCTAAAAGTGTCATTTTAGAAGATAAACAATAAAAACTGAAAACAATAAAAAGTATTGTTTCACTAAAAAAAGAAAAGGTGTTGGAGTCGTGACTGTGTAGGATAAACACTGATTACCGGCGATTTGATACGAAAAAAATAAACGCAGATTTTTATTTTTGTACCGAATAGACCGATTTTACTAAGCTGCACGCTTCGTGAAATCGGTGTATTCGCACACGCGTGGCGCCGCCATAACTATAGTTCGAAAGAGGCAGGCGGCAGTAGAAGAGAGTTTCCTCGATGCGTTCGTTACATTCTCGTTACATTCCTGAATGTAACGAGACTGGCTCGTGAGATCGGTCTACTGTATCAGACTTAGAACGCGAAAAACTAGAAGTGTTCTAGCGCGCCTCGTTTATACCAGAGTTGCCATACCGACGATTTTTGAGGCCTCGCGTTTGGGGTGCGCTTTCGTTGGACCCCGAGTTTTCTTCAAAATGACTCCTCTTGAGTTGAGAGAAAACAAAGGAAAAAGTGTCGCCCGTTCTCGCCTTAGCCGCGCGTGTAAGAACAGAGCGGACAAAAAGCGTACACGGAGTGAGAGCCAGCCGTGCCATTGTTGAGCGTCGAGCACTGTCACTCACCCACGCGCTCATTCACATCTGGGCATGCACCGGCCTACATCTTTTGTCGTTATGATTGCTCCTTGTTTCACTCTCTCCCTCTCGCCGTCGTCTGCCCTCGCATTTACTTCTCTCCCGCTATCTTCCCCTTTCTCCTATTCTCTCTTCGTTTCGCGTTCGTACGTCAAGAGTGACTCTCCTGACATCGGGCGCAAGATTCGTGACGTATATAGGCGCACAGTCCGTATCTGTGGCGACCAGCGTCGCGTTGTTTCCAAGGGACTGGGCTGGGGGCTGGAGATTAAAGCTAACGAAAGCACGCTGGGATTCTATTTTCTATGTATTTTGTCAATAAAGGCAACGTGGGCGTTATTTTGTTTACATGCCACTACTAGAAGCTCGTTACATGGCACGTAAACAGCGTCTCGGTAAGGATCATGGCCCGGGCTCTGCCCCCCCCCCCTCCCATCTCACCAAGGGGGGGGGGGGGGGGGGGGCACGAGCCCCGATGCCCCCCCCCTCGTAGTCTACGCCTACGTGCAGGCATACGGACATATGGCTGCACGCGCCCGCGCTCTCTTCCCTCTAGTGGCTGATCTTCGCAATCCGGACAATCCCGCTTCTGCCTCTTGTGCGCTCTTCCCGAAACAGGAACGTTATAACATTATTCACTCCTATCCTACCATGGCCACCGAGATCCCTCGGGATCTCGGAGGCCATGAGCCTCCAGAAATGTTTCTTGCATTTGCCGTTG
The DNA here is from genome assembly GCF_016920785.2 of Ixodes scapularis. Taxonomy (NCBI): domain Eukaryota; kingdom Metazoa; phylum Arthropoda; class Arachnida; order Ixodida; family Ixodidae; genus Ixodes; species Ixodes scapularis. Next base: position 20,741,493 of record NW_024609868.1, read on the forward strand.
GATGTCGTCTTCGTTTGGGAAATGTTCCTTGTATTGTAAATACAGCGCTGCATCGCTGTCTCGACCGTTTTTCACAGGTAATGAGTAGATTTTATTTCGGAAATAATGCAACACCCAGCGTAGTTGTAAGTGAGTTGGAAGTGTTTCAGTCTACAGACGCATGGCGCATAGTTACAAGAGATCACACCGTATTCGGTCACAGCCAAACGCAGATGTGTGAACCAGCCTTTATACCGTGCATTCGTGCACTTTTTCTAACCTGCACTTCAAAGAATAAGTACTTTTTTTTTTTTTTTTTTTTTATGGGTGTTAATGCGTTTAGACTCGAAGGTCGCACAGTCTCGCGCACCGACCCGCCAGGTCAGGCGGTTACAATGGGAGAGCACGGGACAGGCAGACGCCCCAGTTTTCGAACAAAGAGAATTTGATCGGTCTGCAACCAGAGGAGGACGACAACATTTATTAAGACGCGCGGCCGTTGATGATCGCACGCGGTTTGCACGGGGGAATAATTGCTCCCCGCTCCCAAGACCGGGTCGTCGGGGGAGGCTGGCGTGCCGATAGCAGCGATAGATAGCGAACTAATTGAGCTCGCATGAGCCCAAGTTCCGGCAGTCTTCACTGCGTTCAGGAGGGAAGGAACCACCATCGTCCGCGGCACTGGATGGAAGCTACGATTTTTTTTCTCCTATTTTCTTTAAAACACGGCCGGCGTGACGTAACACGTGGCTCGTTGTGGTCTAGCAACTACGTGGGACGCCTCCTTTGTTTTTGTCTGCACGCGCTGCTTATGTCGTTTCCACACCGGAGCCGGACATGCATATGCCCTTTGTGCGGCTGTCCCTTTTGGTCGGCCGAGACAATGCAATTGGACGGTGGCCTGTGCCGCGCACGCGCTTGCGCACTGTGCTCGCGGGCGATGAAAAGCCGGCCCGGGTGCCAGCCGTGTTCATTTGCGCAAGCGCCATCTTTGTTTCAGTATAATTAATAGAGGGGATGCCGCAATGATTGTGGCCCGTGTTCTGCCGAGTTCCGCGCGGGCGCCGCGGGAGCCCCCCGCGGGTTCTATGGGAAGCTTTGGCCGCATTGACGTGCCCGACTCACTTGCAACAAGCTGTCCCACCTTCTGCGTTTTGATTGTGGTTTTTCGCGCAATACACGCCTGTTGCGCGGTGAAGTCCCCCTAGCGTAGCTATGCAAAACCTTGGCTTCTATGCAGGGCACTGAAGTGTACAGTGAAGCTTGCCTAGCTGCATATGGACAGTCGCTGCCGACATTACGCGCACGTGGTTCCTAAGAAGTTTTTCTTTATTTTTTAATTCCTAATAATAATTGGCTTATCAATTGGTGTTTGTGGTTACGAACTCCAAGAGTTAAGGTTTGTAAAAGGCACACAGCTCAGATAGATTCAAATCGGCCGTCTCTAGGGCATACATTATTTTAGTGTTTCAGTCATGCCCAACAGTTTCTGGAAGGCCTACAGCTCACATAGAATCAAACCACCCATTTTTAGGGCAGATTTTGTTTAGCGACTCACTAGTTCCGGACAGTTTTTGGGAGGCATGCAGCAGCCTCACCCCAAATCTAACAACTCACCCTTGCTTTCTGCTATGTTTTGAGTCCTTAATGAGTTTGTGATTCACCAATGCCAAACAGTTTTCAGAGGGCCTGCAGCTCACGTCGATTCTGACTGCTCATCCTTATTGTCTTCTGCTGTGCTTTGAGGGGACAGATTTTGTTCTAAAGGGGTCAGCGATTCACCAGTGCCAGACAGTCTTTGGGAGGCCTACAGCTCACTTTGATTCAAACTGCCCGTCCTTAGAGCAGATCTTGTTTTAACGATCCACCAGTGCCAAATAGTTCACGTCGGTCCTAACCACCTGTCCTTGTTGTGTCCTGCCAGGTGGACGACCAGATGAAGCTGCTCCAGCAGTCGTGGAGTGACATGCTGATCCTGGACCACCTCCACCAGCGGCTGCACAATGGGCTGCCGGACGACACGACGCTGCCCAACGGTCAGAAGTTCAGCCTGGTGTCCCTGGCCCTGCTGGGCCTGCCCTCACTCGCCGACCAGCTCCACCACCTGGCACAGCAGCTGCAGGAGCTGCGCTTCGACGCCATCGATTATGTCTGCCTCAAGTTCCTGCTGCTCCTCAACCCAGGTGCTTTGCTGCATGCACTCGGAGAGATGCCCCCGCTGATGCATACGGCTCCTAACATGCTCCGATGCCGATGCAGACGGCTCCTAACATGCTCCAACGCTGACGCAGACGGCTCCTAACACCACCCGGCTCTCACAGTTGCGACTGCTTATGACCCAGGGCATTACAACCTTCTGTGATATCTTACGAGTAGTAGTAGTGCAATACATTTATTAAGAGGACAGAAAAACCAACATAGCTTGACTAGAGTCATCTGGCAGAGATGGGAGGTTGGATTGGGGGGCGGGGGGAAGGGAAGGGAGAGGGGGGGAAGGAAGGGTTGGATTGGGGGAGGGGGGGGGGGGGAAGGAAGGGAGAGATGATATTATATCTGTTATGTCAAGTTTGGCGACCTGACATAGTCAAGGATGATCAGCTCTCTGTGTTGTAATTATTGTCTGGGGATCACTCAGTCTGTACTGTAGGGATCGTAAATCTTGCAGGAGTTTAGAGATAGCTCCCTTTGCCTGCGGCCATGCAATCCTAGATGAGGTGTTTGCAGGTAGCCGAGATTCAATATGTTTTACAGTTTGAATCGAGGCCAAGATCGTTGTCTTCCAACGTGGATTAATGATCTTGTGATGAGAGGTCCACCACATGCCACCATCCATGTGGTGGACCTGGAACTGCAGTCCGCCAGATCAAAGGCTTTGCAGTGTTTGCGAGATCAAATGTACATACTCTCTATTAGAAATGGTCGTTTATGACATTGAAAGAAGTCTTTTGAGCCAATAGTGAAAAAAAAAGTAGGAAATATGCAGAAATCACGAGTGTTCCTTGGCTACCCAAATAAATGCGCCAGTGCTCTCTCCCATCATAAGAGGTCACAAGAGGTTTTAAGGTATTCGGTCGTGAGCAGTGGCAAGTGTGTGAGCGAGCCTTAACATGCTCTAGATTAGGGGCTCTGAAACTTTCTATCTCGAGGAATCCTCATCTCTCTTGATTGATGGCCGAGAAACCCTTTCTGGGTTCGGCATTGATAAAGACCGCAGCCTGTGGACCGCATCTTCTAGTTATGCGTTAGTGGGTGGCTCGGATTTGCCAAAGGTAGTGCTTAAAATGGGGAAACACTTTTGTAGGGGCAGGGACAGTTGTGAAAATTTAGAAGTTGGAGGATCCCCCTGGTTCGTAGGAACCAAATTTGAAAACTCGCGCTCCAGATATTGCACTGGGATGGTTGCAAAGCCCTTTGTGGCACTTGGACGAGTCGGTTTCTCTGTCTCCCAGCCAGAACCTCGTAAGACTGTCTGCCAATGCGTTTCGCTCGACTGTGGGATTGGTGCGTTGCATGCTGCTAATTGGGGTTTCCTGTTGTCACTGGATAGGTTTTGTACTTAGATCGATAATGTCATTCCAGATGATCTGAGAATACTAATTCCACACTGGGGATGAGCTCTTTGTTGGGGCTAACATATTGGTACTGCTGTGGACCAATGGCGCAGCCAATAATTTGGGGGGGGGGGGGGGGGGGGGGGTAAGCTCTACGAGTCAGTGTCGCTCTGGCTATGCTCCTGTTGTAAACAACTGCACATGTAGGTCACTATGTCAAGATCGTGCAGTTGGGGCTACTAGACACAGCTGTTGTGTCGGCTGTATTGTGCTGCTGACATATTGGGAGTTTTGCTACATTGGGAGAATAGCTTTAAGCCACTGTTCTCAGTGGTCCAAACATGAGGTGATCAAAACATTGGGGAATGCTAGAGTATAGGTTGTGATTTATAGATTGACCTAGGTCCGCATCCCCCGCTCGATTCCAGCTTCCCTGCAAAAGATTATAGGAAATTCCTTGTATTTTGTACTGTCAAACTCTGCACCTATTATTCTAATATGCGTTACAGGCTTAATTTCTTTATTGTGTGGCCTTGTCTGCATCACATTAATTGTTGCCGAATATGAGTAGGCATGGCTTTACGAAACGCTTGAGCCCAGATCCCACTGTTTTTGCCGCTTACTTGCCGTAATACTAAGCAGTGAAGCCTTCCGAAGAAAATGCCCAGCAGAGAAGGGGTATGGTATACATGCATTTTCTTCTCAATTGAAAAAGCTCTGGCTTTGACTGTTCAACCATTTGTTTTCTAGATTATTGCACAGCAAGTATACTTTGTTCAAGGCTGCCACAAGATACTGTCACCTGAAAGTTGTCACTTGAAGGTGACAACTTTCCGGTGACACCATGAGCAGTCACACACTCGTGACTGCTCACAATTGGCTCTGCTGCAGCACAGCCAGTTGTCAGCAGTCATGAGTGTGTGAACTAGCCTTTGTTAAGTCCACTTGCTTTTGCAATTAATTTTTATTTGATCGTTATACCGTTTACACACTAGCGTAAAGTAGATAGAACTGTGCCTTGCTGTAGTTGCTTTGTTATAGACATTAATAGTCTTCATGAATTTCACATCCAAGTGGCTGTATATGATTTACCTAGCCTGCAGACTTTGTGGCTTTTACCAAGAAAACTAGCAAGCATTTGTGGGTGGCAAATGCTTCTCAGCATTTTTGTCAAGAAGCTCTCACAGATTGAAATGCATTCAGGATTTTATAAATAGGAGGGAAAGCAACATTGGTGATGATAATAATAGGGATTGTGGTGATGGGAACAATAATAATTCATAATGTTGTTATATGCCAAGAAATCATTTTTATAATTTTTGAAACAAGAAAGGTTTTTCCACTTTGTAGTTCTTTTATTGATAGCTGCATCTCTCGAAGAGACAATTCTATTCTGGATTTCATTGAAGGTATGTTTAGGTTTCAGTCACTTAGCACACACGGTATCCCACTTATTTTTTGTGCCGCCGTCAAGTTCAAAAGGACCACTTCACCCCTAAAGAAATTGAGCTTAACAGCAAACAGGCTCGCCGTTAACTTCACACTTTTGCACGGATATCAGTACTACTTCTATTCAACTTTGTAGAAAATTGAACGAAATGTTTGAGACGTCCCAGTTCTTGGCTCACGAGCGCAGTCAGCTTTGATGTTTTGGGTGGCGACCATCAGTGTGCCCTGATCTTCCATTTCTCAGAAGTAGAGCCCCTAAATGAGCTATGCTTCAGAGTAACGGGCCAATTGTTTGCATAGAATCATAGAATCAATGTTGTCAGCTGTTACCCAGCCTCGGCCGTGACGGAAAATGCAAGAAGCGCTTTCCGTCAACCTGCTCGCTAAAATAGTTCACGATGGAGTGAAGTGATGCTGCTACAATCTCCCGACAGCCTGTGTACCGCTCAAAAAGTATAATTTCAGAGCCATACCTGGTGCAGGTGCCAAACCATACCTGGTGCAGGTGCCACCGTGTGGTTTTAGGGAACACCCACATACCGCTGGCACATAGAACAAACATCTCGTGACACGGACGGATGAATGGCTGCTATGTAGCAGCATCGAGTGTATGGTACCTTTTTAGCGACCATGTTGGGAGGTGCCACAGCGGCTGAAGCCCGCGGGTGAGAATTGTCTGGGAATTGTCAGGAAAGTTTTAATTACTGGGAAAAATCAGGGAAATTGTCAAGGATATTGTCAAAAGGCAAGCTCAGTTCGGGAAAATGAGCCGGTCAAAAGGCAAGCTCATTCAGGGAAAATTAGGCAAGACTTAAGGATGGGGGGGCAGAAATATAGGCAATGAATTCTGCTTACAGCGGAGTGCAGCTCTGCTTACCCGATGTAGAGTGTGCTACCTGATGCAAAGGGAACAGCCAAAAGATCCAGTCCACACCTGGGATTGGATTGGATTGGATTGGATTGGACTGGACTGGACTGGACTGGACTGGACTGGACTGAGAGCGCGACACTAGGCTAGGTTCAGTTAGAGCTACTAGATATAGTTACAAACAGGAAAGCCGTAGACCCCAATCCAATCCAAGTCCTAAGCCGAAAGTATCCGAAAGTGCATCTCGCGGCCATTTTGCCATTCGGTTATTGATGTGTGTGGTTGAGCGTCATGTTTTCATCATGTTTCCGGAAGTGACCTCTTCACGCGGCAAAGAAAGCGCTGGTTTAATCCGGACTGGACGAACCCGAATATTTCAGAATGTGCAAGTTAGATTAAGCCTGTGCAAAATGATCCTCACTGTGCTCAATGCTCAATGCCTTGTGTTGTAATGGTCTTATATATTTAATCACCTCTAAAGTGGTCAAGGAATTTAACCTGAAATTGTAAGGGAAAACCTGGAAAAGTCAGGGAATTTCAAAAGAGTAATTTGCTAGACACCCTGAGCCTAGATCTCAAGTGCTGCTGCTGGCACGTGTGCCACGTCTCCTTCTTTTCATGATGGCTGCTCGGACCTCCAACGACAATGCGATGGTGTACACGGAGCAGAGGTGCGGACACTGGGCAATGTTCGGCTCGTTCACGAAGCCCAGGAGCAGACGAAGCAGGTGCACCTGGAGTACTGCCTCAACAACTACCCTCAAATGACGGTGGGTTTGCCTGCTTTAACCAGAACAGAGAACAACTACCCCCCCCCCCCCCCCCTCTCCCTCTAAAAGAAAAAAAATAAGAGATTTTTGTTTTTGGTTGGAACCCATACTGTCGCACATAAACTTCCACAGAAGGGGAATGTCACATATATCATAATGTGTCGCATATGAACACACGTCACATAAACAACTTTCACAAATTTCACGAAATGCCTTGCTAAGTAGTGGGACACGTGTCTGAATGTGTATGGCAACTCCTTCTAAGAACCTTGGGGTATTGTTGCTTTTTTTTTTTTTTTTTTGTATATTGCTTTGTTCAACTTTGCCCCACTTTTTGATGTACATTTTCGACCGATTTATTTAAGGCGCAGGAATGGGTTAAATTTCATTACACCTTGCAGATGTTTTGTGTCTTTTTTTTTTTTAATTATTATAAAACATGAACAATCTGAAAGGACAAAAGCATATTTCCCCACATTTCAATCTTCACATAGCTTACCAGTGGACAACACTGATTGTTTGTGATAGGTCAGTTTGACTTTACAGAAATTTTCTTTGAAGCTGACTCATCACTAATATGTACCAACTAGCTCTGCTAAATAAAGCCTGTAACTAATTATTTGCTTGACAATGAGCAAGTGGTAGTCATGGTGCAGCAATCATGGTTGACTACTGTGGATGCATGGTATTCTCTTATCTCTATTCACATACAAATAGTGAATTTTGAGTTCAAAGCAAATAGTGGTTTTAGCCAACGATTTTCAAATTGAATAGTTTCTCCAAGCCTTTCCATACTGTTGCACCATGCTTAAACAAAAACGTAGCTGAACTCATGAAGGTTGTTATGAAGCTTTTCCTTGTCCATTGCTGAGCTAAGTTAATTTTAATCTGATTATATTTCTGAACTGTGGACTTGGAAAGTTTACTGCTTACATTGTGATGGCAAGGAAACAGCAGATTGAGCGTAGAACAAAACCTAAATAAATAAAAGGAATCTCCAATAAGGAGTGCAAGTTGTCAGGGCACCTTTGCCTAACCTGTACTCTTGCATCATAGCCATAGTCTAATTTTGAAAAGTTTACTGCAATGCAGGCATCAACATTCACAAAGTTTCTGCTTTGTTTTAAGGGGGGACATGGCCTCGGAATTCAAAATTTTCAGAAAAAAACTTTTTTTCAAAAATGATATGTTTATGCTTATTAACTTCCAAATAATGGTTTCAGAAACTGTCGTTTATTAACATGCAGGATTTATCTCAGAACAAATTATTTTCGACATGTCAGCAGCCCTCCAAGTCAGCAGGGAGCAAGTTTTCTGCGTTTTTTATTTAGCGCTGCTTCATACTCGTTTAACCTAGCCAGAACATCTCACCCTCATTGGAAGTGCCATTTACTCTAGACTTAGCCCTTAGAGGCTTTCGAAGTTTACAAGTATTAATGGCCAGGAGGACCTAATACATCCAAACAGAAAAAATTTTGAAAATTTGTTATGAGCAATCTTATTGGTTGAGATCTGAAACAGGGTTTACGATTGGTCCTTCCCGGTGACGTGATATTCTGTCATCTTCAATAACGCCCCTTTACAGTATCTTCCACTTCAGATCCTATTCCTGCCTTGCTGCTCTTCCTCAGTGTGATTTGCCTCTTAGTTCTTGCCAGTTTATCTGTCAGGGAATGCCTGCTACGAAAGTCAGCGTGCCTGCCTACGAACAACACAAACTGGTAGCTATTGCCAGGGGAGCAGGGGAGTCTCCAAGAGGAAGGTTCTAACAATGCGCCAGGTGAATGTTACCTACCTCAGACCCACAGAAAAGAAAGAAACCTAAAGTTGAAACTTCAAATGCATTTTTCTCAGTTTCACTTTTTGGCAGGAAATGTGGTATGAGGAAATGTATCATTGGTCATTTTGTAAGTGTAAAGATTTCATTCAGTGGTGTCCTTGACTGAAATTTCGTGAGGAACAAGTTAAGGTATTCATAATCTGAAAAAGCTAAATTCTTCATGACAGAAACTGAATATTTTAAAACTCAGAAATTTGTTAAAATTGTTTACTCTTTTTGAGTGTTATTGTTTTTCTCTAGAACTGCATTTTCTACAATTAATTTTTACCTTAAGTTGTACTATGGGTATTCTACTTTACATTAAAGCAAACATTTTGTGGATTGCAATTATTATTTTTCTTAAATACATTTCCTAATAAAGCAACTTTTTTCTGGAGCTTGTTAAGCATAATATGTTGTAGAATTGGCCTATAAGACAAACTTTAGATGTCATCCATCCTAATGAGATTCAATTCACCCCGAAAGTTTGAATCAATTTGAGACAATGGATCAAAAGTTGACGCTCCCAGGCCATGTCCCCCCTTAAGTACACCAGGTGCGCACGTGCACCATTGCTTTCAAAAGGTGCTTTTCTCCTAAGCATGAAACTGCAATATTTGTATTCTTTGAAATGTTGATTGTGGAGGGTTAGCCCCGTTGAGCATGCTTTTTACCAAGCGCCGGTGCACCGAGGAGAAGCCACAACCACGGAGCTCGCTTCTGCAGGTGTGTCTTTTCCGCAGTGTATCCATGCTTGGTAAGAAGCGCGCTCAACAGGGCTTATCCCACCACTATCATCACTTCGGAAAATATGCATAACACAGTTCAACTTGAAGCGAATATTGAATGTAGTATTATTAAAAACGTATATTCAAATATTTGCCCATCACTACATATCTCTAATCATTTCTCTTTCGTTGTATTTATGAGTTTCACATTGTGGTATATTTCATGAGATCTATTTATCCGAACATGTAATGCCCATGCCCCATACGGAGTAAATAAAGAGTACTGTATTTTTCAGGCTGTAGTTTGCACCCGGTCTATATATATATATATAGTCTGCAAAAACCAATTTCTGCTTGAAAAAAAATATATTTTTTTTTCCCTTGAGATATTTTGCATTTGGTGCATATCCCGTATGCAGTGCATAGTCTACTTAGTGCCTAATACGAACGTAAAAATTATCATGCAAAGCACATCTTGACAAATGCCTGTTGTATTACCTCAAGAAAAAAAGCTTGTATCATACATAAACCACCACTATATACTCTGTTATTCATAAAATTCTTCATGTCTTGTGTGGAGGAGGACGGGACAGAGGGAGGAGGAAGAGAGGAGGGAGGAGGCAAGGAACAGGGGAGGAGTAGAGGCATACCGTCCCCTTCGTACCTTCCCCTTCTTCTCCTCAAGAGCTGCGCTCTAATTCGGCACCACAGGCAGTTGTAAACGTCCTTAATTTGACCCGCCCACTCACTGCGCCACCCGCAGGACAAGTTTGGCCAGCTGTACCAGATGCTGCCGAGCCTGAAGCTGATCAGCACCCGTGGGGAGGAGTACCTCTTCTACAAGCACATGAGCGGCAGCGCTCCCTCGCAGACACTGCTCATGGAGATGCTCCACGCCAAGAAGAAATAGCATCCGGCACCTCCGCTCACCCCCACCACCACCGCCGCCGCTGCCGTGGCCGCGGCCACCGTGGCACCACCTGCCCCCGTCGCGCCGCTTCCTGCCGGTCCGAAGAAGAAGGGCCCCCTCGACCGAAACCTCGTTCGCTCCGCGTCCGTCTGAAACACAAGAGCGCGTCTCTCCTCTTCCGTTATTTCCGTCTTCTTTCGTTTCTTTCCACCGTCTCCGTCGTCACCTCTTCGTGCCCTCTTGAGGAGGCAGCGCCGTCCTTGTCCCTACGGACGAAAGGCGGCGCTGCCGCGGAGTTTTGCGGATGACATTTTCTCTTGGGAAAAGGAGCAGAAAAGAGGAGTGAGAAGGAGAGAGAGAGATGATGGCCCATTCCCTCGCCACCCATCTATTTCCCCCCGGCTTTGGCTCGAGCCTGACTCGGCTCAACTTCTTTGCTTGGCTTTTAGCTGCCTAAAAGTGCGCCCGCAACCTCTTTTTTGCAGCAAAGGGAAAGAGGAGGAGTCGAAGGGGGAAATATTGAATCGTGTCCAGAGGTAGATATACATAGGGTATATAAATATATCTATATATATATATTATATGTACGTACACATGCAGATACACGACACACGGGTTCGCATATGTGATATACGTGTGAGTGCATCGCAGAGGCGGGCTGCGTGGGCAGGCGTGACAAGAGTGCGGGATACATATTATATATATATATATATATACATACATACTTGTATAGACACATGTTTGGAAGTTGCAAGTACGGCGTGTGAAAGGGCTCCCTTTGTTTGTCTCACTTGTGTATTGTCTTTCTTGAGTACTTTGTTTCGGGACGACCTTAGGGAAGTAGAGGGAGATGGTGAGAGAGACAGGGCATTTCTTTTGAGGCCCCTCCAAGGTAGCTACAGGATTGAGAGTGAGCAGTGCCCCAGTAACAAACAACGCTTTGCCATCAAGCACGCCGCAGTAGTCGGATAGGCAGTATGTTTGTTGCTAGGGGCAGACTCCTCACTTCGCTGTCTCCTTTCTTCTGTTGGGTCTTTTCCTTCGAAGTGACTACGTCGTCGTAGCGTGCTCGTCGCTGGGCCAGCGTTGATGTTGTATAACGAGAGAATGGGAAGTGTACACTTTCTCCTTCCTTCACGAGGCTAAATGGACTCAGGGAAGAGAAAAAAAAAATATCTGTTCGTAAGAGAATTTGTAGAGTGCCTGTTGCCGCTTGTTCGCTGTCTAGATTTTCCTCTTTTCCGTCGGCCATGCCTCTGGTTTCTGTGAAAGATGCTTTTGGTCTTTTTCTATTTTTTGTCGCTGACTGTCATTTTTCTCGTTTTCGTTCTTGCGCTTTTTGGGAAAAGATGCTATGCTAGTCCCTCTTTATTAGGGACTTTTTCTTTTCATCCCCGCAAATACGATTGTTTTTTTTCCTTCTCCAACATGTTGCGCCATTTCATAGTCACCGAACCAATCTTTTTTTTGTGCATGTCGTCATCACTTGTTATTGTTGTTGTTGTTAGATTTCATTGTTGTTAGCGATTGATTGCTGCACACAAAGAGAGAGAGAGAGAGAGCGAGAGAAAAAAAGAAAAAGCCAGATAGGTTGTGAGACTGTAACAAAGGAGGATGCCCGGGAGGTTTTCCGTCATCTTCGAAGTTGGCCGCACATTCTCTTTTTTCGGGTGCGCGGACGTGTGTTTGATTTTGCTGAAAGTTTTGCGAGAAGTGAAAGTGGCACCTTTTTGGCAGGCACTACCAGGGATGCCCGCCGTTCGTTGCATAGCTTTTTTGTTTTTAGTTGTTTAACCTTTCCACCGATGCAAAACATGGAATGCCATAGCCGCCTCCGTCGCCCCATACTTCGGTTTTCTGTTTTTACTTTCCGTTTGTGTTGACAGGTCGTTTTTACTTTCTTTGTTATGATGGTAATATTTATGACACCTTTCATCTTTTCCTCCGCGACATTCTGCCTCAGCATTGTCGGAAGCATGGGGGGGCCGCTCCACCGAAGAAGGAAGGGCACGCCCCCTTTTCTTTTCCGCACGAGTTTCATCCATCAAATGCGGCCCCACACCTCACAACGATTATCCACCCCAGGAACTTCATAGTTTGCAACCCATCGGTGCGATCGGAAGGAGTGCACGCAGCGGGTAGACAAAGCAGCTCAAATGTGTTTAGCCATCATTTTAGTTTTTTTTTTTTTTTAGCAAAGCTGGTTTTTTTGCAACCAGCGGTGTACCTGTAAATAAGCCACCGTCTTGCATTAAGGATGAACGCCGTCGGATTTGTTTCCTTTCTTCCCTTCGTGCGGGTAGAAAGAAATACTTTCGGTTTACTTTCTGCTTTTATTTTTTTGTTTGTTTGTTTCGAGCGGCTCTAGTTCCTCTTCTGTGGTGTAAAGAACAACGCTTGCTTGTGTGAAACCATGTTGTACGAATATTTGGCCCCTGTGAAAGTTCCACATAACGATTTTTATTCAATACTGGGCTCTTGTTCCTGTGCAATACTTTTTTTTTTTTATAACCAGATTACTGGTCACCGAGTAATAGTGTTCCAAAAAGAATGCCTGGTGGTATCTGTCTGCACATGAAGTCATATTTTGCACAGCTTTCCTTTTCTTGGGCACAGCTTTCCATCGGTGTTTTTCGGTTCACATGTTTTCTGTCCAATGAAACCAGTGCGTGGAGGCTTTAGTTTTCACATTTATTGAGCCCATTTTTGATAGACCGGCAGATCTTCACAACTTTTCAACAAATTTCTCAAAGTTCAGGAGCCTAATTCCACTTGTCATATGCAGCAAAAAGAGAACACTGAACATACTACACTCAAATCATTTGCAACCATATGAAAAAAAGAAAAAAAGTTTGTATTGAAACATTGTCATTATTGGTTCCACGGTATCTCGAGCGAGAGTTGCAGTTCATGCAAACGAAGCGAGTAAAAGAAAAAGTTTGTTAGAGTTTGATTGTCTTCATTGAATTTACACTGCCAACAACGCAAGCGTGACAGGAACAACGTATGTCTGTGTTTGTTGAATGACTGGAAATCGTGCATTGCTCCTTGGATGTTGGAAAACGTTCTTCGCCACACTTTGGCATCTCTCTTCGGAAGGGAAAGACTCGGCACGTCGCAAGCCCTCGTCTGCTTTACAGCCGTGACCGCGTTATCATCCTGCCACGTTGAAGCACATTGTAGCAAATGGGAAAATGAGTGACACAAGCAAGCAGTCTCGCCGTGTCCGCCCATCGCGAGCCTATTCCTCTCTCCTTCTTTTCAGTTTAAATTGTTTGAGAGAAACCTTGTTAAGTAAACTGATAATGTCAGGAAAAACTGGGATCTATTACTGCCGGACGGAGTAGTCTAGTTAAGAAGCGCACAACTTATGTTAGCATTAGCTTGTTTTCGTCGTTTTCAATGTGAATGATTTATTGCTTCTTTCGCACATGAAAAGTGAAACGTCGGATGTGGTTATTTGAAAATGCAGTGCAACCGTTTCTTTGTTGTTTTGTTGGCGGTCTGCCAACGTTTGTCGTTCACAGCCAGCGGTGCTGTCGAGAGAAAACTGCACATGGGTGACATAAAATGGGAGAATGAAAAGCAGACGACACAGAGGACAGACAGTCGGTGAAATGTGCCTTATGTATACCACGGTGAAATGATACACGGCTAAAGTTGAGACAAAGATGTAAATTTAAGACTATAGGAAAGCTTCCCCGTATAGCTGTTCTAAGCGAGAGAAAAAATAAAAACAAATACAGTTATTTTTTAAGGTTTACGTCGCTTCCTTTTCTTCCCCGAAAAGCCCCCCTCCTTTCCTCCATGTATATCGCCTGTTACAGAGATCACCACTAGTCAGCAATAAGTGAATCAATATAAGAGTTATTCCTCCAGTTTATCTGTTCCCGCGTATTGTCGTTTCCGACGAAGCAATTTTTTCGGTTCGCCAAGTGTTGCCGTTCTTTGACGGAGCGAGCGTCATAGCAAAGCGCAACTTGAAGGCTTGGCCGTGGACTTGTCTGCAGAGCTTCTGTTATAGCCACGATGACAGGGCTAGGCTTGTGGACACCGAGGTGGCAAGCATGTTCAGCTTTGCACTCCATGCCCACAAGCATCACATCGCTGTCGCTTGTAAAAGTGACGCTCTTTGAAACTGAAATGGAAGCATCTCTTCCACCCAAACAACTAAAAAGTTAAAAATCCCACTGACGAGAAACATTAATTGGTAAAACAACTTAGTGGCAAGTGAGAAATGCACTTTCATCTCTGGTTTGTTATGGAGCAGGTTTGGCCAATGCACACAGGTTTGATCTATTGGTTAGACACACAGGCATCCAAAGCTAAAGATGGTTCACGGCCAGGCTGCCCCAGTGAAGTAGAGCGACCGAACCATGCTTGGCTGGCCATTGAAGGAACTACCACTTTACTCCTGTACTGTGTTGTTACCCCATTTTGAGAAGAAGAAAAAAAAAGTATGTGTATATGCATATTCCATAACATATTCTATGTACATGCCGATCTCAGATGAAAGAAAAAAAAAAAATAACCGTCTTGTTGTGCATGTAATCTCATCTTTTGCGCTCTTCTTTTTTTATGCACCCCTTTTTTTTCTTTCTTTCTCTCGCTTGTTGTTATTCATTGAATGTCTACTGCGCTTGCGCAAAGATGCACCGCTATTTTCGAACGAAACACCAACTCCTCGTGGTTATCAACACATTACATGCGGTTTTTACACTAAAATGTGAACCAAGGTAAAGTAAAAAAAAAAAAAATATTGACCGTTGGAACTTGTGTTTTAACACTGCCTTTTTGTATTTTACACCACCAAGGAAAAAAAGGAAGACAACTTGTACATTTCATTGTGGGCTTGGTACGCATTGTTATGTTTGTGGTTTCTTTTTTCTCCTTTCATTGATGCAAAAGGGGTTAAAAATAGAGAAGAGACCAATTGAAACGCTGCTTCTCTGAAGAAAAGTTTGTACGAGGAATCTTCACCCACTGTTGGATTGTGTAAATAAATTGTTGATATTTGATGCTGCTTGTGTTACTGCTTGGGAATGGCACTGTCCAATGGTACCATTCTGGACTGTGCTAGGCTCTAGAATGGCGTGCAGTATAAACATGTTACAATTAACCAAGATCATGACAAAATGGCAAGTTAATGTTGCAAGACAAACACACTGGGTTAAGAATAGCTGCACAAGGAAAATCAATAAGATATTTGGGCATAAGGAAAATCGATAAGATATTAGTTCGCCAGCTCGTCTTTAGTTGGCCACAAAAGAGGACATGTACGGTCAGCCTGTAACATGAGACAAGTTTGTTCCAACTGCTTCTCTGGCCAGTTACACACAGGCTTTGAAACAAGGTAAGAATTGGAACAATATGAATCGTCACTTGTGTGCAATAAGAAAAGTTGACAGCCTTATTGCCACTTTGGGCCTAACAAGGAAAGTGTACATGGGAGACAAAGCATCCAGTCAATTGGCCTAGTTCCCCACTGCCAGCATCAAGGTCCTACAGGAAATTTCGCCACACAAAGGAAACACTAATCTTGTGGATAAACATAAAAATACCTAGCATATCAAAAACACGGGGGCAAGAAAGCAGACAAGCATCTCTGCGTCGTCCTTTAGGAAACCCTACTCTGGGATAAAGTCATGTTTCACTTTCACCTGCGCAAGATTTATATGTTCCATTGGAACATATAAATCGTGTGGTCAAGAGCTCCGAGGGACTGCTGCAAATAAAATTGGAACTTTCTTTTGGGCTGACTGCTAGTCTTAAGCGCTAACAAAAAGATAGTACTACCAGGTACTACTACCGAGAGTATATTTCAGCTCAAAAAACATAAAATTAGGCTTCTTTCTCAGTACCTGCCATACTTTAAAATTACTGGATTAACACATGAATGGCAACCATTAAAAAGGTGGAAACAAAATTCTAGCACTCATGTTGCAGCATAATCTCAAAATACCAGTCGTTCGTTGAAAGGCACTAGAAAACTAATATTAAAGCTAATTAAACAATCAATGTGCATGTGGAGCCTATTTGGGAGGTAATCTAGCAACTCCTGGATACATGTGGAGCCTATTTGGGAGGTAATCTAGCAACGTTGGGGAACTTGCTACGTAGTCATGACATAGCAAGTTCCAGCGGAGCAGCTTTGCTCTTTGGAATTCAACATTTTCCCTCAGCTTTCCTCCTCAATTTACAAATTGCGCATTATACCAAACAGTTCAAGAAGAAGGAGAGACTCCCCTCTTGCCTGGACCCTCGTTTGTGTACCCGGACACAGCCATTCTCCCCCTAGAAAATTAGCCCGTGACTCAAAATTTGGACAAAAGTTGCTTCTCCCACCCCATTCTCCCCTAAGCTGACAGTGCTGTGGAAGCTACGTGGTCCTTGGGCCAGCCACACGCTCTTCACCACACGGCTACTTCGAACGGCTCAGTTGTAGCGCGTTGGCGCTATTGATACCACCACAACGCTGACAACGCCACCAACGGCAAAGCTCATAACCATGCCAGCCTTTCTACGTCACGAATGCGGGGAATCTTTTTTTACAGCGGAGCTGCTAGGGGCTAGTTTCCCCAGGATCGTGTCCCCCGCAAAGAAACGTTGACACAAAAGTCTGGACAGCTACCGCCATCTATGAGTGACGGCGGCAACCAGACAATCGGCTTGCCGGCCTTGCTCATAGATGCGACAACCTTCCCAGCATTTCCACTCTGGTTTTCACCAAAGTGGAAAGGCTGAATTTCTCTAGGTGTCGTCTTAGATGTCCTCCTCGAGGTCCTCCTAAACGTCGTCAGAGAGGTCCTCAAGATCGTCCTAGAAGTTGTCTTTGAGGTCGTCCTAGACGTCGACCTTGAGGTTGTCCTTGATGTCGTCCGACAGGTTGTCTTCGAGGTCGTCCTAGAAGTCATTCTTGAGGCCGTCCTAGACGTCGTCCTCGAGGTCGTCCTAGGAGTTGTCCTAGACATTGTCTTTAAAATCGTCTTAGGAGTCGTCCTAGACGTCCTTGAGGTCGTCCTAAGCGTCGTCCTTGAGGTCATTTAGATGTCATCCCCTAGGAGTCGTCCTCCAGGTCATCTTAGAAGTCGTCCTTGAGGTCGTCCTAGACATCGTCCTTGAGGTCGTCTGACCATAGTACAGCTTCGCTGGTCTTCCTTCTTTACCAGAGTGGAAAGGCTAAAAGTTTTTTTTTTTTTTTTTTTTGGGCCAGATATTCCATGACGCATCGCGCTCTCCGTTCGCTTCTCTTCGAGCGCTTGCTTGAGTGCACCGTTTGGAACGAAAAATATAGCCAGTCGTTGCAAATACAAACGTGCGATTATCATTTACGGTTATTATCCGTCATCCTTGACTCATTTCGAATGAAATTTGAATAATTCAATTTTCGTTTGCGTACCCCTTTATACTTTCTATAAACAAGACGGAGCAGGTGAATGAAAGCCCTTAACACACTTTCAGTTAAAGGGACTTTGGCCAATTAACTGCAGAAATTAATGCGTCACCCATGAAACGAAGAACAGAAAACCGTATTTCCTTGCTAGCGCGGGTCCATGTCACAAGAGCGAATGACATTTTAGCGAACGGCGACATTTGAGCGAATAGTCGTTTTAGCGAATAACGGGGGCGCGCGTTAACCCATCCGTCGCGCTGCGCTTTACGCCGCTTCGCGGCGACAGTCTACGGCAACTCATTACAAAAATATGAACTCACTTGGCCCACCCGAAAACGCCGCTTCGCGGCGTCCGACTATTCGCTAAAGTGTCGTTCGATGAAACGTGGGCGTTCGCTAAAACGTCATTCGATCAAGTGAGTGCCTCCTTTGGGTCGACATACTCTGGGGGGATCACGTGGTTTCGTTCTCTCTTCCGAGACCTCAGCCACCTCCTCTGCGATTATTGACTTTTAAAGGATTAGCATCGTCGAAGGTCGCGGCGAGCGATCAACATAAAAGGCGGTTCACCACGGGGGTGACGGCGAGTGTAGCAGCGGAGGGGGACAGGTTTTGTTCACTTCTGCGTATCCCCCAGAGTACATATCACACATCAGTTCCGTTAACCACAACAAGCGGCTGCGGATCGTCAAATATTTCGTTTTCTTCTTTGCGATTAGGCACCGGAATAGCAGTTTTTTGGGGCAAGGTGACGCGTTTTTGGTCACTTGTGCTTGGATAAACAATATAAAAAAAATACAAATTGCCAATTCTTTCAACACTAAAATCGTTGCACTACCCCTTTAACTGTGTCCTTATCTTCCAGCACTTTAAGTTTGCAAAAATGTTTGAGGTGAAAACGAGGGTGTCATGCATTATGAACATCAGTGATTTTTTGTTTTGGGCATACTTTCCTGCAGTGCAGACGTGCACTGGAGAAAAAAAAATCACAAGGTGGGGTGGTTGGTGCACACCCACTCTGCGAGAACTTTCTGGTTTCTCTGTTCACTGACCTCAGCAACTTCGGTGTGGAACATGAACAGCTTCCTTGGCACTTTTTTTTTTTTTTTTTTTATCATATGGGACCTAGTGTAACCTTAACTATCACAAAGCTGCCCATACTTTCCTACTGTTTTCCTGCTAAATGCCATGTAGACTGTCGGATTTTATTTATCACCCCCGACAAAGCCACCGTTTATTCTATAAAAGTACAACTCCGATACGTAAAATTAGTAAAAAAAATTCCTAAGTCAAATAACAAAGCACAAGACAGCAAAAGTGCAGCACCATGTTTAGGAAATGTTACCTTCCTCTTCAGCCTTCTTCTTCACATAGTTGAAGAGACAGCATGCTATGTTATGTCAACATTGATTTTGCCCTTTGCCTATTAAGGCTGAATAGTTGACAATGGTGATGGTGTACACTTGACAGTGGTCGGAGGGGGGAGTAGTGATTTATACCCCAAAAGGATGCAAACGGAAGGTACAGCCCCTCTACCCAGGGACACCACAGACATTTTTAGTCCCCCTTTCCCATTCAAACTGACAGCATGGCCAGGCTCAATCAGATTCAATGTGAAGTGTAGCACCTAGTAGAATCAGTGCGCACAACAGCATTTGGTCACTGATGCTCTTAGGAACACTGGAAAGAAGCTACTAACTGGAAAAAGGGGGCAGATTTATTTCTGAGGTAAAGCCAACCTTGGGGCTAGGACATTAGGTGCACCAATGTGCTTGGTAGCACTTAATATCACCAATATGCACAACTGAACTTTCGCTCATTGGTGTCCTTGGAAACACTGCAGATGCTGAAAGTCTGGGAAGTGTATCCAGAAAAGCTTGTAGAACAAGTCATTGGGCCAATTTCGCCACTCTGATTGGTACATTTTCATGAACTACACATTGCCTGGTTTATGGGCAGAGAAAGGTGTAGGGGGAGGCGAGGATTAGCAAAATTAAACTGGGAATTTCAAAGAATGAAAACTAACAAAAATATACTCTGATAAAAGGAAGAGGCACAGAAGAGACGGTACTGCATGCACAATATGGAAGCTAATCAAAAGCAGTCCAGGCACTTCAGAAATCACATGATGGCACATTGTACTGCAAAACCTGCCATTAGGATGATTCCTTCGAAATTTCCGAAAGCAGATCCAAGTCGGCGATCTAATTTGCCATCTATGTACGCTTTGTCTGGAGTTGCAGTAGAGGTACCAGGATCAAGCGTGACAGTAGCTGTCTTACCGCTACCGTTGTAGAGCACCAAATAAGTTGCAGTAGTAAAATCTTGACTCCTTCCAACTTAGACACCGCCTTCGCTGCAAAAACTTTTCCACGTTTTCGGAGTTTATTTTTCGTCAAATTCGGAGGGTGTGTCTCGGAGTTTATTTATGTATGAGTCCTATTTTTTCTGAAATTTCTAGCTAAATTTTGCGGTGTTTTCATTTTTCAAAAATAAAAATAAATAATATCCGGGTGTAATTGTGTGCGAGATTCAAAGAACGCGCTTGTATCAGTTAATGTTTCTTCAGCTGGATTCGGTGTTGGTGCCATTTCCATTGGCAATACTAATTTTCCCCATGACAAAAGTTGCAAACAAGTGTTGCATCGACAAATGTTCATTTCTTAAAAGGGAGGCTGAGCAGATTAAAAATTTTAACCCGATTAATTGCCACCCTTTAGTCTTCAGCTGCATGAGGCAAAGATGTTCATTGATATTTTCCGGCAGGAGCGGCCTCCTTTGATTGTTCAGAATAGTCTCTGCTGCGCTAAACAAACACTCGCTCGCAGGGGCAGATCCAAGGGGGCGGCGATGGGGGCAGCCGCCCCCTCCCAAACAAAGTCGACCCCCCCCCTCCCCGGAGGGCAATTTGCCATTGGTGGACCCCCGGTGCACAAGAAAAAATGGGAGAATAGTATCCTTACAAATTCCCCCCCCCCCCCCCTCCCCCCCTCAAATGGAGTTCCGGATCTGCCCCTGCTCGCTCGGCATTGAAATGGCTGGGACACGTGCAACCTTCTGCAATTGTCTGGAGTTAAAAATCTCACCCTTACAGTTTTCAATTGAAATGTCACCTAAACTTTGCCCTTCATATACTAGGTAGGTGTACTCGTCCATGTCTACGTGGTGAAAGTATTTAATTTTTACTTTTCTTGGTTCGTCGAAATTTCAGAGTAAACAGGAAAAAAGAAATTCTCAACTAAAACAATAATTGGTAGGTTAATCAATGAATTTCCCAGCCCTACTTAAACTAATAAACTTCTGGAGGTAGTAGCTGGGAAGCTTGTATTCATCCCATCCTACCCATCAGCCTACCTCGCACCTGTGCGGCATGGTAAAGCTTCAACTGCCTGCCCCTTCAATGAGATCTCTATGGTTCACCGCTTTCACTGTTACAAAAACACAAAACTCCTTCCTCTAAGAAGCACAAATAGTAAGGCCCAAAATGGAAACCGGAGCAGTGGTCTTTGTCATGACCTGAGAGTACAATGACCTGTCGTTCTGAATGCACCTTGACGAGATAAACAGCAAGATCCCTTCTGTCATGGTCCGAGATTTTACAGAAAAATGGGGCAGCATTTTCTCAGGACCATTCACCCTGTGTACTAACCAAACTTAAAATAGTCTTTTTTTTTTCTGGCATTGGGTACGTCAACTTTTAAGGTTTATTGAATAAATCCAAATTGACAAAAAGTTTTACAGGTGGATGTTTTTCGGATTTATCTGGAAACACAGAACGCTACCTAAAATTAACCAAAATGCAAAAAAAAGTGTTAACATGATTTTAGGAGAGAAGATGAAAACGTTGAATAGAATGTACAGTGCTCAACAAAACTAAATGGACCAGCGCAGTGTGTGGCCTGGCGAATATACTTACATTGGAGATTCTTCGAGCAACTAGGTGGTGGAGCCATATGATTACTCTAGAGTCAGGTAACTGCTTATGGCAGCCATGTACGCCAGCGTAACTGTATATGCTCCTAAAGCTGAACATACACAGTTATTCTGGCGAGGCCACGCGCTGTCCTGGTTCATTTTGTTTCGTCGAGCACAGTATGTCCAAACCAGAGTCACCAATGCTACCAGCAATTTCTGAAGCTTTTACATTCTTTATTACTTGGTTTACTAGCCACACATACACTATTTTGCACATATAACACCCCATACATACAAATCAATCGTACAGATATATGTCACATTAAAAATAATTCGGTAGAATAAGAAGAGGTGAAATGTTGTCAGATATGATAAAATTCTAAAAGCAAATTGGCAGCTTCAGCTAAGTGTTTTCCAGCCCCTTTTCATAACCATGTTCAGACTGCCAGGCACAGTCAAATTTGACAAGATCGCAAATAAACGGCTGCATTTACTTCGACAACTCTGAGCTTTGGTCACTTATGGGCTGCCAAGCTTCCTTCAAAGTCGGAAAGATATAAAACAATTTTTTTGTAGCCAGATAAAAAATTTACACCATAAATGTAACTGGTGGTCATAATGCAGGGAGAGGAATTGTTAAATAAAATAAAAAAGTTTCATAGTGGTAGTCAAACAGTGAGATCTATACAACTGTTGATGTGATTGTTGCATAACGTACACAGTAGTCAGCTTTGTCGTTATTTCTTGCCGAGTTTCAGCGACTTGACCATCTGGAAAGAAAGAAAAGGTTGGGAAGGTGATGTTGACATCATCACTTAAGCGAGGCACTTTTTTTTTAGCTGTTTTAGTTTTCCCCAGAACCCACACGAGAACCTAAAAAGAATTCTGCTAGAGTTGTTACACTGCATTAACTTTTTTGTGCAATGTTGGAAAGGCTTTTGTGCAATGTAGGAAGGGATGTTTGTGCAATGTTAGAAGGCTGTTTGTACAATACTAAATAACTGGCTGCAGAAACTACTTTTGTTGGTTGTCTATGAATTGCGAGAGCATTCGTCATGACTCGTGACACAGCTCACAGTGAGTATGACGACGCATATTTCCAGTAAACACTTCATTTTATGAATTGTTTAAGATACAATCATTGACGTCAGCACGACTGCAGCACACAACTTCGAAAATGAGCAATTGTTTCACCACCATCACTGGCCATGTACCAACTAGCTCAACTCAAACTAATAATAAACTAAATAATAAACTAAATCAAACTAATAATAAGCTTGGGTGCAAATGTTAATGTGTGCATACTGCCGCTTCGTGGTTGCATCTTTCGGGTTTATCTGTTTGCTAGGAAGACGTATAGAAAGATCTCTAGGGCTATCTCAAAAATGACCTCTAAGAAGACATCTAGAACGACCTCTAGGATGACTTCTACAGCGATCTCAAGAACGTCAAAAACGACCTCTAGGACAGGGTGTAAGATAGACAGGTGGTGAAACGAGAGCCTAACGAGCGACCGGATTGTGTCCCCCTCGGTTTTCTCTTTTTCTGTGGTGCCATGTATGTGGAGCACCGCGAACTCTCACTCCAGGTGGGCGAACGCTGGCGACCGGTTAAACTGACGGAGAAGGTTTCTCGTGAATTTTCAATGGAGGACCGCCGTGCTCTCAGTTTATTTTGCGCACTCTCCCATAAAGTTCCATGCAAATTCGATTCCAATTTTTTTTCTTCTCGCCGCAGCGCCATCTGTCGCAAATCGGGGGTACCCGCAAGCCACCCACAAGCAGACGAGTACACAATCCGGTCACGGCGCTGCGGTAGGTTTCTATGGGCCGTTTCCCCACCTGTCTATCTTACACCCTGCTCTAGGACGACATCTTTTAGAACGCAACCTCTAGAACGACGCCAAGGGTGTCAAACCCTTTGAAGAGGGTGCGAATGTGAAGGACTGCGTACTGCCGCTCCGTATAAGCGCGGCTCCTGTGTATGCACAGCACATTCGAGGCCAGATCCCATATCGCGAAGACCGGGTGAAGTAGCTAAAGAATGCCATTGTATTAAGAAAAAGTAGTTAAACATGAAGAAAAAAAGGAACAGGAGGAGACATGTTCCCCTTCTCTTTGACTTGTCACTTAACACAAAAAAGTGGACTTTTCCACCCTGCTGCGTGTATAATGGTCACAAGCCGTCTCATCACACGTTCATCCGCTCTGCAAAATAGTCCCTGTAAAAGCTTGCTGTTATTATTTCAAGATACCGCAAGATTTAAAGGGATGGTGAACCGTAATTTGGATTAAAAAAAAAACAATGTTGGAGATGTAGGCGGGACGCTTCAATCCCTACAACACTAGTAAGGCGATATCTCAAATGGACGGCCGTATTTTTAGCGAAAGGAGTCTAGATTGAACCAGGCCGACGAGGCGCGTGACCGTCAAGATACCTAGTTTCCTCCTCTCTTCGCTTCGCTCCCTCAAGGCCGCGAGGCGGAGAAGACGCGAGGCCGTTCCCTCTCCTTCTCTGAGAAACATGACGTCAATATTCCTGCCAAATGCGCCACTCTTTTTTAAACATACGGTCATCCGTTCAAGATATCGCTGTATGAGTGATGTTTTGGTGTTTGTAGCATCCCGTTGCACGCTTTTGCCGCATGTTTTGGGGAATCCAGATTTCGGTTCAGCATCCCTTTAAGGCTCAATTTGTAGCTGACAGCAGCCACAAAATGCCAGCTTACCAAAATGCTAACTTGAACTGCTCTATCGGCGCTGCTGTTTGGTTCCGTTTACCTAAAGACATTTCTTCTTGGGTATACTTCAAGCAAGCATCATGTGAAGGGAAATGTCCCATCGAGCTATTCAATAAGATCTATTTTAACCACTAACATTTTATGAAGCGAAAAATAAGGGACTCTAACCAAATATTTAACTCTAACTCTAACCAACATTTACCCGACGTTTCGGGACCAGTTCGGTCCCTTGTTCACGGGTGAGTGAACAAGGGACCGAACCGAACTTTTAAACCATGTGAGCAGAAATGTCCTGTCGAGCTGTTAGAAAAAAAAAAAGTGTTTGGAACATTAACCTTTTAAACCATGTGAGTGGAAATGTCCTGTCGAGCAATTAGAAAAAAAAAAGTATTTTAAACATTAGCCTTTTAAACCATGTAAGTGGAAATGTCCTGTCGAGCTATTAGAAAAAAAGTATTTTAAACATTCACCTTTTAAACCATGCAAGTGGAAATGTCCAGTCAAGCTATTCAATAAGATGTATTTTAAACATTAACCGTTTAAACCATGTGAGCGACAACGTCCCGTCGAGCTATTCGATAAAATGTATTTTAAACATTAACCTTTATAATCATGTGAGCAGAAATGACCCATTGAGCTATTCGATAAAATCTATTTTAAACATTAACCTTTTACACTATGAGAGCGGAAATGTCCCGTCGAGCTATTCAATAAAATGTGTTCTAAACATTAGCCTTTTAAACGATGTGAGTGGAAATGTCCTGTCGAGCCATTCAATAAAATGTATTTTAAACATTAATATTTTAAACAATGTGAACGGAAATGTCCCGTCGAGCCATTCGATAAAATGCACTTTAAACATTAACCTTTTAAACCATGTGAGCGGAAATGTCTTGTCGAGCTATTCGATAAAATGTATTTTAAACATTAACCTTTTAAACCATGTGAGCGGCAATGTCCCGTCGAGCTATTCGATAAAATGTATTTTAAACATTAACCTTCTAAACCATGTGAGCGGAAATGTCCCGTCGAGCTATTCGATAAAAGGACCTTAAGAATTCCACCGAAAACACCACGGGGCAAGTTAGACGACGGTAGCAGATAGTCCATGAAATTGGCGGAAAAAAAAATCCGCCGATTTATTTAAATGAATCTATGGTCGTTATATGTACTAAATCTCACCGTCATTGCCAAGCCAACTGATTCAACAAATCTTAATACCACTGCTAATGTCCATTCCAAGCTGGATGGTCATGTGCGGATACGACAGCCACGCGTTGTACGAGTGACTACAATCCGAAACATTTCCACAAATTGTATAAACTGCCAACAAATAAGATGATGCACTGCTTTTTGCTGCCATTTCTCTTGCTGTAATGAACACCAATAAAACCAAATCATTTTGGGATTTGATATACAATGTTTCGCTTGCAAGCATTTCGAGAAACAATTTATGTATCCTTACATCACTGGTTGAGGGCAGATCTGAGCACCGGGGAACAAAAGAGTCAAGACGTACGAGACATTAAAGGAGCTGTGGAATGATTTTAACATTGAAAGAATTTGCATCTTGTACTTTTGGCAATGTTTATCTTGCCACAAAGGACAGAAAATGCATGATCTCCTTCCTTCAAAATATTGCGATTCCTCTACGTAATCGCGAGGCAAAAATCGGAATATTTTCAAATCTGCAGCCGCAAGCGGCAGCCATGAGGACCACGCGGCACAATCTCAAAGGGGGACTGTAAAAAATAGGAAGTTGTGCAGCTACCTGCTCAATAAATGGTAATTTTTTTAATAAATCTTGTCATTCCAATGTCATGTGTCATGAACTTGGTATCATCTACAAAATTTTTATTATACAGTTTCAGTAGCGCCATCTATCCGAGGTCAACAAAACCATCAGCCCTATCTGCTAACGTGAGGAGCCACCAGAGGCTAGACGGCCGGACCTGGACGAGCACATTGGCACTTTCGTCATGTAGATAGTGCAGCGCAAGCACGTGGTCACGTGGTTGCGAGCAGGTGAGTTCTTGCTGCTCACTGATGGAGCTAGAGGGAGAGCTTTACCGGAATCCCGCGCGTCCACCTTATGTTGATAGCACAACGCAAGCACATGGTTGCAAGCGGGTGAGTTCTTGCTGCTCACTGATGGCGCTATAGAAGAGCTTCACCAGAACCCCGTGCGTCCCCCTCTTATGTCACAGGGCACGCGACTCGGAAGATGGTGAAGGAGTTGAAAGATGCCAAAAAACCTCAATCTTTGTCCTTTTGTTTAATAAAAAATAGAACATGCAGGCAAAGGAACTTTTTATTCTTTACTTCAGAAGGGTCGAGACACCAGGTCCCACAATTATTTAAGCAAAGAACTGAAATTGGTGCACAGCTCCTTTAAGTACACAAAAATGTCTATGTGAGAAATAGATTAAAGATACGATACAATATCTTTCAATGTTGAACCGAAATTAGCGGTATTAACTTGATTTAGCAACGGAACATTGCAGTTGTTTTCCACTGAGTAGGACAGTAGTGCTAGTTGCGATTTGGTTTTGGTAAGTAAAATGTGCAACCTACCACTCCCTGACATGGGCAGTGGTGCAGTCCATGCGTCATGGCGCTGTTTTATAGACCTTTCTCATCCGTACAAACACAAGAACCCCCCCTCCCCCCCCCCTCCCAAGTGACTTCCGGCCGCTCCATTTCAGCAGGCCTTCCGAGCCTGTTGATGTCACAATTCCAAGGACAGTTACGAAGTTGGCGGTTTAGTGAGGCCCTTATGTTGCGTTATTCAACTTGTAAAAGAGGATTCGTCGTCTTACAGGAGCATTGAGCACTTCTTATGAGTTGTGAATGCGAAAGCACGAATGTCGTTCTTCCGCTCCCTTAGTTCGTCTGCGGCGTAGTGGCATGCACGTTTCGCCGGCAAACGGCCGAGTGCATGCTTTCGTGAAGTGGCTGCGCCACGCCTCGCCGAGCTTGGCCGTGCAATCTCCCTGGAGTCTGCTCCGGCTGGGCTCTGGCTGCGCCACCATGGAAAGGGCTTCTCTGGTGGCTTTTTTTGGAACTATGCCGGATGAGAGCCAATGAGAGCCTTGTTCCTTGATGACGTGCACCAGCCAATGAGAGCATAATTTCATCAGAAATCGGCTTCACTTGGGAAAGGGGATTTTAGGTGCCGTATGGCGAACACTTGGCGTGGTTTCAAAGCTGATGACGTCAATTCGCTCCAGACAGTTAATGCATTAAAATTTCCAACAAATCTCTCGCTAAATAATCCATTAGCTAGCCACCTGGAGAACTGGTCATAAAATATTTAATGAACCAGACGTCTGTGAGGACTTGTGTCTAATTCTATCTGTACCCTGCCTTACAACAGTTGCAGGCAGTGCTGTGGAAGCCGTGGGTGGAAAAGAGATGAAAGCCGCTTTTGTCCAAATTTTCAGTGAAATGCCAATTTTATAGGGAAGAAAAGTGACTTGGGGATATACAAAAGAAGGTCAGAAGAGGGGAGTTGCTCCTTCCCCTCCTCTCCAACCGCAACATTACACTCTCGCCCTTGTACCTTTGGTAACATTGCACTGTCAGTCTGCATTGCTGAGTGAGACCCCTCTCCCCCCTCCCCCGTTGCCATCAACACAGCAAGGCTGGGTTGATGGGATGGGAACGGGTTTCACAGCAAGGCTGTGAAAACTACACTAGCCTTGCCAATGTTGCACAAAAATGTTGTCACGGAATGTAGGGAAGAGATGGCAGTTCCACACTACCTCATTCACTTTTTTCACGCTGTCCGGAGACATGTTCTCGATCTCGCTGAACATTGTTTGCAGCTTGTCATTCCTCTGGGGCTTCAACAGGGCACGATCTGTTTCCAAAGAGATTGGTGACTGGTTAAGGACGTCTCGCCGGAATGTTATTCGATCGGGCAACCACGGTCGGGACGGGCGACTAGTACCTTCGGTCAGGAAAGGATGCTGAAGTAGCTCGGAGATGGTAGGCCTTTCCCTGGGATTCCGTCGAAGACATCGCTGTGGTTAAAAAAATAGTGTGGGAAGATTAGCTTTTCAGTTTCGCCGCCTCGTTTGCTCAAACGTTCACCGTCATGTTGTCATATTGTTTTTTTTTTTTATGAAAACTCAGTTTAGGACTCTTTATATATTATTTTAGAGTACAAAGCGTATAAAGTCATTTATATGTATTAGACCTAACATCTACCTAGCCTTGCTATAATTGGCAGACAGCAGGATGCAACAGCCATTAACAAAACTGAAGTAGAGCCTCGTACCAAATAATTCGCAAAAAGTGAGCATTAACATCTTCACCGTGGCTCACCTGCAGTGGCAGAAAAGGGCAACAAGAGTCGCTTCTTTCCCATTTGCAGACTGATGAACATTTCCAACTTTTCACCACTGTTCGTTGCCACTGCTACACAGGAAAAGTTACATTCTCCTTTGGAAACATACAGAGGGCAGTACAATCAGCAGGAACGAGCAATCATCCGCTCCTTTTCTTTCGATATATGGTTTTGTGCAAAAAAGGCGGACACAAGAAAGAGAAACAAACACGAGCGCAACTTACAACTGTATTCAGGAAACTTTACTGTGTCAGAAAATTTTTTTCCGATACTGTAATTTTGGGCGGAAGTAAGGGACAAAAAGCATGTGAGCTGTTGGAAGCCTTCGTTATCAAAAAGAAAGGCGACCTATGTGTGAGCGATACCTTGATAAGTTTGTATAATGCTGAAAAACGCTTTCTTGATAAGTTTCTGTGATGAGCGTGGGATACGACGCATGCGTGGACGCATTGAAGTTGACGATATATCTGTATGTTTTCTAAAGGTTTCCTCAATACAATTGTAATACCCGTGTCAGACGGCGTTCTAAAGATCCTTTTTACTAAGCTCCTTTATAAAATCGGCGAACCAGCGCACGCCGTAGGGCACATGCACACTCAACATCAACATCGCGAGCAGATTGGCCGATTTTATAAAGGAGCTTAGTGAAAAGGATCTTTAGAACGCCGTCTGACACGGGTATAAGTTGCGCTTGTGTTTGTTTCTCTTTCTTGTGTCCGTCTTTTTTGCGCAAAACCATGTATCCAAACGTTCACCAACTCGCCCAACAACAAACTATTTTACAGCTCCTTTTCTTGTTTTACAGCTGGGAGGCTACGATCAAAACTGCTAGCGTAGGAGAGGGTGCTCGCGCAAAACCACCTAGCGCAATCAAAATGAAAAAAAAAAAAAAAAAGGCAATGTCACAGTTACGTCAATTTCTGCACAGCGTGCAGTGACACAACCACACCTAGGGTAAGTGCACAATGCAACATGCACTGCGAAATTTGCCAACTCATTTAAGGGCTGTCCAAACAGGATGCAATTTCTGCAGGTTTTCCTTCGATTCCGGTCTGCTTTTCTGCTTTCTTTTCTTTTGCCGAGGGAAATGCTTCCCTCCGCTTGCGGAAGGAAGCTTCCCCTTGGCAAAAAATAGGATAGACAGAAAGAGGCTTAGAGCGTGCTCGTCACATGGGTCCCAACAGCAGCTCACACGCCCTTCTGGCTGTCGTCAACTCCTCTGTGGTAATTGTTATCTCTATGGTAATTTCCCGTAAAAAGAGGGGAAAAGGCGACAGCGAGGAGGCAAGGAGGAAAGCCACGCTGTTTGCATGGTTGACGTCTAAATTTAGAACGAACATGCGCGCCGCAACGTCTATTTTTTCAAAAAAGTGTACGCTTTTTCTGCCGTGACGGCATTTGCCGCATCCTGTCTGGACAGCCCTTTATTCTTCCGCACGTCGCCTGCAGAAGCGGGGCATAGCCAGGGACGTAGACGAACCTTCAGGACGTCTAGGAGGTTGGGATCGGCCACGGGAGGGAACGGGATGGCAAAGTTCGGGTTGATGATGGCACGTAGCTTGTCGTTTCGTGCCACGATGTGCTGGAAGGGTGCACGGCCGTATGCCAGGGTGTACAGGATACACCCCAAGGACCAGATGTCGGACCGCCGGCTGATCTGCATCGAAGCAGACGGCGTGCCAGACGATGAGTAGGGTCCCGTGTTTTCGGTATATGGGTAGAGTATCGTGTTTTCGGTATACACCAATAAACCCCCAAAAGTTACCCCCAGGGCCGGTTTGCCGGTGAATGCGGACATCTCTCCCGGTGGATAAAATAGTGGCAATGGGGATTTTGAGGTTGTGTGAAGTATCTAGCATTCCAGCCGATTTCACTTGGCAGATGCAAGTCTCGTTCGTTGTACCCCCGAAATAACTTTACATGCCCCTTCTAAGGAACACAAATGCAGTTCATTTCACTTAGACTTCGGGCATGTCAAGCTCTTTTCGTGTGCAAAGTCGGACTTGAACAATCAAAGCGAGGATGGACCCGCGGCAACCATTTGCCCGAAACGCTAAGTACCTTTAGTTTCCCTTTGCTAGGGGAGCCGTTCGCGTGACCTTGAAATTCAGCTTGCAGCTATTCTAGGGCACGGGAGATATAACTGCACACATTCACCGGTAAACTTGCCCAGGTGTGGTCCGATCGATAGCAAAGTGAACTAAAAAACCCAAAATTCAAACTGTCCTCAAATAAAATTAAAAAAAAACAACAAAAAAACAAAAAACTTGAGTTTCACGAAAAGAGATTTTTTTTCCACGGCTTTAGTTTGTGCTGACCCGGAACGCAGCCCGTACCAAACTGTCCGCGAGGCAGGTTCCCGCTTTAATAACCTCACCCCTTACGTCCTTCTCATATCCATTCTGCAACGTTTTCCAAGTAAGTATTCAGGTCCTGTGGCCGTACCCTGCAGGTTGGGGAATCTGTTTGGGAATGTCCCGATCTCTTTGACGAAAGATGCAATTAATGCCAGCTTTCAAACCCCCAACACCAAAAAAACAAAACAAAAAGACTTCACCAAATTTAGAGAAAAATTAACCCAGAAAACATGGATACTAGTGGTAACTCGAAACTCAGATTTTCACGCCTCGAAGTGAACATAACGAGAGCGAGCATGTTGCCTCAAACGGTCTTCGCACGCTGTCCCAACCTAATTAACCTAAACTTAATTACCTAGTCAAGATTCAATTAATGTAAAATGCCATATAATGACGCAACATCACCTTCACTACGTTTCGTCGCTCTCAAAGGAAGGTAATCTTAAAATAATCGCATTACTTCCTAAAAGCAATGTGCAATTGCAATTAATTGCACTCTGTAATCTAGTAATCAATCTAATTGTAATTAAATTGCACTCTTAAAGGGCAACTCCGCTTCATTTTTGTTTTTGAAAAATCAATGCAGTCCTCTTCAGTATCACCTAGGAAAGAAGACTACACATAAAATATAATGACCTAGTCCTGTCTAAATGTTTCTTAAACGGTCCGGCAAACTTTGCAGCGGGCCAAGTTGCTGGAATCGGCTGACTGTAGCGGGCAACTTGAGGCACAACCAACAGCACAGTCAAGCTACGGCATTGGCGTAGCCAACGTTGAGCAAAACGTCATCACCATTGCCCGTTTCTTTGTTTTTACGTCTCAGGGTAAGTGCAATGGGTGACATCAGCAACAATTCTTCTCGGCGTTCAGCAGTGCCCACGTGATTGGCTTAATGCACCTCTGCAGCGCGCTTCTTGGGTGCCGTCCGGCCGTCTCGCCGTTACTGCCGTCTTCCGCGTCACAACCGCCATTGACGTCTCAACGTTTGTGATTACTGTTTCTCAGAGACAATAATCACACAATAAACAGTACATGCGCAGACTGATGCCGCAGTTGTGCAGACGTCGTCAAATGTCGTAGACACACAACATGTTGAAGAGTGCGTTGCAGACGACACTTGCGCCTGGCGCACACCTGCCCCACTGGTGGCCCACCGGCACACCTCAATCCCACCTGTCCTTGTGTAGTGGATCATGTGGCATCTCGTACCACGCCATGTTTTTGACGGCCAAAGTTTCGGTTTCGATTTCTCCTCGTGTTTAAAGCGAGATTTAACAATATATATAGGGTTGTTATTTTTGGGCTTTTATTTTTATTTTCACGTCCGTGACATCATTTGCTAAACGAGAATATATATTATTTTCTTTTGATTTGAGGTAATTTTAGCAGAAATATGTATTAATTTTTCTTCAAACTGTTTCAGACTACGACCCTAAACGGAAAAGCACACAGAAGAAAATCAAGGTTAAGCCAGATATCCCCAACAGGAAAATGGGGAAAAACCCATTAAGACTTTAGGAGCTTTGAACCCCCTAAACTAGGGGGCACAAAAGAGGAAGGGCAACCCTAAACGAGGACACACAGAGGACAATGGGGACACAACCATCGGAACAAAATAAAACTTAGCGGACGTTAAAATAGTAGTTGACAAAACTAAGACCCCGAAACGAACAACCTTAAATATATATCCCATGTTTCGTGAAGCAAATGACGCAGTACCTTTTATTAGTGCTTTTTAATGTGAAATCACTCATTATCCTGAAATTTTTGGACTTGAACGTAGTTGCCCTCTAAAGTAATTTACCAAATAATGTCATACAGCACAGATTATTCAGCAAAGACAGAATTACTCGGAATTCCCAGCACAAACTGGAAGTAAAAAAGAAATGCCCTTTAAGCTTCCTTGAATATGAATTCCAAGGATGCAGAAACCTAGCCACATGTCTCCATGCCTACTCCGAACATGTAAACCAAACACCTCAACTAATTGGTTACGTAATTGGTGTCAATTCTCGGCAAGTCTGAAACAATCTGGTTGTTAGCGAAGTATAGAGCTCAATGAAATGAGAAGGACCAGTGGAGTGCTTGGCCTCGCTAGAGTAACTGAACACGTTCTGCTTGAGGATCATGTACAGTTGAGCTAGCACACTCAGTTACTCTATCGTAGAGTAACCGCATCGCTCCATTTGTTAATTACTCTAGGCATTACTAGGGTAACTGTATTTGCACGAGGCCACGCGCTCTGCCGGTCCGTTTCGTTTCGACAAGCACCGTACCTTGAGCCCGCAATCTCCAGTGCCGTTTCCAGGCATCCTGGCGATGGATTCCGGGGACATGAAATTCAGGGTGCCCATCTGGAAAGAAAGATGCAGGCTGCTTGCTTAGAATGTTGCAGAAACGCCAGAAGACCAACGAGAAATACAGTTGGTGATAAGCTTAAAATTCAGTAGATGTTATGCCTCCAGCTCCGCGTGTTCTTTGATTGCCATCTGCCGCTCTTCGGCTGCACGTGCGACGGAGTGCTATCAGAGACAGAAAGCTCGTGGTCGAGGCGGAGAACCTACAGCATTCTTAACTTGTCACCAACTGTAGCAAGCTAAAACTAGTAAACTAAAACTAGTAAAAACATCAACTTCTTTTTTAATATTTTCCCTTCTTCCAGAGTTGGCCAAGCGCATATGCTGGACAGCAGATAAAAAAGACCTCAAATTCTAGCAGAGAAAAATAAAAATTGCAGTCAATGGGGATATTAGTGGGGCACTCAAGTGGGTTTCAAGATTGTCTTTTTATGGTGCAAACTCAATCTATCCGCCCTAAAAGTAATATTAAACCGGAATTTACAATCACCGTCGCCTTTTTCACCCTTAAAGAAGTAACCAAACACGGCGGCATGTCCCTTTTTCAGAGATTTCTCAGAAAAAGGGCGTGTCAGTGTCTGGTCGCATTTTTAAGGGCGAAAAAGCCCACACGTGATTGTAATTTCCGGTTTTATTTTTCGTGTGACGGTTGCGATGTTGAAATATGACAAAGTTGGGTTGGGCGACAAAAACTAAAGCTAATGGTTCAAGCATAACTACAGTCGAATCTTGTTAATTCAAACTCAAGGGGGACCAAATTTTTTTTTTTTAATAAAGCAAAGTTTGAATTATAAGGAGTTTCCTCCCATAGAGACCCATAGGATGGGACCCGCATGTTAATTTGAATTATCTGCAAGTTTGAATCGAGAGAATCTGAATTAATGAGTCAACTGTAAAAAAAAGAAAAAAACGCATCTCCTCGAGGCGAATGATGTTGATTGGGGCGAAGCTCTGGTGGTGCTTGTCTGCGTAGACGCTGCCGAGCCTTTCGTTCGTTTTCATCCATGTCACGCTGCAGTCAAATGCTCAAATGCGTATATAACCACGTTCCATACCACACATTCTCTTTCTGACATATATGAAAACGAACGAAAGGCTCGGCATGCTGCGGCTCACCGTCTACGCAGACAAGCACCACCAGAGCTTCGCCCCAATCAACATCATTCTCCACGTAAAGATGTGGTTTTTTTTTTTTGTTTGCCCTACACGAGCACGGGAGCACGAGCACCGGACGCCGGACAGACATACGGACATGGCTAGCCCCTAAGGAGCTTCGCCCCTAAAATATAGTACAGTCAAATGCCTTTATAACAAGGTCCGCGGGACCGGCGAAATCTTTTGTAGTACAGGTAACTTCGTTGCAGTAGGCGAGCGCTAAAAATAATCATGTGAAACCGAATATGTGCTATAGCAAACTGACGTAGCTGCGCAACATTTGAGGTGTTTTAGAAAACAGTGTAGCGCCAGGTATAGTATGAGCAACATCAGAAAAGAGGTTTTGTACATTGACAATTGACTTATCAAAAGGGGGAACGGTGGCCCAGTCTGCTAGCACATTGCAGCTCACAGCACATGGGGCAAATGCTTGTGCTGCAGAATCCAGGCATCTTGGGCTCGATTACCACTATTATTATTTTTTTTTTTCTAAATAAAATTTGTATTGGCACGCATTCGTGTACTCACCACTGTGTGACGCAACTTAAAGACGACGGGCTAGCGGTCGTACCGCCAGTACTGCAGCTGGCAAAGTTTGTCATCTACAGCTGAAACACCAGGCACTCCTTGCTGCAGACTAATTTTCCGCCATCCAAACTTCAACAGAACAAACTTAAGTGACTTGCCAAAATATGAATCTCAACCACCGACATCGATCCCCGATCACACAGCGAATGAGAAGTGTTCGCCGACTGTGCAAGTTTCACCTTTTCTACATAGTGTGGCTGCTTCTGCTGCCACGTGTCATTCGGAGTAGGTTTTCTAAGCGGCTGTGCTGCTCTCAAAGGAGAAGCACTGCTCTCAAATTGTCCATGCACTCAGCTATGCGACAGCTGCAGTGCGCGGCGCAGCAAAGATGGGGAGAGGCGTACAACCAAGCCAACTGAGATTTTTCACATCTATCCGGCACAAAGAGGGGGGGGTGCATTTCTCTGTGCGGCTTTACTGATTTCGTTTAGATTTTGGCGTCATGGGTAGAGTCACAGATCACATTTCCTCGGCCGCATATTATCGCTCCTAGGCGGAACAATTTGGGACTCGGATAGAACAAGAATGGGAATCTTGGATCCTGACAAAGATCGGAGCACTGGTCGATCAAATGGCAGGAAAGCACGAAAAAGGTTTGACTGCCCGTGAGAATACAATTTTTTGTATATACTTTCATTCACGCGGGCCCTTTCATATACGCTGATGTACGTGCAAAATAAGAAAACAAGTGTGTGCATTTCCCGGACGGAGCGTTGAAAAAACGCTCATCTTAAAGCGGAGTGGTACGTGCTCAATGAACGGCGTGAGCAAAATGAAGGTATGCACGAACGCGGGTGGCGTGCGGCAAAGGCAGAAAGCGGTGCCACCTCCACTGCGCTGCTTTTGATACCGCCGCGCCGTGCATTCTCAGTTTTTTGGGCGCTATGTGACCATGTACCTGTGTACATGCTTTCTACGCAGGAATGTAGTCATGTAGCACCATCTAGACACAAGGTTGCACACAAATTATTTAAAACAGAAACCAAGAATGCACAGCGCAGCAGCGGCGGCAATTTACATAAAATCGATTGTGTTTCACCTAGATAATTCATGATACCGCTAATTTTTACTTTGTGGGGCCGCACAATAGCTCCATTAAACATATATATTTTCGTTCTAGTAGTCGGAGAAATAGATTGAACACATTGGAGATTGGCCGAGACTTTGTTTTACTTTGTTAGACAGGCATTTTCGTAGTAGAGGCATTCGGAATAAAGGTGTTTGACTGTATGGCAAAGAAAAACGAGCAGTCCTGTGTTAATCCATAGTACAGTCACAGCGCTAGCTGCGACGCATCATGGCGAAGTCATTGGGCATTGGTGTCGCATTCACGCGCCGTGCGGTGCATGAATAAAAGCGTTTGGAATAAAATGGACATCTGACCATTTTGTTCCGAACGCTTTTGTTTCTGCTTTTTTTTCCAGAGTGCATGAAAGCGCATCTCCTGGCACAAGCTCTTAGCATTGACAGTGCTACAGCGGCACACTGTTATCGGCTATTTCTTTGTATTTTTCGAGAGAGTGTGTGCAGTGGGCATCGCTCTTTAATTTTTATGACATGGTGCTACAATTCATGTGATCATTTTATGGCCGGAAACTATGGCTCTTCAAACTCTAGCTCAGGTCTGATTTCAGCCTCACACGACGTGTGGTTCACACTGTGAACTGCGTCGTGTGAGATGCCTGCGTCAAACGAAATGCCTGCGTCAAAATGTTTGACGCAGGCATTTCGTCAGCTACCCTGAAAATGGAAAAAGAAAACGAGTTCCGCGCGGTGATCAAACATTTTTATTTAAAATAGTGGAGGGCTGCGAAGATCAACGCCGAGTTGGACCAAGAACACGGGGGTTCTGCACCAGTGTTGAAGACTGTATATTTTTGTATCACTGAGTTTCAACATGGCCGAACATCCACTTAAGATGAAGCCTGCTCCAGACGCCCAGTTAAGGTCACCACGAAGGAAATTGTTAAAAAAATTCATGGCATCATTTTGGAAAACCGTCAAGAAGAGATCGCTGAAACTGTAGGCATCTCAACTCACCGTGTTTACAACATCCTGCACAAAATATTGGACATGAAAAAGGTGTGTGCATGATGGGTGGCGAAACCGCTCACTGACGACCAAAAACACGGCCGAAAGGACACTTCAATGCAGTGCCTGGCGATGTTGAATCACAATCCAACAAACTTTTGGTGTCGATTTGTGACTGTGGATGAAACTTAAATCCACCACTTGACACCCGAGTTGAAGCAGCAGTCAAAGCAGTGCACAACAACTGGGGAAAGTGCAGCACCGAACAAGGCAAAGACCGTTCTGTCAGCTGGAAAAGTGATGGGCACTGTTTTTTGATACCCAAGAAATTATCCTGGACGACTACTTGTAGAGAGGTAAAACAATAATAGGGGCTCGTTATGCAACATTATGAAATCGACTAAAGAAAGCACTAAAACTTAGACGGCCCAGTTTGGCGTACAAAAAAGTGCTTTTTCACCAGGACAATGCACCAGCGCACAAATAGATTGTCTCAATGTCAAAACTGCACAAATTACCCACTGTTCGAACTGATTCTTCATCCCCCCCTATTCTCTGAATTTGGCACCATGCAACTTTTTCCTAATACATTTTTAAATATTTTTTAATTTTTAAAATTTCTTTTTTTGATTGAGGACACACTCTAACCACTATCATTGCATATTTTGCAGGCTTTAAGAGAGCCTATTTTTTGGATGGAATGAAAAAAGTCGAAACTTGCTGGACCAGGTGTGCAGCCCTCAGTGTAGCCTATGTTAAGGAATAAAATTTGAAAAAAAAATCCAGCGGTGTTTATCTTGTTTTTTTACCATACTTATCAAACGACCCTCGTATAAGATGGGCTGATAAGGCTGTGGCATAGCTCTGTGGGAACGCCTCCGCTTCGCACGCAACGGACTCAGGTTCAATCCCAGCGGGCGGCAGGCAATCGTTTTTAAGGATTTGGCAAAACGGACGCCACACGCCCCACTACATCAACTACAACATCAACAATGGACGTCACTTCCAGTGGTGGGAGGAACCCATAACGGCTATCGCTGTAAAAAGTAGACCTGGCACAAACCCCTTGAATTCAAGGGCCTTCCACTCGGCAAATAAAGTGATTTGCTATTTGTCCCCAACTGAGCTATGTCAAAAACAACATGGCGGCCGACACATATAAACAGTCTACGGGACGCTCAAAGTGCCTAAATTGACTTCAGACAGTAAAAAGACGACCTCAAAATCCACTTTAGCGCACATTTAACGTCTTAAAAATTTGCCATCAACAGTCCCACGGGACAATCGAGAGTCCCAAATTCACGGCACAGTTGCTACTACTATGTGCGAGACTCTCAAGAATGAATGCCCTCAAAGAGTCGAGCCATCGCTGACTGAGCTTCGACGTGACAGCCACTTACCTGAGATTCCTTCACGATGCTGGTGGCGTCAGCCTGCACGAGGTCAGCAATGCCAAAGTCGATCAACTTCAGTCTTCCCTTCACTTGCAGGAAGTTGGCTGGCTTCAGGTCGGAGTGGATGACTCCTGGGAGATTATCCGAAAAATATGTGTGTCTCCTTCAATTGCAGCTCACCGATTGCCCAACATGTACGCTAGAACTTTCTCAGCTTCTTGCTTCAAAGGAACTGCTGACACAAACAAAGTACAGAAACATAATTACCTCCATTCCCAAAGGAAAGCTTTACATAAAATTGAGTGCCCCGAAAACAGTGCCGTAAGGCAAATGCCTCGGCTCAAATGATAAGTTTTGTCCAAAATCATTCGGTCATGAAGCGAGAGATTGCACGAAGGTGCTAAATTATTCTTACATTAAAAAACTCACTATTACGCAGGTGCTTCAAGTTTCAACCCGACGAAAGAGTGAATCTAAGCAGGAAGGAATGCCAGGACACCATCATACAAACTAAACCAAGCTCGAAAGTTACTGAAATTTACAGGGTGAAGCGAAATTGACAGAAAGGACTGATCTACGTACAGGATTGGCCCTTCAGTAAATCCGGAACAATATCTATATTCTTTCTAGCGTTTATATGGCTTGAGAGACACTGTCGAAAGTGAACTGACTATCAGACTAAATTAATACAAAAGCACGAAGACAAAAACATGGAAGATGGTATAAATTGCTGTTTACAAGCCGCACTCACAGAAAACGTTTTAATTGTGCACATGGACACCGGCAGCTTAAGAAAGGCAGGGCGTGGCATGTCCCAAGCTTCTTATTGCCTCTCTGCAGTCATTGACAGCCGATAAAGACCGGTTCACTCGCAACTGCTTATGATAATCATCTTAGAATTATCGTAATAATATGATCATGATTATAATTATGATAATCATCATGAGCAGTTGCATCCCAGGGCTACCCGACGGACGGTACCACCAGCATGTCCCCTCGATGTAGGCAGTTACGAGCGGCAGCAACACAGTTGATCGTACTCAAACACAAGCGTGTGAAACAGCCTCCTGCGGTTCTGTTTTTTACCTCTAAACTCAATATAGCTATTGATAAAATGGCAAATGAAGGCTATGCCAAAACCAACATTAAAATTTTCCTGTGCTGTCAAGTGGAACGACGTCGCACGCGTAAATTGCAGGGCAAGCGGGTTGTCTAAAAAACACAATTTTGTGCAATTTCTTCTTTTTTTTTGGCCGGCACAAGTTTTTTTAGAGTTCATTTCACGCCATTGAAACTTCTTGTGGCCCATCGGAAACGAGCTGTACCGCTCCCATTATTACGACATCTGACGTCGCGTTTCCAGCTTCGCCAGTAGAGCGCCTCGACCCCTCGGACTAACTTTAAAAATTCCATGAGTTCACGAAAAAGAATTGATGGTGACTCTTAATTTGCGTTACCAGTGTAGACGCGTCTATTAACAAATTAAACCAATTTCGTGCAGAAAAAAAACCAAAAAAAAACGATAATAATTCTTGGAGAGGGGAACCAAAAGGACAAAATAATAATCCCCTCCTCCAGGGGTTATTATTGTTACTCTTGTCCAGCTCGCTTGCACGTTTGCATTCATTATATTAAAGTCACAACAGCCCACCAACTAACCTAGCTTGCCGTCAAATCAAATTGTGTAAAGCATAATATACGAGAGTCAAGAGTCTCGGTGCAGACGCACCCTTGTTGTGGATCTCAAGCACAGCCTGGAGCATCTCGGACCAGTAGAACTTGATCGCGAGGAGGTTCATGGGCTCCTTCTCGGTGGCAGAGCGGATCACTGAGGCCAGGTCGTTGTCCCCGGCCTCCATGACCAGCATCAGCAGACTTCTCTCCTGGTCGTACTCGCTGCAAGGAACGAAGGCACCGACCGTCACCCGCGTTTCGTGCGACGACGTCTTGGGACAAATTCGCTTGGTTTTACTACAGCACCCGGAACGCGTCACCAACTGGAGCATTAATCCGGATGCTCGGCGAAAAAGTCAGCGAGGAATCCGGCGGCTACGATTGGCAGGCACCATGCTTAACCTCTGACCAATCGCAGCGGTCAACTCCCTTGCCAACCTTTTCGCCGGGTGTCCAGATTAGGGCTCCCGGCTAAATTTAGTGGGATGCACTTTCTCACTAAGTACGGTGAGAAAAACCTGAACAGGCGAATGATTCCACGCCAATTCGGGCTTTCCCACAAAATTTAAGGGGAATTTAAGAAAACCTTTGCATTTCACTTTCGTGTCAAACGATACATCAGTTTTGTTGCATTACATAATGCACCAATTGAATTCGATAAATTGGTGCATAACTACAGTAAAACCTCGTTATAACAAAGTTGAAGGAGTGGTCGTAATTATTTCGTTATAACCATTAGTTTGTTATAGCCAATGTCCATTTCTTCCCACTATTAGCAAGCAAGGGGAATTATGATTGCTTTGTTATATCCATTAGTTTGTTATATCCCGTTTTGTTATAACGAGGTTTTACTGTATACACCAATGCAGGCTTTACC
The DNA here is from genome assembly GCF_016920785.2 of Ixodes scapularis. Lineage (NCBI taxonomy): Eukaryota > Metazoa > Arthropoda > Arachnida > Ixodida > Ixodidae > Ixodes > Ixodes scapularis. The sequence continues at coordinate 20,782,399 of NW_024609868.1, forward strand.
ACTAAATTAAAAGGAATTTAAGGGAACTTGCACGCTTCCCTTTTGTGTTACACTATGCACCAATCTGGAAACAGCGCAAGTAGATACAGACGAAGAGAAAGACGACAACACAAATGCCACATTGTATGGTCTCTCTCTTTGTCCGTATCTAGTCGCGCCGTTTCAGTATGAATATGCACCAACTCGCCCAATCACCCATCCCGTTGAACTGGTATATATTATACAGTATACACCGTGCAATTCAGGTTTTCCCACGGATATTTAGTGGAGGACTTGCACATTACACTTTAAAATCACACTTTCTTGGGGGCGCTTTACTCCTTGTAAAATGCTACGATTGCCAACAGCTCGAGAAGCGTGGGGCCCGGATTCACAATTTGCAGCACTGTCGCCGGCCAACGCCGCAATCTTGGCCGTGGAGCGAGAACGAGGTTGCCGAGACTTTGCCACGCCCTGCATTTCTCGAGCCGTCAGTGCGATTACGGCCTCGAACGCACATTGTGAGTTAAAAAAAAAAGAAGAGGTCGAGGAAACGAGAATCCCATGGCTACTCACAAGTCGTACAGGGTGACGACGCGGCTGCAGTCACGCAGCGTCTTGAGGATCCTGACCTCGTTGAGAAAGGCTTGGGTGGCCTCGGGCTCGACCCCCTCCAGGCTCACCAGCTTCACCGCCCGCAACTCCTTATTCTCACTCAGCACCATGTACACCTGGAATGAGTCGTCGCAAAGTCGGGGCAAGAGAGACGTGAAACAAGCGCACAGCCGACCTCAAGCGCGTAACCGTGTATCACAGCTGTAGAGGAACTAATACAAGGTACGGGATGTTATCACTAAAGTTCAGTGTTTTTAGAATATACCGATAAACACCGAGAATTAACCCTCGAGGCGGTTTTTTCCGATTTGGTGAAAACTGAAAAAAACAAAACTGCCCGAGAAAGAGAGGAAAGGCGTTTACAAATCTCTGTAATGCGAAATTAGAGCACAGCTCAGAGGGGAGGGTACACCCCTCCTCCTCCTATACCCTCCCCTTCTCTGTACCCTCCCCTCCTCCTCACCCTTCCCTCCTCCCACAGTTTCCCCGCTAAATTTAGCTAGAAAATTGACGCCACGGAACCTCAACACCAATTCAGTTTTGCCGCTAAATTTAGTGGAGAAAATGACATCACATGAATTCGTGTCATGTCACCCATGAACAAATTCAACTTCTCTGCTAGATTTAGCGGGAAAATTGATGCTACGTGACTTTACCACAAATTCAATTTCCCACTAAATTTAGCATGGCGGTTACGCTGACGGCGACGCCGCGAAACACGGAAACGGGTGCCTAAGAGCTAGCTGCGCTCTAATAAAAGAAGCCAGTTTTACGAGAAATTATCTACCATACTTTATTGTTTTCCTCAATGACAAGGAGCACAGCCGCACTGAACTGTCCTTAAGGTCGTTTCTTTCCACTGAAGCCACAATCCTTTCCCTGTCCCCTTTCCTTATCTTTACCAGCATTACTGGAGAAATTATTATAATTTACCACAACTTATAATATTTTGTCCAGTAAATGTAAAGTCGCCTTACAACGTGAGCCCGATAAACACCACTTTCTCTCCGGCATTGAAATTGGAGACAGAAAAACAGGAATTCAAAGAGAAAGAAAAAAAATACACAGATAAATAACCTTTGAATTTGAAGAAAAATAAATACCGAAAACATTAAACCCTGGTTATTACCTAGAACTATGCTCAGTCTCATCGTAGGTCTGGGCGGCGTAAAAAGAAATACAGGGGGATGCCTAAGCTTTGCCTTTAAGGGGGGACACCACCTTAAAAAAGCAATTTTTGAGAAACAACAACTTTTCCTATTTTTATGTACTGTGGTTTCACAAGTTATAGTAAATACCCCTGCAGATTTTTATTGCAATATCTGAAGTATTTACGGAGAAATAAAACATTTTTGGTAAGCCGACGATGCAAAATCCTATGTTTACGTTTTCTATATTTAAACTGCTGTAGCTTGAAAGCTCACCCGAAAATTGGAATGTTTCTTCTCAATCTGAAGAAGACAACTTTTATTGCCGGGCTGGACGGATGAGACAGGGCTTTGCGAACCCCCAGAACGCCTTTTCGAACTTCCATTTGAGAACCACTGGTTTAGACACAACCACCAAAGCTAATCAAAGTCGATCCTGAGGAACCTAGCCCTCAACAGCTCAGCTGTAAAAACAGTTAAGTTACAGTTACTTCTCAAAATCATGTTGACAATTACAAGAATTCGCATTAATCGTAGTCTTGACTTCACAGCTACATGGACAGAGCTACTTCAAGCTCCATCCATTAGCAGAGAGCTGAATCAAAATGAAACCGAGCCAAATCTTTTCTAGACTGCTAACAGAACCGTTGATCAGTGTCAGAACTGAACATTGTGGGATGTCTTAAAAGTATTGGATTGGAACGTAACTTAATTACTTTATGTGAGGAACTATAAATATAACTATAGGTACATTTGGGAAAACATATTTGTAACTTACTTATATTTCAGCTCAAGTAATTATAACTGCAACTTGATCACTTTCTAGGAGCTAAAGGTGCCCGAAAGCGATTACTGACTCATCATGCTATGGCTCGAACATGATCTCCCTATTTTTACAAAGTCTAAACATCCATATGTTGTTTGCATATGTGCCCCACTTCTAATATAATAAAACTCTCAAACTCTTGCCCTTTTTCATGCCAAGGATTAAGGCAACTAATATTTCCCTTCCCCAGTGCAAAAACGGGAAAGAATGTGACTGATTGCGTATTTCATTAAATCTGTGAAACATATGTGAATAATTAGCCAATTTTTAGACTGCAGATCACGTTAGTTATAAAAGAAACCTTTTAAAACCTACTTCAGTGCAACTTTATAACCCCGTTGTGCACCAACCAAGATATTTTGCATGGTCCTAAACAAGCCCACCTCCGGGCAGATAATCAGTTTAAATATTAAGCTCTTGAACAGTAAAAACATGTTTCACAGCAAAATGAAAAGCACATTGGACATTCAGAAGACGAACAAACCACAGCACTGCAATTTGCTTGTTTTCTCATCCCTGTGTTCTATGTGCAGTTTCTTTTATTATGCTCTATTAACTAGAGTCGAGCCCGGTTATATCACACTCGGGTATTTCGAATTATTGTTTACATCAAACAGTCCAAATATCCCCTTGAATATCACATGTAATAGTATTCGCCTCGAGATCGAACCGTGTCGCCACCGTGAGGCCGAAATTGGAAACGCGCGAAAGCGGGGATACCGCCGTGCGTCGTCTGCTACGGACGCACGCTCAGAAGCATGGATCTCGACGAGGCAAGCCCGTTTCAGGCTGAGCTTGACATTCCTTATTAAATGTTTTATGTTTTTGTTGCCGTTTCTTCTTGCTAAAGGCTGTGTTGTATCGTTTCCCATCCGTAGAAATTTAGCAAACCAATTATTATTATTATTTCGGAAGCTTCCATAATCTTAGTGTTTTGGTCTGTATACAATCGCTGGTCCCACATATTTTTGCTATCTCGCACAAACCGTGGCTTTCATAAAGCATTGAATGTTGAGTGGGTCTGTGGTTTGATTAGAAAATTAACCCGACTGATCGCTATCCTTTAATAGACTAATCAATCAATAAATCCGTATGTTGATTTTTCGCCGGTCGTGTTGCGTGAAAGACGTTAAAACTACACATTTTTTACTGGTTTTACTATGTCATAAGTGGCATATTGCATTCTCAATCTAAACTTCACGTTGTGAGTCCTACATAAATATGAACACAGGAAGCCTTTTAAAATGAAGTATTTTTTAAGTTATTATTTAAACAGTATAATCACCCTCGGTGATATGACAAGCACGCGGAAGTGATTTGCCATGCAAGCCAGTGTCACAAAAGAAATAAAGCCGTCAAAAATATTAAAGCCGGCATTTTTTACTCCTTGTTGACTTTCTCCACCACAAGACTCCAATTAACCGGCAGAAAAAAAAATGCAATTAAAGCATTACTTCAATAATCTGAAACTTAATCGATGAGCTGCCCAGTCAGGAGGGTGATCGGAAAGTCTCGTGAAGCCTCGCTAGCCCTTATCAGTAAAAGAGTATCATGTGGCCGATGCTGTCTGTGTCATGGTGCGCGTCATTTGTTAGGTTTGCAGAGTCTACTGTTTTTGAATACAAGATTATTTAGCCAGAAATTTATAGTATTAGCCTCTTGACATCCGCGGCCCTCACCAAGAAAATTGAAGCGGGTGAACCCACACTACCGAGAAAAGCATTTAATAACAGAAACATTGCTGCGTTGCTCGGTCACATCCGTTTATTACAGTCACGACAGATATATTAGAACAGTTTGTTTCACTTGATTCAGTTGTCCTGCCAACCGTGCAGTTTGCAGATTTTAACCTAGAAGAGACACTCTCTCCTCATCGCAACGCAGTCGATTGTTCAGACTCCACAAAACTTACCCAAACTATGGCACAGTAATAGGGCAGAGGAACTCAACAGCATGGTAATTTCCAATACAGCGCTAACTTATCTTCATTCTAAAAATTTATATTACTGCAAAAGCTATAAGTTAAAAAAGAGCATAGAAGCTGCGATTTCACAGCCCACAGTATCAGTATTATGTTATCTGGGATGGAATTTTTTTTAATTGCCCCATTGATGAGCCAATACATCCATTAAAAAAACAAATATTTAACATAAATATTCCAGTTCACCCGGAGACAGGCATCATTCGTGGTAATCCATGCTTTCCAACGTCTGCATAGAGCAGACGACGCACACACAGAAGCGATTATATAAATTTAGGCCGCACGCCTGCAATACGATTCAATCTTCACTGAAGTACCGAACAGTGCCGCATTCTTTTCCGCTAGAATTGTTTTCCCACCGATAGTATGCGACAAAATAAATGCAAGAATATACGTCGTCTCGCGCGCGAACGTGGAGAGCCTATGAGGCGGCGGTTCTCCTATCCCCGCTTTGATGATGATGATAGCGCGACCGTAGCGCCACCTCTAGGTCGATCTCGAGGCCAATAGGAGTGTTTTCTTTTTGTATCCCACTCCCATGGCGGGGACACACTATATAGCGAACAAAGCCCTGCCACCCGTTACTTTTCCTGCAATCAGATTGCGCCGTTGGCGAACACATCGCTTGCGTTGCGTGGCTGGCAGACCGCCAGGCCATCATACAAGCAGAAAGATACGCAGCGAAAGAGCAGTTGTAAGAAAAAAAAAAACGAACCGTAAAAAAAAGTGTAGGATGGCAAAAGCCAGGGGGAGAGCAGACACGCGCACATAGGAAGAGCAAGGAGTGCTCGCTGTCGGAACGGTAGCCTGCGCCCTTTCCCCGAACACTGCTGATGCTGTACAACTCCCTAGCCTCAAAACAAAATAAGCAAAAAAAATTGTAGAGCCCTTCCACTTCACGTGAAGATGGAGGGCCAGCAAAGCTGTTATTATTACGACGTCTAGGATGATGGCCAGAGGACAAAGTCTAGGACAACCTCAAGAACTACTTCTAGGACGACCTCGAGGACGACTTCTAGGATGAACTCGAGGACGACGTCTAGGAAGACCTCAAGGATGACTTCTAAAACAACTTCGAGGACGATGACTAGGACGACCTCAAGGACGACTTCTAGGATGACCTTAAAGGGACACTACAACGAAATTTCGGCGCTCATTTTTTGGTCTACATGTGTTCGAAGGAGCAGCATCACATCGAACATACCAATATATTGTTAAAAAAGTCACGAAAAGGAATTTTAAAACAAATTAAACGATTAGCAAAGAGCACCTCGTGATTGTCGCTAACGCCTCGCTTGTAATGCCCGTCTAGGAACCTTGACAGCTAGTGACGGAAGTTGTCTCGCCTCCCGCCACGACGAGAGAAGAGGGGCAGGAGGAACTTCCCTCTTCCCGAGAATGCCTTTTGTGTGTCGCAGAAGTCGCTATTGTCCCCCTACAAGATTACAGAAGATTAACCCGTCACTCAAAATTCATACAAAAGCAGCCGCTTCGGTGGCTGGAACGACTAGGCCATCCTCTCGACGTCAGCCTTGCCGTAGCTTTGCTCGTCCTGAGACGACCTACGTCACGATTGCATTGAATGTCACGTGGTCTCCGCTGGGCCTTCTCCGAGCGCTTGCCAAAGTGGGTTGTTTATAACGACAAATACACCACCAGGCTCAAAATACAAGCGTGCGATTTTCATTTACGGATATTGTGGATCATATTCAACCTATTTTTGAACACGACGGGAATATTTCAAATTTGGTTGAAGTATCCCTTCAAGGAAGACCTCAAGGACGACTTCTAGGAAGACCTCTCGGATGACACCTAGGACGACCTCTCGGACGACTTCCAAGACGACCTCAAGGACGACGCCTAGAGGATGACCTCTCGGAGGACTTCTAGGATGACTTTGAGGACAATGTCTAGAATGACCTCAAAGACGACTTCTAGGTTGACCTTGAGAACGACACCTAGGACAACCTCTCGGACGACTTCTAGGACAACCTCGAGGACGATCTCGAGAACGACTCCGAGGACGACTCCGAGGACGACTCCGAGGACGACTCCGAGGACGACCTCGAGGACGATGGCTAGAGGTGATAACAAGGGATCAAGACCTCACTATCTAATAACGCTAAGCAAGGCTGACTCATGCTGGTTGCCCCCTCTTTTTATTTTTATTTATTTATACTTGCCACGACCGATGGGGAGTTTTCTGTCAATATTCGCAGACACATTTTTTTCCCAGATCCTAGCACATAACAGCTTTGCTGTAAAAAATGTCTTTGGCAAGTCGAAAGTATCGACAACAACGGTTGTGCAATCACACTTTGAATGCCCTATCTTTGTTTACTTTTTTATTTTGCCATTATTGCTTTGACCATTTTTTTTTTTGCCTTTCTTTTTTCGATGCCTGAGTTTAGAGAGCTTTCTTTTTTGTTGCTTGCTTATCTTTTTTCTATGGATCAAGAGATTTTTTTATGCACCTCACTTTTCCATTTTTTTTTATTATTAGTTTCGTGTTTTGTCGCTTATGCTGTGTGGAGGTCCTGGCCAGGCACGCATGTAAGCGCGGCGGTGTTTGCAGTCTCCGCCAACTATGCTATAATGTATTTAGCGGCTCTTGGATGCTCTACCGTATTTACTGGCATAATGAACGCACCCCCCAAAACAGGTGCCAATATTTGGACATCCTTTTCCCCTCGCGTAATGAATGGACATCCAATTTTCGGCTTCGCGAGTCTTGAATTGCGTCCAACTTAGCTAGCCACCAAGCCAAGCCGCTCTCATAATGGCTGCAGGTGCATAGTTGCAGAAGTGATCAACCGTGAAACTGAGCGGCGCATGCACTTGCCAAAGCTTGGGTCGAGGAATTGCCCAGCCCCGGACATTCTTCGCCTATCAGATGCATCAATGTCAACAAAACACGCCGTCGTCTGTGGTCCACTTTCAGACAGTGAAATCGTGAAAGCAGTTAGGCCTAAGAACGGTTGCGTTACTCTCCGTGCTGAGTGAGCTTCGTAGGGCGCTTTTGCTTCGGCAAAAGGCACGCTGAAAGCGCCCTAAAAAGGTTTGCAATTTATAAAGCATGGTTACTGTGGCGTGCCCCCAACTAGCTGTGGGTGCACCTCCATCACTGGAGACGTGCCACAGTACCCTGCCGTGCCATATTGGCAGCTAATACAGTGTAGACCGCATATAACGTATGTCTCGCGAGTCGCGAAAATCCGCACTATAAGCGGTACCGCACTATAACCAAAACATCAATTTTTCAGGCCAAAATACATGCCATGAGACAACTTACCTTTGTAAAAGAATTTATTTTATGTTAGATGAAAAAATAAGCTTAGTTTGAGGAAAGTCTTTATTTCAATAGACTAGCACAGTTATGTCTCAAGTGTGTCACACATGTTAAAAGAAATCAGTGGCTTTTGCCTGGCGCAGCCTTTTAACGGCGTCGCGGGTTGCGGACGGACGTTGCGAGCGTTCAGGATTGCTAACCCTAATCACTTTTTTCCGGTGATGAAAACGCGTGAAAATTCGCATCCTTCATACGGTACGCGCCAGTAATACCTTGAACTTGAGCACACGCATGAAATGCGCCAAATAAAAAATCCGGGCGATTTTCGAGGACACAAATGCTTAGAAATCACTGTAGTCGAAGTAAACAAACACGACGACACGGGCGTTTCTGCCGTCTAGAGAGCGCCGCCACGACATCGCCGCACAAGTAGGTGGATCTTCCCTTCTAGTACGTGCTGGGTTATCATAGCGACACACAACGAAAATTCAGAGTCAAGGATAGCGCTTTTACGCAGAACGATGAGATGCACGCCGTCTACGACGACGATCACAACCGACGCCATGTTTGCGGAATAGAAGCAGCCGGCCCGCGACCGGCATGCAACGCGCGTGAACACTTCTCCTCGACTTGCGATTGGTCTGTCGTTGCGGTTGTTTGTTCCTTTGTTTCCAACGCAGCGGAGGGACGCACGCACGTGAACAACTCGTGCGTGCGTCCCTCCGTCGCTACGGCAACTGAAGCCTCTCTCTTCGCTTCTCCCCGCGTTTTCGAGCAACCTCCTTGCCCCGCGAGTGCAGTTTGCGGCTCGCGCAGTCAGCGTTGCGTCAGCGCCGTTATCTAGTGTCGCACAGGGAAGCGAGCTCGCTGCTCCGGTCGTCGGCGCGGTCGGCGGGCTGTGCCAAAAACCGCGCTATAACCGGTATTTCCCTTCGCGTGCCTGCATTTTAAGCGGTATGTAATTACATGGAGTTCTATGGGAGGTGAACCGGTGGTTTAAAAAAAAACGCGTTATACCTGGTCCTGCACTATAAGCGGTTACGTTGTAAGTGGTCTATACTGTATGACATTTGCACTAAGTGTGTAAATACAAAAATTTAACTCTGCGAAATGAACACCCCCCCCCCCAAATATGTGTCAATTTTTCGGGGAAAAAAAGTGTTCATTATGCAGGTAAATATGGTATTTGGTGAGCTCCCGTTTGTCGCGACCTTCGGTGTTAGCAGAGATGCCAGAAAGCTTTAACTCAAGCTTAATTTTACATATTCTTGCATATCAAATTATTGATATATCAAACTATTTTACGATCCCCTTTGAATTCAATATATCTGGGTTCGACTGTATCGATTAATTGTCAACACTATTTATTTTTAGCCAGCCGAAATATTTTCACAAAAATTGAAGGGTCCAGAGATGGACTCACCTTGCTTGATCCTCCCTTGCCAATCAGTTTGAGCATCTGGTAAGTTGCTTTGTTCACTTGGATCACTGGGCTCTTGTCCTGTAACAAGAGAGTGGTTGGAAATAACCAAAACAATTGGATGGTTGGCAATGCATTCGGTTGACAAGGTACCTCAGAAAAAAGGAAACTGCTCAAACAGGGTCAGGGAAAAGTCATGTTGCATTAACTATGCAGCATATCCATTATTATTCCCGTTCACTTTTCAATGACATTAACAAGTATGACCTTTTCTGTTGACCCAAATAACATGAGACCATCCTTTTTCCAGGGCGAGTTTAAATTGCAAGGTTTCGAGAATCCAGTACTGAGCTAAGGTTTCTAAGTCATACTTTTAGTTTTTCCTAGATCCATGATATACATTCTAATATTATGCTTCAATACCATGGGCCATTAAAACAATAACTACCATTAAGAAAGCACACGACAGAGCATCCGATTTTCACACACACCATTCTCGAGTAGTGGCCATGTTGTCACCCCTAGCTTCAGGCACAATTAAAGGAGCTGTGCAACAATTTCAGTGCTTTGCTTAAATAGTTTGGGAGTTGGTGTCTCGACCTTTCTGAAGTAAAGAACAAAAACCGCATTTGCTCGCATGTCCTAGTTTTTATTTTAAAAATTGACAAAGATTGAAGTTTTCGGCACCTCTCAACTCCTTCACCATCTTCCGAGTCACATGCGCTGTGACATGAATGTGGGACGCGCGGGGGTTCCGGTGAAGCTCTCTCTCTAGAGCCATCAGCGAGCAGCGAGAACTTACCCGTTCGCGACCACGTGACCTTGTGCTTGCGCAGCGCGATCGCTGATGGTGAATAGAGAAAAGTTGTGTCCGCGTCCAGCCATCCCGGCTCTGCCCCTTATCTGCCCCCGTCCCCCTCCGGCTTCTGGCGGCTGTTTGCGGTAGCAGATACAGCTGATGGTTTTGTTCACCTCAGATAGATGGCGCCACTAGAACTCTGTATAATAAAAGTTTTGCCAATGACAACAGGTTTTTGACACATTTACATTTATGTTGGAACGCAAGATTTAGAGAAAAATTACCTTTCATCAATCAGGTATTTGCACAACTTCTTATCTTTTTACAAGTACCCCATTGTTGTCAAGCCGCATGTTCTCATGGCCGCTGCTTGCGGCTGCAGGTCGGGGAATATTCTCATATTTGCCTCGCGATTACACGGCGGAATCGCAACATTTCGAAGGAAGGAGGTCTGTTTCCTTTCCTTTGTGACAAGATAAACAATGTCAAAAGTAAAAGATGCAAATTCTTTCAACGTTAAAATTGTTGCACAGCTCCTTTAATTTATGAATTTAGTTAAATTGAGGTTCATTACATTGAGGGTTGCCATCTATAAAATGTGAGTGATGGTAGACATGTATTCTTCCGTTCGCATCCCTTACAACGTATGGACTCCTGCCAGCCTGAAACATGGACACAAGATCCTTCGTGCAATCTGAAACTTCACATATAGGCCACAAAAATATTGATGTTCCTTGTTCTGAGCAACAACGGTTGTGGGCAACTGATTGCTGTTGGGAAGCGCAAAGGAGCGCTACGGTACAACTTTTTGATTGCAGGATCTCGTATAGCAAAGGCAGGAATACAGCAAAACAACGTTAAGTATGTTTGTAACCGATACTACATGTATTTGAGATACAGTAAACTCTCACTTGAGCTAACTTCAAAAGACCCAAGGAAATAGTTCACTTAACTGAAAGTTCACTAAACTGAATATATTCACTAGAATATGGAACAGCATAGGGTACAGCATACATGAAGTTAAATGTGTGAAATGCAATTTATGGAGTCATGTACATCGATATATACAAAGTGCATAACAGTTACGTTGCTGCTTTTCTCACTTTGAAAAAGAATAATCTAATTTTCATTTGCACCAGCGCTCTTAAAACGCATGAAGTAACAAAGTTGCCCAGAGAGTATGTTTTTTTGCACTTCCTCTGGCACTGTCTGTCGCTGTGACGAAGTCATGCTGCAACGCATCGTACACTGGCTTGAAATATCCCATGCAGTCATTTTCTGCTGGGATGAAACGCAGTTTCTCCTTCAAGCTTCGACTTTTGCTTCACTATGGTTGTTGTCAAAGGTGGCATCCCATAGTCCTTCGCAACGTCCACTTGCCTTTGACCGTTGTCCAGATGCTGAGGAATTTTGAGCTTGTCTGATAGAGACAATCGCTTCCGTTTCATCATGTTCATTACAAAAGTGAGTGCACAAACTGCCGTCGTTACCCAAAACTAAGATGGTCGATTGGAACCGATGACCAAGAAACAACAGAAACACCACGTGGTTTGTTTTTGTCTACCGCACTGCCGCTTTCCCTCAGCGGCGCTGTAAACGTCAGCGATGATACGCCACCGCTGCAGAAACAGCAGCAGCGGGGCAGGGAGGCATCGGCACTGCAGAGCGCAAAACTTCGTTGAACTGATTGCAAAAAATAATCATGGGTCGATTGATCCAGTTCATCGAACTGAAATAATTTGCTACTCCAAAATTTGTTTTTCGTTTAACTGAAACATTTTTGCATAGAATGCATAAAAAAATTGGCAAGGATGTTTTTTTAAAGTTTGCTATTCTGAAATATTTGTTAAATCAATGTTTGCTCAAGTGAGAGTTTACTGTACTGATATAGTGGGAATTTTCCCTCATATAAGCTGACTTTTACCTCTGTGGTGATGGGACCTTTTGTGAGCATCATCAGGTTCTCTTTGTAGCCGTCCAAATCATCGCCTTTGCCTTGTTCAAGTTGTTCCTTCGAGGGCCGCGTGAACTTCTCCACTGCCGACGACATTTCCTGCCTTTTGGAGGGGCCGAGCTTGTGTGCGGGCTTCTTGGTCACCGGCTTTTCCGTGATGCTCGTTCCCCGGCGCATGCGTAAAACACTGAGAAAGAAAAGAAAAAAAATAGCAACTAGCTCATTGCTTCTTGAGTCTACACCTTTGAAAGGAAGCACCAACATAAAAAGGCACAATAGCAGGAGGTCTCTCAACAAAGCCCAAAGATGGCAGCAGGCAGTAGAAACAACTCGCTAAAAAACCTCCCGGAAAGCCTCACATGGCAGTCAACGCTTTGCTACAAGAACAAACTCTTTCAGAGACCTGAACATTTTTACGCTTGTATAGTATATACTGGGAATAATTTTATTTTCGGAGCCTCGATGCTCCATAAATCTTGCAAAGGGTGTGTTTCGGGAATATTTCGCGGGCACAAAATTTTGTGATTGGGAGTAATATGCTACGTGCTCGTTATCGTCACAAGAGGGTGAAAATAGAGGCATTTTTTTAATTACAGTATATATTTTATGCTACTATAGTACCTTTAAAAATATTTTTAAAATGTGTACCTTCATATATTATATTATACTGCAAGATCATCCCAAATGTGGTACAGAAATGCGTACGAGCTTGACCGAAAGAGTCAAATTCACCGAAATATTGGCATAAATGTCAGGTGACTAGGCAAGAATAACTGAAAACGATAAGTTCAATCTGGCGAGCTCGTGCCAAAACAAAAATGCAATAACTGGCAGTCCGGGTGTCCATGCCAGCATATACAGCAGGATTGGGTGCCAGCACGAGACTGGCTGGGTGCAAAGTGATATGGCCGCTTTTAGACAAGCTTGCTCGTAGGTTTACGAAGTTCTAAACCAGAACACAAAATAACTGCAGAGAACAAACAAACTTTCCAGAGGAGGAACGAATGAAAAACAAGCTACCGTAATGTCCCAATATATTGCTCACGTAAAATTGAAAGCAGAGAGAGTTAAAATAAACAAAGAAACTAACTTCCAATGTAAGACAATTTTTTTTTTTTAATTTTCATTTTTGTACATTGTGATTTGCCAAACTTGTTATCACATTGGAGGGGTAATGAAGCATAGATGACCATTCTCCCCCATTTGCAACATACGCTTATCTCCCGCCGTAGCTACCTAACCCCGTTTCGGCCAAGCTCCTTATTGGCCCGAGCACTGCAATTACCAGAACTGAGCCATCTTTCTGTGCAAGGCAGGTTATCTTTCGGCGGTGGGTCATCTCTCGCGATATCGTGGTAGGCTGGCAGGATTCAAACCCCAGTTCATCCATGTAGAAGCCGCATGCACTGCCAACTCTGCCACGCACGTGGTACTACACTGGTCCGAGCCTTTTACGGGAAAGAGCCACAATGTGTTCTGCATAACAAGATAAATAAGTCGACAAAGGCAATGAAGCGTTTGATGCAAAAGTGCGACCCGTGCTCGGACTCTTCGGCGCGTGAAACATCATGCCCAACATTCCAGGCCAGTGCCAAACCCAAACTTTGACCCGTCATTCGCCGGACACTCTCCAGTCAGACCACAGCTTGCCCCGTGACCGAAGAAAGCCGATGTAATGTCTTCGTGGAATTATCGACCAACCATATTTGGGTAAACATACCCTGACAAAGAAAAGCAACAAGTTTATTTTCCGAGGAAATTCGTATTCCTCAAAGTTGGAGAGATTTTCTTCAGTTTACGCTCCCCTAAAATACACTCTGCGCCTCTGTTAGAGATTTACGTCAGTTTACACTCCCCTAAAATACACTTTGCACCACTGTTTGTGCAAACAAGCCATTGTCGGTTTCTTTTTTTTTTTCTCTCCAAAAATTTAATAACTGTCATTGAAACTAGTATAGTGGAGAAAGGTGCTCAGATAGAATGTGATGTCTGCCAGTACCCTTTGGATGTAAAATGTGAAAAAGTACCAGCGTCATGTACGAGCTAATGGCGTCGCACAGTGTACCATACTCCGTTTGAGCAGAATGCTGTCCTAAGCTAGAAAAGGAAAATGAAACAAACACTCGCCTCCTTTGTTTCAGCCTGTTGATGGGCAGCTTCACTGCTGGCCTTTGGGATGCCTCACCAGCGGTGCGCCACTTGCAGGTGGTCTTGCCCGGAGCTGAAGCAAGAGTCCACGTAACCAACAAAGAAAACACAAGGTTACCCAAACAAATCTCAATATGAATATAAGAGGACAATAATGATACAAAGAAAAGAAAATTGACTTGACAGCCAAAACACAGAAAAGCAGGAAAACAAAATGCATTTAAAATAGGGCCCAAAAAAAAAGGTTGAGACAAGAGCTACGTTTAATGTTGATGGAATGGAAGGCACCCCTGCGGAGAACGTGGGCTGAAACACCCGATTCTTCTTCAATGCCTTTGGTGCCCACAAGCTCTCCTATACTCTCTCAGTTTCACAAAAAGTCTGAAGTATGGGACCTTAATTGTTTTAGTTCCAATAGTGACAGATGGGCCAGTTGGTACATGATCACTTTTGACAAAATGCGCCGCAAGACAGGGACAAAGCAAAAGAGAAAACACGAAGAGCTAGTTTCAACTAAATGCTTATTGAAACAACACACACTATTTATACACCCAATCGAGCTTCTCAAGCAAGAATTCAAATTCCTTGTCTCTTAGATGGACTGAAGGGGCACTTATGCATCTGTCACCCCCCTGCAATCTAATGGTAAATGACTGGTAGAGCTCTCTCGAAATATTGCTTCTTAGCTTTCCCAGAATTTGTTTTTTCTATTTCCGGGGTGCAAGGGCACCTGTCGCAGTTGATAGCTAAATTGCCCGAGGGGGAACTCCTTAGTGATAGCGCGTGCTCACTTGCCTTTTCATTTCACGCATCTGTCCGTTTGGCCCATGTACCCTTTTACGCATGTCATTGGAATTTCATGTACGACCGAAGATGCACATTCCACGAATTTTCTAGAGTGTTTCTTTCTGCAAACGTCATCTTCATCTTTTTTGTTGTTAATTTTTTGGCACAGGCTGGACACCTTCTCTGGGGCCGAAAACACAACCGGCAAATCAAAGTGCGCCGTCACTTTTTTTTAGGTTGTGTGAGACCTTGTAGATATAGGGTATAACAGCGGGTCTCACTCTCCTCCTGGGCTCCTGTGCTTCCTCTTCTTTCTTTTTCATTTTGGAAACGAGTGTTTCAGCCACTTCTTGAGGAAAATGATCAGGGTAACCCGACAATTTTAGGCGTCCCACCTGGTTGCAAAAACTACTTTTCACGGTGTGCTGGCACGACTTGGCAAAAAATGCCTTCAAAAGGGAGTAAGCAATCCCTCTTTTAACCAGCTTAGAATGTGCTGAATTAAAGGGCAAGACCGTTTTCTTTGAGATTTAAGTTTAAATTTTCAAGAAGAACATCTGTGCTAAGAGTACAGACCACGCTCAAAGAAAACGGTCTTGCCCTTTAATTCAACACACTCTAAGCCGGTTAAAAGAGGGACGACTTCCTCCCTTTTGAAGGCATCTTTTGCCAAGTTGTGCCAGCACACCATGAAAAGTAGTTTTTGCAATCAGGTGGAACGCCTAAAATCGTTGGTTTACCCAGATTGTTTTCTTCAAGAATTGGTTGAGACACTTGTTTCCAAGATGAAAAAGGAAGAAGAGGAAGCACAGGAGCCCAGGAGGAGAGTGAGACCCGTTGTTATACCCTATATCTACGAAGTCTCACACAACCTGCCAGCACCAAAAAAAGAAATTAACAACAAAAAAGACTGAGGTGACGTTTGCAGAAAGAAACAGTCTAGGAAATTTGTGGAATGGCATCTTCGGTCGTATACGAAATTCCAATGACATGCGGAAAAGGGTATGTGGGCCAAAAGGGCAGATGCGTTAATGAAAGGGCAAGATAGCGCACACTATCAGCAAGGAATTCCCCTTTGGGCAATTTAGCTATTCACTACGACAGATGCCCTTGCACCCCGGAATTGGAAAAAACAAAAATTCTGGGAGAGCTAAAAAGCAAAATCTCGAGAGAGCTGTACGAGTCATTCAACATTGGATTGCAGGGGGATGACAGATGCATAAGTGTCCAGTCAGTAACAGACAAGAAATCCGAATTCTTGCTCGAGAAGCCCGATTAGGTGTATAAATAGTGGGTTGTTTCAATAAAGATTTAGTTGAAAGTAGCCCTTCGTGTTGTCTCCCTTACTTTGTCCCTGTCTTGCAACACATTTTATCAAAAAAGTAATTGTTTTAGGTTTGGTATTTATTTTATTTTATTACTTGATTCCAAAGTCTGCTGCTCTCGCTGGTACGCTTGTATTCAAATAAAAGAATTTGCCTTTGCAGACCAACTGTGCCAATAGCTCAGGGACTATAGTATCCGGCTGCGACCGCACCAAACAAGAGTTGAGGTGAAAGTTTGAGCCCCGGGGGGCTTGAACTTTATACCTTAACTCAAGCGACCACTCCAAGCGGGTCACCCGTTCATGACACTCGCAACAATGCTCATTCGTGACAACTTTCTTGTGGAAAACGACCCATAAGACACATTCTGCATTGATTAAAAGAGGTCCGAAGTTTCACGAACTGGAATATCTGTGCAGCTGGGTGGCCGAAACGCGATACAATGCAATTCACATAATGCTACTGAGAGAACCTGTAAATCTTATCATTATGACCGATTATCATTGTATACCTGGACTAGCTTCTAAAAATGCCCGAAATAATGACCCCACACTTTGGGGGCATTATTTCAGCACGCTTCCTTGGCAATACCGCAGATGTGTCAAACCGTACGAAATTAGCTTTCAAATATGCGTTTTCTTTATTTTTCTAGCTTCCGAAACAAAACATACAAACAACCGTCATGTGAACCATACATAAAAGGCAGCAAATCCAGGATTCTCACGGAAAAGCTAAGAGATACCAATGTGCAGCGTATCCAGGTGCTACGCGTGTGTCAACCAGCCACCTTTTTCGTGCACACAGACCGTTGACAAAAATTGCGAGAGAAATGCCTTAAATGAAAAACAAAGATGGACGATAATCGAAGACAGCGTAGAACGACATCGTCCATGTCTCTGCAATCGACGGCAATCGACGTCGCGGGAATGCGCTGCCGCCGCGGGACGGCCAAGTTGGTGCACGGAAAAAGCTCACACCTTGTGTGTTTGGAGGAGGTTCCAACCAAAGTGCAAGTTTGTCTGCTTCTTGCACAGGGGTTGCGGTGACGTCAGAACGCCGAGTTCTTATTTGTTGATTGAAAAATATAGTGGGTAGACCTCGAGACACCTAGCATCGAGGTCTACCCACTATCCTTCCAATCAAAGCCAATTGGAGCTCGGCGTCATTATGACGCCACCATAACTCCCGTGCAAGAAGCAGACAAACTTGCGCTCCACATAGTTTCCGACAGAGTGAGAGCGGCATGGCACGTCGTTCAAACAACTGCTCCGTGCCTTCCGTCCGCCGTGCTTTGGCCGTGCGCACACTTTTGAGGTGCACGGTTGCAAAGAGTCGTCGAAGGCAGGGAGCTCACGCCGGAGGCGAGATGACCAACGTTCCCCCCCCCCCCCCCCCCCCTTGCCTTGCCGTCCTCACCTCGCCAGCTACCTTAAACAAATCTGAGGGCAGTTCAAAGAGGTGGGACAAGGTAAGAAATGGAGCCAGACTGTTGCAGCGATCCTGGGGTTGCCCCTCGTCGTCGCTCTCCTCCTCGCTCGAGTTAATGCTGAGCTTGACACTGGTGATCCATGGTTTCCGTTTCCTGAAAGATTTCGAGATGGAGGGGTAATGTATGCGTGCGCATTTATGTTTGTTTTAAACGGCGTCCGCAGCGTTCGCCGGAGGCTGCGGCATTCAGTTCGGCGAAATGCCCGCATTTGTAAGCTAAGTGAGTATCAGAAAATGTGTTCCTTCGACAGGTGCGGCGGTTGCTGATACCCCCGTTACTGGTGACGAAAATGCGAAGCAATTCACGGATGACCCTCCTGGAAACTGCCTCGGTGGTTCCTAGGCAAAACGCCGGCCTACGGGTCCCCAAGTAGAGGGTTTGAATCCCGGCCAGGATGCTCGCAATCCGACAAAGGCTTATTGTGGAGGAGGCGCCGTGTAATCAAGATTTCGGATGCACATCAAAAGATTACCGGGTGATCAAAATGAATCCTCGATCCTCCGCTGGGGCATGCCAGATGTCCTTCGTTTGTTCGTGGCACGTTGGCACGTAAGATCCCCAAGTTTGAATGTCGACTTAGACCTCTCGGAAGCGTAAATGCGACCATGCCGCGTGTCTCGACGCGGAAAAGCGCAGGTGTGAACTAGCTTTTCCTTCTACTTGAGCAAGCTGTTCATTGAGACTAAGCAATAGTGAAGCCGACTACTTACATTTTGCGTGCTAATGGAGGAGTTATTATCTTCCTAACTGCCGAGGTTGTTTGTGAACTGGGACAAGGGCCACCTGTCTTGCCTGCCGACTCTGCAGCGCCCTGTAAAAAAATTGTTGCACATAACAACAGCGTTAGTGACACCAAGTAATGCCCTCATACAAAAAATTCAATAGTAGTAATGCCCTGATACAAAAAATCCAATGGTAATGCCCTGATACAAGAAATCAAATGGTAATGCCTTCGTACAACAAATCTCAACGGTAGTGCCCTCTTACAGCAAATCCATTGGTAATGCCCTCGTACAACAAATCCAATCGAAACTTGAGTACTGCAACACAGGACAAGAACCTTCAAATTCCAGTTGCCGTTAAATGGGTACTCCAATGTCTTCTCCACAGTCCCCGATTTTCCTGAATACTGTTGAACCTTGATTTAACAAAGCCCGATTTTACAAATTTCCCGATTGAAAGAACAAATTCGGATTCCCCGTGCAGCCTATGCCCGAAAAATGTCTTTCTCGATTTTACGAAGTTTCCGCTTTAACGAAATAATTAGCGGGTTCCAGTGACTTCGTTAAATCGAGGTTCAACTGTATTTGTTAAAGACACCAACAAACATTGCTGAAACAGTAACCCAAATATTAAGCCAAAAAATAAACTTTCCTTTTTTTGCAAAGTTATTGAATTAGGAATTTGGCATTCATTGCATTTTTTGAAGTGAAAACCTCTACTTGCAACAGTGAAAAAGTGACGCCCAGGGAGACAGGGGTTCACTCTTTGGATTGTAGGCTTTGTCCCCAAATGATTAAAAGCACTTTCAGGGTGTCGAATGAATGCTTTTGGAAGTCTGCCCTAGCACTTGCACAGCAGCACGAAACAAATGCTCGGCACAATACATTTTGAGACTGACTGCTCGACCTGCAAACTTGCCTTCCCCCGACGTCGGGGCACTGAAAAGCGTGGGTGTATTTGAATGTTAGTTTTAGCAACATTTTCACTCAAAGACTTAAAGAAAAGCTATTCTGAACTTCGCAATATTAAAGAGCGTACCAGAAAGGATAAAGGCAGGCGATTGTGAAAATATAGCTAGTTTGGGTAGCTCGAAAATTCGCCGGAGTACCCCTTTAAGGCAGAGAAATCAAAATTGGTAACCAAAAATACTCCGTTTTTGCTAACTAACGCACATACTTCGTTTCAACGCAACATGGACCCGACGGCCAATCAGAACGTCAGAGTGAGGTTCTGATTGGCCGATACGCCGTCATTACATGACGGTGTATCGTCATCGTGTGTTCTTGCAGTCACATGCTTCACTCCACCCCTTAGATTGACAAATGGAGGACATAGCACTCTGCTTTTGCCAAGTGGTGCTAAAACTGCGTGTGGCACTCGTCAAAATAGAGATGGTGTGATCATCAGCGACAAAGCGCATGATACCACCACCGCACAATTATCATCCGCGTTTTCGGTTAACTTTAGCGCACCACCGCGCTTCAAGCCTTGATAAAATTCACTCATTTATTTATTTATTTACTTACACTGGGTCCTGCTGTGCCCGTTAGGGCATTATAGCAGAGAGAGGGTTACATAAGCAGGTATAAAATACACTTGGCGAATACGTCGCAGGAAATGACAAGGATGGCAACAAATTCCAATCTCTACTTGTACGAACCAAAAATTATGATTGGCAGGATGACACAGTTTCCACTTTGAAAGGAAGGACTAATCTCCGGGACACGTAGTACGGAAACGTTAAGTATTTGTCCTTTTGGATGGTGGTCAGGTCATGAAAAAAAGTGTGGAAGAATTTCAACCCGAGGCTTTTTCGTTGGGTAGCTCGCAATGACTGGTTTAGCTCCTCTTTCATTTTAGAAACGCTTTGACGGAATTGGTAGTTCTTTAAAACAAATCTAGCGCTCAGGTTTTGAATTGCTTCTGTTTTATCTATTAGCTTGTTTGTAGTGGGGTCCCAGACAATGCATGCATAATCAAGCATTGATCGAATAAACGTAAAGTAAAGGGTAGTTTTTAGTTCTTTACTACATTACCTGAAATTTCTTTTAAGGAAACCCAACATTCTGATGGCCCTTTTTAGTTAGATAATCAACATGTAAGTTCCACATTAGATACAATCTTGTGCGCAGCAAGCACGAGGACAAAAGAAGAGAATAGGACACAACAAGGCACAACTTTCAACTGAATTTTATCGGATATGTGGTCCGGTATTTATAGTCTCAACCATAGGCGTAGACTATGGGGGGGCAATGGGGCTCGTGCCCCCCCTAGTAAAATCCAGAAGGGGGGCGGAGCCCCCCCCCTCCCCGCTTGGGCAATGATCCTCACCGAGACGCTGCTTATGTGCCATATAACGAGCTTCTAGTAGCGGCATGAAAACAAAATAATGCGCATGTTGCCTTTATTGACAAAATACATGGGAAATGGGATTCCAGCATGTTTTCGTTAGCTTCAATCTCCAGTTCTGGCAAAAAAATAATGCGCAGCACCCCCCCTGGGAGAACTCAGCCTGCCCCCCTGGGAAAATGGAAAGTCTACGCCGCTGGTCTCAATTATCGTCACAATGACAGCAAACAAAACGACAAAAGCAAAGGAAAACGACCATCACTAAGCATAATTGGAAAGTAACACTACCTCGTTCTCAGGAAAAACAATTCCTTCTCCGATAACACAATCGACGACATAGCAACACACGTGTCTCCTAAATAATCAATGTGCTCGGCTTCTACAATTTCTCGTGTTAACGCTGACTTGCATTTCCCAATTTTTACGCATCTATCCAACAGTGGGGTACAACTGCATGTCCTGCAATGCAAGTCAAGGAAGCCACTGTTGGATGGATGTGTAAAAATTGGGAAATGCAAGTCAGCGTTAACACGCGAAATTGCAGAAGCCGAGCACATTGATTATTTAGAAGACACGTGTGTTGCTATGCCGTCGATTGCGTTATCGGAGAAGGAATTGTTTTTCTTGAGAACGAGATAGTGTTACTTTCCAAATATGCTTAGTGATGGTCGTTTTCCTTTGCTTTTGTCGTTTTGTTTGTCGTCATTGTGACGATGGTTGAGACTATAAATACCGGAACACGTATTCAATAAAATTCACTTGAAAGTTGCGCCTTGTTGTGTCCTATTGTCTTCTTTTGTCCTCGTCCTTGCTGCGCACAAGATTGTATAAGATGTCAAACGAACTTGCCCAAACAACCACTCTTCCACATTAGATTTTCGGAAAAAATGACACCCAGGTAGCGAATGCTTGGCACGCTTTCTAATGTGCAGTTGTCCATTCTATACACGTGTCCTGGTGTTGACTTTACTTTTCTAGAGAATCGCATATGCTTGCATTTTCTTACGTTAAGCTCCATTTTCCACTCTGTACACCATCCAAGACAGATCGTGCTGCAATATGTATTGGTCATCGTGATCACATATTGTTTTATAAAGTATACAATCATTGGCAAACAGCGTAACATGCCAGGATATATTTTCAACTACACTATTAACATAAATCTGAAAAAGCAACGGTCCCAACACCAACCCCTGACGTCACAGATACAGGGTTTGATTCGCATCCATTCAAAACTACAGATTGTGTTCGGTCACTTAGAAATGCCTCCAGCCACAGTGTAACATCAAGATCAAGTTTCAGTTGCCATAATTGATTCACAAAGAGCTGGTGGCTTACCTTATCAAATGCTTTGCTTAAATCAAAAAATCAAAATGACCGCATCTCCACGTGGTAAATGATGTTGATTGGGGCGAAGCTCTGGTGGTGCTGATGATACTGATTTTGTTCATAGGTAGTGCTGATGATTCAGATTTTTTTTTATTGCTCATAGGTAGTGCTGAATTCCGGGTTGCATTTCGACTTCATTATTACTGCCTTATGGTCGGTGAAATGCAGAGCCACTGGTTCTTCTAGCGGATCAGCTTAGATCCGCTAGAAGCTGTGGGAATGCATCTCCACCGCTTAAGTCAACGGTCCATGTCAGAAAGAGAATGTGTGGTATGGAACGTGGTTATATACGCATTTGAGCATTTGATCGCAGCGCCCTCTCGTCTATAAACGTTGAGCCAATGCATGCAAAGTTTAACGCGATTATATACGCATTTGACCGCAGTGCCCTCTCCTGTACAGACGTTGAGCGGCTACATGCAACGTTTCATCCATGACATCCCCAGCTCTTGAGTTACTACCACATTTGAGAGCCCCCTACTCGTCCCGCAGCAGTCGCGGCCGAGTGGTTAAGGCAATGGGCTAGAAATCCATTGGGGTCTCCCCACACAGGTTCGAATCCTGTCAACTGCGCAAACATTTTTTCTTTTTTTAAGAAGACAGATGGGATGGCAATCAATGTGAGCACGGACGCTGGACGGACAAGGCTAGAGCCTAAGGAGCTTCGCCCCTAATACAATCTGCAATATTACCAGACTCAACGCTCACACACATATCATGATAAAATTCTGCTAGTAACGTCGAGTATGACGCTGTGGCCCTAAATCCGTGTTGATGTTTAGTAATGTAGTTGTGTTGATCTAGGTGCCGATTTACGTTGGTGTATATAATATGTTCCAGCAGCTTACAAGCTATGCAACTCAAAGTTATGGGTCTGTAGTTTGCTACATTGGTTTTAGCTCCTTCTTCGTGAATAGGAACAACATGCTGTTTTGCAGTCCAAGGGAAGCATGTGATTGGACAGTGATTGGACAGACTCTTCGAGAATATGCATGAGGTATAGGTAACAGGCCATAATCTGGGAACAATTTTTCAGTGTGTGTGCTGAGAGGTTAAGGGCCCTTTGCTTTCGAGGTTTTTATTTCTTGACGAAATTTTCCGATTCCGTTCACATATAGGTCAATTCCAGGTATCTTGTAACGAATTAGGTTTGATAGAGGAGGGGCACTTACGGGAGGTGTCGAGTCACTAAAAAGTGAAAGCCGTTTACAACTCCCTGTAACACCGAATTAGAGCGCAGCTCTTGAGGAGGAGGAGGGAAGGGTACTGGGGGGTGAAGTGACCTGGGGGGGGGGGGGGTCACGTGACCTTGGGGGGTCACGTGACAATGCCGATGATGTCATCAGTGACGTCACTGATGACGTCATCTGTGATGATGACGATGACAATGCGGATGCCGGTGACGTCATCAGTGATGACGATGACGATGCGGATGCCGGTGAGGTCATCAGTGACGCCACTGATGACGTCATCAGTGATGATGACGATGACGATACCGGTGACGTCATCAGGGAGGTCACGTGACCTCGGCGGGGGGGGGGGGGGGGGGGTCACATGACCCTGGGGGGTGGTCACGTGACCTCGGGGGGACACGTGACTTTGGGTGTTTGGGTGTCACGTGACCCTGGAGGAGGGGTCACGTGACCTCTGGGGGCCACGTGACCTTGGGGGGTCGCGTGACCTTGGGGTGACCTTGGTTACGCCGACGCCGCTCAAGCCGGGATCGGGCCCCTAAGAGCTGCGCTCTAAAACTGATTTAAAGTGGTTGTTAAAAATGTTTGCCTTGTTCAAGTCTTCGTTACCAAAAAAAATCACCATGAAACAATGTTGAGATAGAGGTGTCAGTTTTCTTGTTGCTCCCAACAAACCTCCAAAACTCCTTATGGTTATCCGAAAGGCTGTCTGTTCAGTCTGTTGAAATATGACTCCTTGCACTCTTTAATTATTTTTTTTATAGCGTGCTGCCATTGCCGTAAGTTTCACTTTGTTGGAGCTGGTTCTATTCTTGCAATAGCGCTCATAGGCTCTTCTCCAAGCGGCGACTGCTTTTATAACATTATTGTTGACCCAGGCTTTATTTTGCTTTTTCTAACCTCTTATTATCTAACATGGTATATATCTTTCAACGCGTGGTTTTGGAAGACGCTCAGCAAGGTCCTAATTAGGACCACAAGTTTATGTTCCCTGATCAATAAGGTTAATACATTTTAATTAATTACTCTACTTATCAAGATGAGTACCCCAATATTATGGTATGCCGCCCTGGCTGCATAGCTAGCCTGCACAGATCACGTTAGTGTAGGTTTCGCAGCTTCTTCAAAAAACAGTCAGTAAAGCCAAAAAAAGACAGTCTGTGTACATGATAGTGAGTAAATTAGGATGAAAAGACATTCCATCAGATGATGACAAGTAGTGCAATCGTAAAGGTACCTGTCTGCTCGACGTTGAACGAACAGATGAAGGGACGTTGTTGGAAGTAAAGGAACCACTGTTCGTTCCCGTCACTCCCATGCTCCTCAGCTTGCTGAAGGGTGGCGATCGGCTGTGCAAGGCACTGCTCCTTTTTGAAATGCTGCACACACACACATACACAAAAAGAGAGGTCAGAGATGAAGAGCAACTCCCGACCCGTGGTTTTAGTGAGCTACAAAAAAAGGCTTTTTTTGTAGGCTTTTTTTTTTGTCATTTCCCTAACGAGAGACGACCATGCTGCGGAACTTTCACGGGTGTTTCGAGTGGTCTAGGGGTCATAAGAGATGACCTCCACAGCTTGAACCCACTAGGAGCTTCAATGTGGCTGCCAGTGTTTATGACACCCACCTGCATCTTTGCAAGTCTCTTAGCGAATCGCCAGCTGCCAGTATAATATGGTTTTAATATCAGCTTCGAGTACCCTTCTGTTTTGATTTGACTCCCGGCAAAACTGTCGACACCCAAATTGTGAATTTGCATGCAATGTCCTCTATACCTGACGGCTGCCCCGCACGTGTCGCAGATACACCTTTTTTATGCATCATCTAGGAAGGCTCTGGCGACATTGCAATATCAGCTGCTCACCTCTAGCTCATTCGTCAAGCCCACTCATTAAGCACAGCCAACAATGCGAACGAAAACATATCATAGTTGTTCGCTTGTTAGGGGCTTAACTCGTTTCGTTCCCTATTTAGTAGGTGAAAAACCACAATCATAGGGTTGTAGGTTGATTTAACTTTTAACGAATGGTTTGCGATTGGAATTGCAGTATATTCACGGCAATCATTGTCAGAGGCTAGATCAGTTTAAACATGTGGCAAAAACAATTTTCCATAAGGTGAAAAGTTTTGAGATATTATCAGATCAGCTCTCATATTTTTCTCTCACTTGGTTCCAGAGCTAGACGCAAAAAAGAGTGCCGCAAGTCCCGGCCATAACGATGCTTAGAAGACTAATATAGTCACATCAGTCACATAGCACGTTTTTGGTGGATGGGCCGACTGAACACTGGCTAGAGTGTGATGAGGTGCCAGAAATGAGTCTGCCGCTCTTCTATGCACAATTGTGAGAAGAGGTTTCTGGTGCTATTTTGCAGAGTTCAAGAATTGGGCGACAAAAATGCGAAAGTCGACTGACAGAAGTTTTAAAACCCAAAAAAAAATAGTTCCGAAAAAACTTTTTTTTTTTTAATTTGTTTGAATTAAGATAGACACACTGCGAATAAATGACAACTTATTGATGTTTTTTTTATTTATGGCCATATATTTTAGTAGTTTCATGAACTTGTCAACTTCATTTTATGTCTTTGGTTGTGCAGTGACAGTACCACCCAAGTTCCTAACCGCAACGTACAGATCACAAAGCAATGAAATAGGCCAAGCTAAACCCAACACGCAGCGAACAGTGGCCTGCCTCAAAACTTCAAGTACGCCGGTTGACATTAATGAACCCCAATCAGCTATTTTCCCAGCCACAAACACGGTGCTTCCTACGTCTGACATCTGCCAACCTTATTAATGTGTGTATTTTCAGAAAAAAAATTAATGTAGAGTAAAATGGAATGCACATGAGCTCGTGCCAAACGACGTCTAGTAAAGTTTTATTTTCCATCCCACTTTTATCGAGTTGCCGTAGGACTGCAACAAGAAAGAGTCTGGAATTCCTGTACCTCGTGAATATCCTGGGAGTTTAGGATTGGTTACACTACCTCAAAAGCGACGGCGGTCTCAACGGAGATGGCGGCTCGGGTGTGGCGGGCCACGGCTTGCTCGAAGGGGAACCTTTGTAAGCCAAGCCCTGCGACATCAGAGAGAAAGCCGTCTGAAAAGAGACTGTGTACTGCTTCACAAATGCAAACGACGAAAAAAGAGAGTTGCACCACTAAGCAAGCCAGAACATGTTTGAGCGCAAAAACGAGGATTCACGAGATATCCTGCGACAAACATCTACACGATAGCTTCCTTTCAGAACTGCTAGGCATACAGGCCTGGGTTGTCAACCATTTCCCTATGTTAGTTGGGCTGATCAACCACCTGCAACACTCCGAATGCACCTCCGCTTGTACCACACTCAAAATCACCTCAAGAATGGTAGCAAAACAAATTGATGATGGAGGCCAATTTGTAGAAACTACAGGGGTGATTATCTATGAATGCGATAGCATTTATCGCTGCACACACGAGCAGGTGTTCGGTTCCCCGCTAAATTAGCGGGGAACCTGCATTGGCGCGTAAGTCACGTGACAAATTTTCCGCTAAATTTAGCGTGAAAACTGGATTGGTCAATTTTCTGCTAAATTAGGGGGGAAGCTGAATTGGTGCGTAGGTCACGTGAAGTCAATTTTGCACTAAATTTAGTGGAAAATTGACTCCATCAGAGGCGACATACATAGGCAGAAATCTGTGATGAGTAGCTTAATAATGCTATCGCATTCAAATTCCGGCTCTTCGCGGGACACTAATAATTTTCCTCCTTCGTGTATTGAAATAAGATACTTGCAGGTGCATCTTAGATTAGCTTTATGTTATTTTATCGAGACGTGCGAGCTTTGAACAGCAAAAGCATTGTTTCTTCCTTCGACAACCAAATCTTGTAAGAACTACTTCGCACGGCGCACGAATAATTAGCAGAACTTATTTTTTTTCTCTATGTAACAATGAACAGAGACAGATTTGCGTTTGAGTGTGACCAAGTACACTGAGCCCACTTACGATGAGCGCCATCTATGGGGAGGCCCTGGGACATTTCAGACCTGCCCATATATTAACTTTTTACTCGCCATCCTCTCTTCACAGGCTTGAAATGGTCCTTAGAATGTTACAAGCGGCCCTTTCCGATAGATGGTGCGTAGATTCAACCTCCTAAAATGCCGTAAAACCTTCTGTCTAGTTGTGTGCAGATTGGAAGAGGTCCCGGGCTCCCCAACAGATGGTACTGGTGAGTTCTCTCATCGTAAGGGGTCACAAGCAGGCATTACGCAATCCGCCACCGAGTCTTTTTACACTGCCATGCAGACCCCGTCTATACATATTACCTCGAGAGCTTCCCTACGTCCCTCCGACCGGCTCGTAAGGGGCCGTAGCACTCGCATTTCACCAAGTTATGCAGTTCGGAGTGTGGTGTCACGTCTCGACGTACCCGTCTTCTCGGCGTCGGACCGACTGATGAAGGGACGTTGGCGGAAAAAAAAGAACCACCGGTCGTCCCCGTCGCTCCCACGTTCCTCGGCTTGCTTGGGGACCACGATTCGCACCGCAGAGCACCGCTCCTTTTCGCAACACTGCACACACACACACAGAGAGAGGCCAGAGGAGAGTTACTCCCAACTCATGTCGTCTGTCTTTAACAAATTCAAAGCAAAGTGTAGCGGCCTTTTTCACTTCCCTAATAAGAGGCGATAAGAAACCACGGCCCATGAGGCAGTTTTACGCAGCCCCTGGTATTAGGAATATTACTAAATAAAACTGTGCAAGAAAGGATCCGAGAGTGATGATGTTCTTTCTTGGAGATTGCGCCGGGACCCGACGACGGAGGCAGCCGATGGTCGCTGACGGAAGAATAAACCAGACAGGACTCCGCGGGTATGGGGAAGAAAAAAAACACGTCTATTTACAAGTGAAGCTAATTTTCGAATGTCACAAAAAGGTCCCACCACGTGCTGTCCTCGTCTTCTTCTCTCTCTAAAAAATGTCCCCTGCCCCAGCTCGCACGAGCGTCGCCAGTTCACCCACACACAGGGGCACACGTGCAAACGCCAACACGCAATGGAAAGAAAACGAAGCTCGGTCCTGTTCCCGCGTCCACTCACGGTGATGGCGGGGCCGATTTTCACACCTCCCGACTAAGTATATTTTTTAGACCCGAAATGTCAAAAATAATATATATAACATCTAAACTCAAACGCGAACGCATATCAGTCACACTTTGCACAGAGTTTGTGACTCGACCCGTCAGAATCCAAACTATCGAAAAAATTTACACCAAAATGCAAATCACACGCCAGTAAAGTGATTCTTACTGTGCCCGCCAAGGCTCCAAAGCAGTGACGAATCTCGCGCCGAGACTAGCGCAGCATCTAGCCTCCTAGCCTAGGCCTCTTTGCCGACAGGTTATTCAAGCCACCCAGATTTCGGCGGGGCTTGAATCGGACGGTGTGTAGCTGGTTCCGGAATTTCTCCGCGCAAGAGCGACGACAGTTTATACTCTGTCTAGATTTACGAATTAGGAAGGGGCCTCGCAGGCGGTCGCCGTTGTTGACGTCTTCTGCACTCCCAGCTCTCTCATACGTGGTCGGCTGGCAGGTGGTCGAGTCTTCATCAGCGTCCCTAGCTATATTCTGGGACATATTCATCTCGAAGACGGTGTCCTCGTCGCTGTCCCCGCTTTCCCTGACATGTTCACCGTCCGGCTGTGACGTCAGCCACCCTAACAAGATGTCCGACTTCTTGTCGACACCCACTTCCCTGACTTGGTCACTATCAGCTTGCCAGAACGTCTGCCGCCAAAGCAAGATAGTCGGTTCTCTCTCGTCGTCGACGTTCACGTCCTCGTCGTGATCATCCTCCGCTCGAAGAAACGCCTGCCGCCCAGGCAATAAATTCGGTCCTTCGTCGTCATCCACGTTCTTGCCATCGTCGTCCTCGGCTCGCCGAAATTTCCGCCTCTCGGAAGATACCCTCGGTTCTTCTTTGTAACCGCCGCCCATGTTCTCAACGTGGTCGTTATTGGCTTGTAGGAACTTGTGCAATTCAGGTAAGATATCGGGACCGGCCTCGACGTTGTCGAAGTTCACACATGGGTCGTCCTCAGATCGCCGGGACGCCTGCCCCCCAGGCCAAGTGCACGGCCTTTCGTCGTCGACGTTCACCTGCTCGTCGTGGTCGTCCTGGGCTCGCTGGGACATCCTCCAGGCATGCGAGACGTTCAGCTCATTTCTGCCGTCAACGTGCGCCTGCACAGGCACGCAGCTGCGATTGTTCTTTGACGACCGCTTCGTGTCGTCGGCTTGTAACAGAATCTGAGGCGCCTCGCGGACCGATGGGTGCAGCCTCTTCTGGCCTTGGAGGTTCAAGTTGCTACCGTCGGTCTTGCCCACACCGGTCGTCACCTTGTCGGGCTCACAACTGGAGTCTTCCTCCACAGTGACATTCTTGGCGTCTACTCTTTTCTTGTAAAACCGAAGTTCTTCGTCTGGCGTCTTCGTCCGGGGACATTCGCGGGAAAGGTGCCCCAATTCCTTGCATTTAAAACACTTCACCCCATAATATTCAGGTATAATGCCCTGCCTTGGGTTCTCGTGTTTTTCCTTGAGAGAAGTGGTGGTTTCAATAAAGGGCCTCGAGACCTCAGCTCGCGACACTCCGAGCTCTAACAAGACCGATTCTTTGACCACACCATACCCACTTCTCTCACCCATGTTCAGCCTATTCACTAGTGCACGGATGCTCTCCGTGAAGTAAGGTCGCACAAGATATCCTCTGAACCGCTCAGGGACTTCGTATGCCTCGAAGACGTTTTCTACGCCATCAAACCATCTTGGCACTAATAAGTCGGACGACGGCATGGGAGTCAGCACTCCCTTCATCAACCTCGAAAAGCGAAAAACTTCATCTCGGAGGTTGAACTCCACGTCGCCTCCACTGGCTCGCCTTTGGTTTTCTGAGCGTAGATGTTCTAGTTCTAGCTCGAGGCGTAACAGCCGTTCTTTCTCCCTTATAAGTTTTATCTCCTCTTCAATTGAGCTGTATGATCGGACTCCTCCGTTCCCATCCCCTTGTGTCTGCGAGTTTGCCACTAATCTACTCAAAGGTGACAATTCACCTGGCCCGTCAACATCCCTATTCCGACCCCTATTCTGCTCTGGCGTTAGAACCGGCATCCGCCGCTCTGCGCTGTCTGTATCCATGGCGGGCACACGTCAAAGAATCACCTTACCGTAAGGTCAACGATTGCCGCTGGATCACAGACGCAGCCCGCTGCTCAGAATAGTCAGGCACGAAATGATGTCCGAGGTGTAGACTCAAGCGTTCCTCGCTGGAGTGGGACGGCATCCGGTCAGAGGTAGCTATGCCACCACGAAGTAGCTCGGTGGTCCAATCTTCAAGGAGCCCGGTGGTCCAGTCTTCTCTTTAGAAGGCTCCACCAATGCCGCGTCAAGTCGCTGTCCGCCGATTCCGTTGTGAAGATCACGCCGCCGGGGTCCGCTGACGCAATCCTGTCGACTGCGCCAGTGATGATGTTCTATCTTGGAGATTGCGCCGAGACCCGACGACGGAGGCAGCTGATGGTCGCTGACGGAAGAATAAACCAGACAGGACTCCGCGGGTATGGGGAAGAAAAAAAACACGTCTATTTACAAGTGAAGCTAATTTTCGAATGTCACAAAAAGGTCCCACCACGTGCTGTCCTCGTCTTCTTCTCTCTCTAAAAAATGTCCCCTGCCCCAGCTCGCACGAGCGTCGCCAGTTCACCACACACAGGGGCACACGTGCAAACGCCAACACGCAATGGAAAGAAAATGAAGCTCGGTCCTGTTCCCGCGTCCACTCACGGTGATGGCGGGGCCGATTTTCACACCAAGGACAAGTGGAAGACAAACGAAATGCTCTGTTCCAGCCTGTCTCCGGTTTGCCCTTGTTACCTTTTTTGCACCGTATTATTTACTCTTGTCACAATGTCTATGTTCTGTACAGGTCAAAGCTGGATGACAGTCTTCGTAACTACACAGCAATCGTTATCAATTGAATCTCGTAAAAAAAATAAAAATAAAGTCAGTTGCCTTCCTTGTGGTGGGAATGCTTTCCTTGAGAACAATTATGTAGGGGAAAATGTCCAATACATAAAGGCTGTTTATTTGGTTCAGTTGCACAAGAGAAGGTTTTGCACGAGCGAGCGGTGTTGGTGCGGGTGCTATGGTTTCTTGTTCCGAAAGTGAACCTGATCCTCTCTTCACACAGACACCCGCACCCTCTGGCGAGATGCCGGAGCCAATGCTGGTTGGCAGCCGCTGGAGGCGAAATTGAAACTGAACTTGTTTGCCAGCCACCAGAAACAAGCCCAAAACTGAACTTGCGCGATGTCCACCAATTCAATGTTTGTGGTTGCCCGAAGCAGGAAGGTAGTAGGATACAAAGGAACCAAAAAGCTCCGGATGATTATGTTGAAGAGGACTTGGGACTTGGGCCTGCTTTCAGACTCATTGTCCATGGTTAACAAGTATTAACAAGTATTAACAAGTTAACAAGTACGATGAGCGTGAAGCATTTTAAGGAAGTGTCAAAATTGCAAATCAAATTTAACCCTTAGTTTTTCATCAGTATTTTTCACCGATAATCACCAGTTTTAATATCTGCACAAAACAAATACACCAATTTTGAAAAAAAAAACCAAAAAAACACAAACCTTTGTTTGTGTTTCTTAGGAACACTGGAAAATTTACTGCCTAGACATTAATGGACCCCAAACAAAAAAATGTTCCAAGACACAAACATTCTGCTCCCCATGTCTGATCTGCTGGCCTTACTTGCAGATGCTTAGCTTTTCAGAATAGATGAATCCGGAGTAAAATAGAACATACATAGCTGGTGCCAAAATGGTGTCTATGGTCGGTGATAAGTTAAAAGCGCAGGACAAACTCCTCCCCTCCCCCCCAGAAAGCCCTCCGCTCTTTCCACTTTAGCAGAGCAAATGCTGGAAAGGAGGCGAGTTCCTTATTGCTAGTTCTCCAGTGTTCATTCTGTTAAAGTGTAAAGAAAGGGAGGAGGGCTTAGTGGGAGGAGCATGTTCCGCATTCTTAACCTGTAACAGACTATAGAACAGTTATATATTCAATCCAACCTTTATTGAGGGCTGCAGGACTCCAGCGAGCGAATGAGTCTGGATCTACTGTTCCTCATAAACATACGGCGATTTTAGAATCGATTATACTACCTCGAAGGTGACAGCGATTTCAACGGAGATGGTGGATCAGGAGTGGTAGGCCACGGCTTGCTTGAAGCGGAGCCCTTGCAAGCCAGCCCCTGCGAAATCAAAAAGAAAGTTGTTTCAAAAGAGATAACGTAAAGGTTCACAAATGCAAATGAGGGTACAACATAAAGGACCCACCACTAAGCAATCTACGATATGCAGAACCGTCTAAAAACAGGTATTCATGAGAAGCGATGCAACAAAAATGTACAACTCAACTTGGGAATAGTTTTCCCACGTCCTTTTTCTTCATTTCTGCTTCAAACTAGCAGAAATGTTGTATTGTTCGGTTCAGCCAGATTTCTTTCATCTATGGCTATGATGTTGTACTTTTTTAAGACAGAATATGTTATAGCGCTGTTTCTTAGCAGTTTCCTGTCATGAAAGAGCGTTGGACAAATTGACTGGACACGAGTGCCGCATCGGCGCCCAGCAGGAACTCGTGCCCGTGCTGACCTCCATCAGGCGACTGAAATTGCAGCTCTATGCAGAGCACAAGTTCGTCTGCTTCTTTTCCAGGGGTTGTGGTGACGTCAAAATGCTGAGTTATGATTGGCTTTGATTGAAGGATAGTAGAGAGACCTCAAGGCAGCATGCTTTGAGGTCTATCAACTATCCTTCAATCAGAGCCAATCAGAGTTCAGCGTTCTGACATCACCACAGCAAAAGAAGCAGATGAACTTGCACTCCGCATAGCCTTGTTCATCCAGGAGTGGTTGAGTGAGTGGGCTCGCACATACGGTGGGAGTGTGCGCGGGAAGTGACAACCAACCTCTTAGAAATACAACAATCCTTATCCCTTCTATATCTCGCTCCAGAAAGAAAGAAGAGGCATGGAATAGCGGGATCAGAGCTCAGGTCTGCGAGCACAAGAAACGCAAACTCCGCGTTCCACTCCTGCTTGAACGCTGGCTTGGCAGGGCTTTCTTTTAGAGACACTACGCACAACGATGTTTGTGCTGTCGAGGCACAAAATGCGTACCAAATTAATCCATACAACACCACCGCAAAACAACACAAAATACTTTTTATGTTACCACAGTTCTTGTCACGATAGTCTGGGAGAAGGGTAAATTATTTAAATGGGCTTTGGGTAGACCAAGCAGTCACATCATCCACGCAGCAAAACAATACACAATACCTTTTGTGTGTAAAGTATACAGCAAGATCAACCACCTACACCACTCTGAATGCCAGTGTTGCGGAATGGGTACCCCCCTTCCCTTCCAGCTTCCTTCTGAGAAATTAGAGCTTTTGATAATTTCATTCCTTTGAACTTTTAGGAATGGAGACACCGGGCCCGCTTACTGTCCTGCAATGGCCAAACTCTATCATTCCACTCCGATAATTCTTAAAAGTGAAAAAAATGGCTCTTGACAGCTACATCATGTTAACGAAAGAAACAGCATAAAGCTGATGTTATAAAACGTAGAGACAACTGCAAGAGTATGCAAAATGCTTTCCCAAAGCACTTATTCTACTAAGCCAAGCAAAGGTCCCACAAAGCGCTTCATGGCTCTTGGTGTCACTGTCGACATTGATAGCACAATCAAGCATAAAAGGCTTGCAACAGACGCCAGAATTTAAAGCCACCCAGCTTCTCCGCAAACAAATACTCTCTACACACATATGATCGACACGTTTGTCTGATAAGGCCTTAAAAATGTCGTTAGTGGGTGGGACAAGAAGCTATCCTGCTCTCTGCTTCGAGTATATATGAACAACAGCACCGCTAGCACGCTGTTAGAAGCGACACCGCATACACCTCCCTCAAGTCTCCATGCACGGCTGCAAGCACACAAAACTGCTGACAAAGTGCAATCGCTATAGCGCCAACACGAAGAATTGTATGATTATATTGGGAACATGTCTTAAAACATATACTTTTACATTTGCCGTACAATTTTCATGATCCTTAATATTCAATTCAATTCTTTATTTGATTTCTATGCAAGCACTAGATCTGATAGGTCAAAAGCTACACGCTAATTGTGCATGGTTACAACAGTTCCCGTTTTTGTGCCTCGCGGCGCTGGGAAGAACACTTTGTTCCTTTAAAACTTTCCAGTTTCTGCTTCACTGGGGGCGCGCCACTTTCATCCTTGTACAAACATGAGCCGGCCAGAAAATCAAGCCGTCAGTCACCTGAAGCACAGCGATGTTGTTTTCAGAGCCACTTCGACCGTGCGATAGCATTGCGCCAGCAGGCCGCAGGCAATAGTTATAAATTGAAACAGCTCGCGTAAGAACCAAGCCCATTCCATTCCCACTCCGTTCTGGGCAAGAGGCATCTAATTCCATTTCCATTCCATCCCTCCCCGCACTGCCGCCATTACATACCCCTTCCATTCAGAGGGTGCGAAAATGTAAAATGATTCCGAAATCCTTCAAACCCCTGAGTGGCGACTCTGCAACTCTGCTGAATGGATATCTGCTTCTATCACAGTCCCTATGACTCTCCCAAACGGACCTCGACTACACACATTACCTTGCCGGTATAGCCAACGTTGGAGGCCGAACTGTAGTGTCCACAAGGAGTCTCAGGTTCCAGGCTACCCCTGTCCAAAGAAGAAACAACGGCAACAATATAAGCTGGTGCGTAATGCAAAACCTGTCGATTAAGGCATATTTTTAGCACCAAGCTGGAATTACTCTGTTAGGCTTCCTTAACTTTGACAGCTGTCACAGTACCTTTGTGGGGGACCCCTAGAATTGCTGCGCTGAGCCGTGCCTGTTACATATCGTTCCATGCGCTGAGCACTAGAGGGCCGACCGACATTCTGCAACAAAGCAGAAACCTTTGCACTCCCTTCTGTCCACTGGCAACACAAATATCACAGGAATTTTTTTTAAAGCAGATACTGTGGCTACCAATGATGTAATATGGTAGCATATAAGGTTCTTATACGAATTGCAATGGGGAAGGGGGGGGATACAAAACTAAGAAGTAAAGTGGAGGAATGGAATATAATTTTGGCAAACATACATATTTTAAGCCTGATTGACCTGAGCCAACACACAGCTAGCTTGCATGCAGTCTCATTCGGCAACGCAGGTGGTTATGCCCATTCATTGCTTGTTCTGGCGTGCTAGTTGAGAGGTGTAAATTAGTACTGTAGAGGAAAATGCACATGGCAGGTAAACCACAAACATGGCAGAACAGATCACATCAGTGCAACCTATCCATATTCTGCAGGATTTTATAAAGGGAGTTCACTGGTAGCCACGGGGGATTTCAGTGAATGGCGTATTTGAGTGCGCTGTTCACAGCGCATGCTCAGGGCGAGCTCAAACTTGTGGGCTGCCAAGATTGGCAATCTTGACAGTGCGAAATGCACATTGCAAAGACACTCTGGAAGTTGTCCGTTAACATGTGGCTCCAAACAAGCCGCTGCCGTCAGCACAACGCATATAGACACTCTTCACCTCTTGCAAATCTGGTTTCTATGTGCACTCAGTGCCAACACCTTCTGCGGGCAAACGTGGACCAGTTTGTAAACAATGAGTTGGCCGGTTTTGTGCGACGGCTGCCACATGTGTGTTTAAGTGTGTGAATGTTTCTTTTTGCTAATACATTTTTTTTATGTTGCCTGGTAATGCAGCACCACAGGCCTCAGGTCTTTCTATGTTGTCACAGCCCCTCAGGGTGGAAGATTATTATTATTATTATTATTATATGACAGTGTTGGGAAACAAAGAATGAAGTCAATAGGCTAAGTATAACCACAATGGAAAAAAGTTTAGCTGGGGAGAAATAGAACTGTACTGTTTTTCACCTCGTTTGGTGCATTGCTCATACGCTGCACGAAGTAGTTCTTATGAGATTTGGTTGTCGAAGGAAAAAGCAATGCTTTTGGCGTCTGAAATGTGCATGTCTTGATATGATAACATATGTCTACTCTAAAATGTACCTACATATATTTTAACTCTACACATAAAGGGGGAAATTAGTAATGCTCCACGAGGAGTCAGACATTTATTTACTACTATTCTTGAGGTAAAACGAGTAGTCGTATAAACACCTTGAATTCTAGTGCTTTGCAGTTGGCAAATAAACTGATTTGGTATTTCGGCTAACTGAAATGTGTAAAAAAAAATTCAACATGGCAGCAGTCACAAAAGTACAGGATACAGCCAAGTTGGTTGAGTGTGTGCTACTATTGAACTTTCACAATGATTTGGCAATGTGCCACACTGTAAAGATTGTCTTTCTTGGTAGATGGTACGCAGAAGCTTGTTTTGAGCATGCACCATGAACAATACACTCAAACATTATGTCTAGTGGATACATTCATGACAATAGACGTTGTTACCATGCTTGGTGTGAGACTTGAGCCATCAGATCCATCGTGGATGAACTGCCTGTGATTAGGGACTGGGTTCACCTGCCCAACACGCAAAACAAAATGGCAATAGGAGAGTCCTCTCTCGTTCATGGCCAGGGATCATGGGGTGCCTACTATCTGCGCTGTCTTTGCTCCCTGGTGATAATATTATACTTTCTTTCTTCCTCTTAAATCAAATGACAAAACTGAAAAGAAAAGAAAAACTGACTCAGATGCGACAGATAATTCTAAACCCTCCTGCTTGTCTCAAGTGCTACAGTCCTAGTGGGGCAAATAGAGCAAAATCTAGCCTAAAATGTAGTTTTATTACAAAGTACAAAACAGGTTAACTGAAAAGCATGTTGGTGAAATTGGCTGACAACAGAAAGAATAAAGCAAACTTGGGATGATGGACGACAAACATTTCTTTCAACTAGAAACGAGAAATGTTCGTCATCTATCGTCCCGAGTTTGTTTTATTGTTTCGGTGGTCAGTCATACAAAGCAGACCTGACACAGAAGAGGACCAGTCGGGTCCTATCACAACTTCTTTTTTTATCTTTCGCACGCGCACTCGTCAACATATTCATGCTTACTGCTGTCTCGACGGCAACTCTCCCTCACGCGGCCCTGACGTCACGCAGCTGCGGTGGTGCTGTCGACGGCACTGCGAATGCGCAGACGCTTCACGCGCAGTGCCCACACCTGGTGTGGGCAAAGGTGGGCTTGTTTGTAAACAGCGTGTCGGTCTATACTCCGTTTCACCTTATTTTATTGGGCAGGAGATCGAACTATGGAGGGCGCTCTGACCCGTTTGTTTTCCCCACGCTCGGTGTTTACTCAACACAAGGCCTGTGCCCATGCCGACAGGCCTTATGGGCATGGCCATGTCATCTTCTACAATAGAGCGCGGGGCACAGTTTAATGTAAAAAATACTAACAATCGACGAAGCGACGTTAAGTGCCGGATCTATCCGCAGAGAATGCGAGCTTGACCCACTTCGGCTTTTGTGCTGAGCTGGGATCGTGCATGCTGCATTGTTCATGCAGGCCGTAGTGGAAACAACAGAGCCCCTCCTCCCCCTCGCCGGAGAGCACAAACTCCAGCCGAACGCTGACGCAGGGTTCGGTTATGTCGGCCGAGCGCTGCGTCATTGTATTTGTTGTCCCCATCCGTGTAGCTGTTAAGTTAACCGCTTGGGGCGTCACGGTCTGTCCTCCTCCCCAATACCGCACACAAGGCTAGAAGCGCGAGCTCATAGCGTTGGGAGCTACTCTTAACGCACGAGAGCTTGTGCCGCCGAGATGTGCCCTAGAGCAAGGAGCTCGCGCTTGTAGCTTTTCCTGCGGTACATCACAAGGTGAAAAAAAAAAAAAAGTAAAACAAAATGTCAAGAGCTACTGCCAGAGAGAACACGCAGGCCTAAGCAAGGCCCCAGGGTGCGTAGCAGTATCTTCGTAACATCTATGTTTTTCAAACAACGTGCGGGTACCTCACACACAAGGTGTGAGGTACCCGCACGTTGTTTGTACACGCACCTATTCATTGAGCTTCGTTTCAGCGCAAATTTCAAATCAGTCTAAGAATGGTTGGAAAGTTCTTTTAACTATACTCCGTTTCACCTTCCGTCCGAGCACAGCGGACGCTAGGAGCCATCCCAGCCAATGCGGCGTTGAGGGAGTGTCATGCGACCTTGAGCTCCCTGTGTCGCCCCGCCCCACCGGCAGGTCACGCGACTTTCTCCCGGCGCTGGATCGGCTGGGATGGCTCGTGGCGTCCACTGCGCTCGGACTGACGGTGAAACGGAGTATAGCACGGGCCGTTTGCTGAAGCAATAACCGCCCTGGAGGCCTTTCTGGCCAACTGCGTTTCTGAAAACCACCTTCGGATTACTGGCCGGGCCAACTAATGACGATGCGAGCACCAAGCTAAGAAATTGAAAGCAAAACACACAAAGGGAACGACGACGGACATGCGAGTACGAGTTCGTACTGGTTCGTACATGTCTGTCGTCGATCTCTCCATAAAGGTCCCCTACGCACATTTGCGTTTGAGAGCGTTTGACTGCGTTGCATCACGAAACGAAAGCAAGTCACCGGCACAACTGTGCTTCGTATGAAGCGTGGAATCCAGTTCAAGAAATAGCTTGGCACGACATAAGAAGCAGGGATGTCCCGGTTTCTCGCAGCCGCAACGCAGTCAAACGCAACCGTGCGTAGGGGCCTTTATGCTTTACACGCCCGTCGAAAAGGGACGCCGGCTCACCTGCTCCGAGCAAAGAACTTGGCGACGCTCGTCCTGTTTAGCGCTGGTACTTTTGTATCCATCAACCAAAGGCCCCAAAGGCACCAGAAGTGTCAAAATCGTCTAACCGGCTACAACTCACAGGGAAGCGATGCGATGCACTTTTTAAAAATGGAGCGGCTTAGAAGCGGCCAGCGTTGGCACCGGCAATATTTTGTGACGACGCGAGTAGGCTGGGTAGGTGGCGCTACCAGCCTCCAGACAAAAAACGAGTAGCGCGGCGTAGCGCGGCGCGAACACACATGGCGCCACCATCGAGGTATGGTTGGTATCATAGAGTTATTATAATGTACGCTAGAGGTTCAACTGGCGCTAGTGTCTATGCGACTTCCGTGACAGCAGCCAGTCTACCGACAACAACCAGTCTGCTTTTCCAGTCTTCCTGTGTATTCCTATGGGAAAGCGCGCGTGCATTTTGTCTCTTCGCCGGAAAATAACACAGGACACTTTGGTTATTTGGGTCGTACCGAATAGTATGTACCTTGATTAACACTGTAAAAGTGTAATTGCTTTAGTTAGAGCATTTTTCTTCATCACTGACCGATGTTTAACTTTACTACATTTCAGTCCCAAACGTGTGTTCCGCAGCAGGTGTGTAGAAACAAGCGACGATTCGAAGCAAAATTACAATCGAAAGGAATGTAGAGTGTGTTCAAGGCTCGCCAGCAATCCGGTGACGCTTATATATTGATAATATGCCAGTCCTGTCACTATATAAAAATGACCCCGTCGTGCATGAGCGGATAAAAACATTCAAAACGGAGAGAATAAAGTCCGTGGGCTATAAAAGTTGTCTCTTCGTATTGTTTTCTCTGCCGGGCAGCTTTTATCGGGCACTTGTTCTCAAAGATTTCAAGCGTGCGAGTGATATTTTGAACGTAGAACAAGCAGCTTCGCTCAGAGCAGAAAGAATAAAACGGTACTTACTTATTTAAAATAGGAATAGATTACGTGGCCTTCAATTAATTTTGATCGTATATGCACGTGTAGTTACTGATCCGGTGTTACTGCGTAGTTCTTGCCGTCTTTCTTAATTTCCAGATGTTCTTCGTTCGCTGAAAAACTCCGACGTCGTGTTCGCGCCATAGAGTTATTACAATAAACGCTAGAGGCTCAGCTGGCGCTAGTGTCTATGGGACTTCCGGTTGCAAATTGAAGCAGACAGCATGCAGTCTACTTTTACAGTCTCCCTGTGTATTCCTATGGGAAAACGCGCGTGAATTTTGTCTCGTCGCCAGAATATAGCATTAATAACTTTTATTATTTCGGTTGTACTGGATAGTATGTACCTTTATTAATATTGTGAAAGTGTAATTGCTTTAGTTACAGCATTTTTCCTTTACCACTGAACGATGTTAAACTTCGCTATATTTCAGGCCCAAACCTCTGTTCCATGGCAGGTATGTAGAAACGAGCGACGATTCTAAGCAAAATAACAATCGAAAGGAATGTAGAGTGTGCTCAAAGTTCGCCAGCATCCCGTTGGTGCTTATATATTTCTAATATGCCTGTCCTCTCACTATATGAAAATGACCCCGTCGCGCATCTTTACAAGTGGTTAAAAAAAAAAAAAAAAAAAAAAAAAAAAACGTTCGAAACGTAAATAATAAAGTGCGTGGGCTACAAAAGGTGTGTTTCCTTATTATTTCCTATGCTGGGCAGTTTTTATCGC
This sequence comes from Ixodes scapularis, assembly GCF_016920785.2. NCBI lineage: Eukaryota > Metazoa > Arthropoda > Arachnida > Ixodida > Ixodidae > Ixodes > Ixodes scapularis. The sequence continues at coordinate 20,823,358 of NW_024609868.1, forward strand.
GCACCTGTTCTCTGGCTTCTCCCTATTTGCAAAGATTTGGAGCGTGCGGGTGATGATTTGAACACAGAACAAGCATCTTCGCATATATTCATGAGCAGAATAAAGCAGTACTGATTTATTGCAAATCGGACTATATTACGTGACTTTCAATTTATTTTGATCGTCTGCAAGCACAGGGAGTTATTGATCGAGTGTTACTGCGTAGTTCTTGCTGTCATCTTGGTTTTCCAGATATCCTTCGTTCGTTTGGCACGTATATCCCCCATGCTGGAAAGCGCTGACGCCGTGTTCGCGCTAACAGTGCCCGACAGTGCACATAAATACATGTACGAAGCGGTTTTAGCACCGTTTTTCATGCCACGATTTTAAAATAAAAACGCCGTAACTGACCAATTATTTCATCTGCGTGTCTGGGAAATGTTCCAATGTGCCTAGTAGGTACGAATTATTTGTGATATCTGCTCTTATAATCGAGCGCAGAGAGGAAATGCACTCGATTTTTTCCATAGAAATACATTACCGGAAGTCAATTTCGGACTGCTTGCTGTCTGCTTCAATTTGCAACAGCACACTAGCGCCAGTTGAACCTCTAGCGTACATTATAATAACTCTATGGTTCGCTCTAACAGTGTCCGACAGTGCACATAAATACACGTACGAAGCTGTTTTAGCACCGTTTTTAATGCGATGAAGTTGAAAGAAAAACACCGTAACTGACCAATTATTTCGTCGGCTTGACTGAGAAATGTTCGAAGCTACCTAGTACGTATGAATTATTCGGGATATTTGCTCTTATGATCGAGCGTAGAGAGAAAATGCACTCACTTTTTCCCATAGAAATGCATTACCGGAAGTCAATTTTCGACTGGTTGCTGTCTGCTTCAATTTGCGTCAGCACACTAGCGCCACTTGAACCTCTAGCGTACATTATAATAAGTCTATGGTTGGTATAGTACGAGTATGGGTACGAGCAAGGAGGATAGAAGGGTAGGAGAGGGCATGACGTCGGCCGCGTAGACCGTACCTAGCCTTCGTCTTGCTATGGGGTACTAGAATACACCACAGTCTAGCCTTCGATCTGATAAAACCTACCGGACGGAGCGCGCGCAAACTTGCAAGGACTCCTACTACAATCAACCATCCATCTCACACGTGACATGTCACGCGCACCAATCGCCAGAGAGATCTGCGGTCACGCTGGGCACAAAATCGTTTAAACTTTTTTTTTTACTAGGCTTCACCAATATTGCAACGTGCCCCCTCCTAGTACTTCTAACCTCCTTGTGCTGAGCCAACAAAAGTGGCTGTGATGTAGAGTAACTTCCGCTTACTCTCGTCCCCGACCGCCAAGTGGGCATATCCAATAGACCCTTTCCGAAATTCAGTCTGGCCACTTTGATCACTATCATCATCATCCGAAAAATGGCATATGTGCCATACCAGGCTAGCGGCTGTACCGCACTGGCTAAATTTCTCATCTACAGCTGGGAGACTTGTCGCCCCTGTGAGGCAGACCAAGTTCTAGGCTGTATAAACACACACACAACCAAATTAATTATTATTATTGAAGATACTCCTAAGCTGAGGATTCGAGGCACGTTGCGAAGCCGGAATTGAATGCAAGTGCTGCGTAAGCGTTCGTTTCACTAATTCGGGCCCAGTGAACCTGGTAGGGGCACAAAATCGACTTCGAAACCCCTTGACTTATAGAACTTTATCAAGGCGTCTGTCTCGGCTGGCGCATCGTTCTGACTGGTTGCATCTTTGTGGGATTGTAGGAATCGACACTGGAAGAAATCATCCAGAAAAACCTGTATAGCGAAGAGTTTATTCTCGTCTGCCGTTGACATGCAAAAGTGATGGTGCCCGATAAAATACTGCAGGCTACGGGTTCATTGCCGCCATTCGTATGGCAAAAGTTAACCCGCGTTTTCAGCCACCAGATGGCACTGAATTTCGGAAAGGGTCTATATGGGCGACGAAAAAATATTAAAACATTTCAACCTGAAAATAGTAAAAAATAGAGGGGAGACAAAACGAGAATGGGTGACGGTTACGCTTATCTTCTAAATGCATTTTATTGGCGTGGCGACGGCAAAGCAATGTTGGCAATGTTTTCGCCCATACTAGAGCCACTAAATCAGCTGCGCTTAGAGTATCGGCACTCTGTTCCCCGACATTGTTGTGGGCGCCGCCATTTTGGTGCTTGTGCAGAGCAGACGCAACTACCGATTGTCATGATTCAAAATGACGACTTCCTCAGCATTAGATTAGGTGATAGGAAACTCATGTAATATTGCTTTGCTCTGTCGCGAACTGTTTAAAGATTTGTGGAGGCCGGAAAAGCGTTTCTTGGGATTTCAGATAAAGCTTCAGATAATTAGCAACCATGATTTTAAGCCACAATATGGCCAAGTGTCGTTACTCTGAAGCGTAGCTTATTTAGTGGCACTAGCCCATACTGGAAGTGACGATTTTCCAAGATGGCGGCGCCCTTGTGTAAAAGGTCTTGCACATGACGTCATTTCCGGTGACCTCCAAAGAAAAAGGAAGAAGGAGCTCTCCTCTTATCACGCTCGGCACGAGCCATGCGATGAAGTTCGCTGCTCGCAATAGGAGCATGCGGTTTGCGCGCACGTCCGCACAACTGAAAACAACAACAAAAGAAACTGCGCAAGTTGACGTGCATCCCTGAAACCCGTTCCATTGTATAGACCTTTTCCACAAGGGCGCCGCCATCTTGAATTGTCGTCACTTCCAGTATGGGCGAAAACATTGTTTCGCCGTCGCCACGCCAATAGAAGGCATTTAGGATATAAGCCTAACCGTCATACATTCTCGTTTTGGCTCCCCTCTATTTTTTCGCTAGTTACAGGTTGAAACGTTTTTGTATTTTGTCGTCCCCCATACTGGAAGTGACGACAATTCAAGATGGCGGCGCCCCTGTGGCCGATTAAAGCCAAAGTAGAACAGTCACGGCTAGTGGCGTAGCCAGGATTTTATTTCGGGAAGGGGGGGGGGGGGGGGGAGCCAATAACACGAATTTCTCCCCCCCCCCCCCCCCCCCCCCGGATTGACGAAGGAGGGTGAGCTCGGCGGTACGGACGGGCAAAGCTGCATTGTCATTTTTGAAAACGGACAGGCTTCATTTACAAGCTACAGGAATACGGGCGTAATGGCCCACTGTTCTATACTGTGGTCGTAGTTGCGGCCCGCCACCTTTAAAAAGAGACACTACCCAGAAAAAAAAGAAAAAAAAATTCTGCAAAAGAAGTTGATATTTAAAAATGACATATTTACATCTACCAACATCTAGAGAATATTCCCAGGAAGTTTAATCAGTTTAGACTGCATAGTTAATTTTTTATAAATTATTTTCTGTCCACCGAAGTTAAAGAAAAGGCGGGGTTTGCAGCACTTTGAACGCATTTTTTCTGTTCCCCTTTTTGGTATAAATACCATTTTAGTCAATCTATCGCTTGATAATGGCAATACAGGGAAGGCTTGTCTGTCACTTTACGGATGTCTTTTATAAAAATAATTGTCACATTTTGTCAAAGACAGAAGACCAAAAAGTTGACCAATTTTGCAGAAGAGAAAATTTATAGAAATAAATTACTTTTTACAAAAAGAAAAAAAAACTTTATAGCCCTAGGCATTCTGCTACATATTAAGCGAATAATTAATCTTGAGTATTGTGATAGTTTTCCGACGATAGATTAACTAAACAATGTAGACGTGTTGCTGAGAGAAGCTGCTCTAATTTTCTTACCATTTAACCGACAGACCTGCAATTTTGTTATGCATCCTCTAGTATGACCACCAGCCTACCCCGTAAATTTAATTTCATTCATTTTAAGCCAAGAGTTTAGAAGTTGACCCTCCCAGGGGGTGTGAAAACTCCCTCGCAACACACAACTCCCCCCAACCCCTCCCCCCCCCCCCCCCAACCCCCCCCCCCCCCCCCCCCCCCCCCCGTGAAGGCCAGACAAAACACAAGTATAGACCAGTGTCTGCTCTGTTCCATGAACGCCGCCGCGTTTGTTTATGCTGACGCAATGACACGGTAAAAGGGGCCGGGGGGAGGGGGGGGGGGGGTGCTGAACTTTTCGCGAGAATCCTTTTTTTCTTAGAAACCTTCGCACGTATCGTAGTGCAGGAACGTCGAAAGGCATAGTCACGAAGCTCCAATAACAACACCAATGCCAGGAGTGCTGTAAAGAGCAAAAGCCCTGTTTGATGTGGCTTTTGCCACATTACAATGACCATACATTTAGTTTTGGTCTGGGATAAATGATTTTCGATAGGGATTTTATTAATCGCGTTCCTTGTAGTCATTGTGCAGGCCAAAAGAAAATTACACGAGAATACAAAGCCAAAAGCCTGCTTCTCGGTAAAAAAATTTGAATATATAGCGGACTGTTCCTTACTTCCTTTCTTTCGAAAGCTCTCCCCCTTTTTACTGGGACGCATCCGCAGTGTGCAATTACGTCAGCCGAACCCAGCTCACGCATTGGACATGAGCACTGCTGCGTCACTCGGACGTATGCGCTCGCCAACAATCGATCCGTCGACGAATATTTGAATTCGCGTTCGTGGCCAATGAGTGCCGTGACGGAACTCATCGTCACTCGCGAATGACAAGTTCCATGGTGTGCTCATAGGTGTACTGCAACGAAATTCTAGCGCCCATTTCATTATCTAAGCGTCAACCATGTTCTGGCCACACCACAAAGACACCAATTGTTTGTTCCCCCTAAAAGACACCAATACATTATTCCTAACTAGGGTTCTGTGTCTTCGGGTATATCTAAAAAACTCAGAAAAACACCCGCGGGTTAAATTTATCTGGTTAACTCCGAATTTTCATGTGCCCCCCCCCCCTTCAAAAAAAAAAAAAAAATGTTTTTTTTTTTTTTTTAATTTTTGATTAGTCTTTAAATCTCGGACCGTTGTCAAAAGGGGGCATACCGTTTATCTCGTCAAGGTTGATTCAGGGCAACAAGTCATTGTACATTTGGGTCACGACAAAAGCCACTCTTTTGGTTTCCAGTTTGGGCCATGCAATTTGTGCTTTAGAGAAAGGAGAGGTTATGTTAGAAGCGAAGCTCCTCAGGATCTAGCCTTGTCCGTCCGTCCGTTCGTCCGTCCGTCCGTCCGGCGTCCGTGCTCACATAAAAAGAAAAAAAAAAAAATGTTTGCGCAGTCGACAGGATTCGAACCTGTGCGGGGAGACCGCAATGGATTTCTAGTCCATCACCTTAACCACTTGGCCACGACTGCGGGACGAGTAGGGGGCTCTGAGATGTGGTAGTAACTCAAGAGCTGTGTATGTCATGAATGAAACGTTGCATGTAGCCGCTCAACGTCTATACAGGAGAGGGCGCTGCGGTCAAATGCGTATACAATCGCGTTAAACTTTGCATGCATTGGCTCAACGTTTATAGACGAGAGGGCGCTGCGGTCAAATTCTGAACTGCGTATATAGCCATGATCCATACCACACATTCTTTTTCTGACATGAACCGTTGACTTAAGCGGTGGAGATGCGTTCCCACGGCTTCTAGCGGATCCGAGCTGATCCGCTAGAAGAACCACTGGCTCTGCATTTCACCGACCATAAAGCAGTATTAATGAAGTCGAAACGCAACCCGGAACTCAGCACTACCAATGAGCAATAAAAAAAAAATCAGCACCATCAGCACTATACCTATGAACAATAAAATCAGTATCATCAGCACCACCAGAGCTTCGCCCCAATCAACATCATTCACCACGTGGAGTTGCGGTCTTTTTTTTTTTTTTTGTAACAGTGAAAGGCATGGACAATAGAGATTGTATAAAATAGTGAAGATGGGCAGTTGAAACTTCTCTATTGCATTCTTAACCACCCCACCTCGCGCGGCCGCGGGCTAGATTGATGGAATAGGATGGGATGGCTACGGACTTTCTGTAGCGACTACCTCCGGGAGTTTATTGATTTTAAGGTATAAACGTTTATCAGTGTGTCGAACGGAAAAATATACGGGTTCGGTTACGGTTCAGGTTCAGGTAAATTTATTTTCTTCCGGTTCAGTTCCGGTTCGATTAATTCAATCCGCGAACCGGTTCGCGAACCGGTTCGGGGCGCTGAACCGGTTCGCGAACCGGTTCGGAAATTATAAATGACAAATTGCAACATCAAAATAAATTACAAATAAAACATCTGAAATCAGCACATACGAAACGGGATACATCGTAGTGTAAGGCTCAGGGATTTCTACCAGCCCTTACAAAAAAAATAAAACGAGTTTCAATTGAAAGTCATTCAATTGAACTGAAACTCAATTGAAACTCATTGATCATTTTTGTAAGGGAGGAATGGTTTCTTTATGTGCACTCAAAGGTTACCTCACCGACGTTTACGCATTCGGACTTCATCTAATTGGGTCCGACGCAGTAGCTGTAAAATCCGCGACCTCCTTACAAACCCACTTACAATTAGAACTCGCTAACTATCCCGCCACCTCGGCATGTAAGCAATTGAAGGAACAGTGGGGAGAAAATACAGCTTTCTTTATTTGAACTAGCCTTCGGTAACTCAAATTAGACCCTTAAAGAAGTTTTCATTAAACAAGATACGGAATATGAAAAACACTTCACCGAACGCAACGCCAGAAGGACGTAATAGGATAAACATTAAAATAGAAGAGTTCGCTGTCTCACAAATATGCTAGCTTCTAAGTGCCTATACGAAACCGGATGCATTATTGTCAAACTCCACAGCCTTTTCTTTTCTCATTCCGATGGAAGCAAGCTTCAAGAACTCGCGCGTTCTAGAAACGTGTTATGAAATGAGCACACAGCAGCATTTAGGATTTACGAGATTGTAGGAAAATGAAATCCCGTGACGCGATCTTTTTTTTTTTTTTTTTTTTTTTTTTTTGCACAGCCTTCCAATTATTTTTCTTTCCTGCAAGCCGCGACCAGCGCAATACTGGTTCCCATGTCAAGATTCATGGATGCAGCGTTTGTCAAGATTCATGGATGCGGCGTTTGTCAAGATTCATGGATGCAGCGTTTATATTCCTAAGACTGAGCGGAGAAGAAAAATATGTAAGCGAGGTGTGTGTCAGTTGACGGCACTTAAAAAAACAAATGGCATTGATAGCACATTCATTGTCAACAGCGCGTGGCCGAACCATTTTGACATGAGCCGGTAACCGTTATTTTTTTTTCGGTTCAGTTCCGGTTCGGGTTCATCGCGATAACAATATAACGGTTCGGGTTCGGGTTCAGTTCCGGAAAAAATACCGGTTCGGTTCCGGTTTTCGGTTCGGTTCGGTTCCGGTTCGACACCCTGACGTTTATCGGAGCAACACTTGTGTGCAACTTTTGACGTGAGATAAATTACTATTGCCAATGGCCCGGCGCCAACGCCAAATTCAGCTGAGAAAATGTTAATTGAAACAAGCGCGTTTTATGTTTTTATCTGGCATACGTTTGCATCCGGTTAATATATATTATTTTTAATAGGAAACAGTGCGAAATTAAACTCAGAATTTCGGATACTTGGGAATCAAACCAAATAAGCTCCGATAAACTCCGAATTGTCGGCAAAAAGTAAACTCCAAGAATAACACCCTCCAAATTTGACGAAAAACAGACTCCGAAAACGCGGAACCATCATAACTAGGGTTTCGTGTTTTCCGATAAATCTAAAAAACTGTAAAACTGCAAAACTGCAAAACTGCAAAAAAAAAAAAAAAAGAATAAAAACACCGTTCAATAAAATTTTGTCTAATTTAGATTTGTCCGATAAGCTCCGAATTTTGATGTGGCAAAGCCTCCGTCCGCCCCTTTTCCGCACCCCCCCCCCCCTCCTAAAAAAAAAAAAATTAAATAAGGACGGTATTTGACAATTAAGTTTGATCAGCGCATAAGGTTAATGGTCCGGGGAAAATGACACCACAGTTATCTTTCAAATATAGGATGATTGATAACAAGGGCCGTAGCTTATCTCGCCAAGGTTCAGGACGAGTGGGCGAACGCGTCCCAGCTTGGAGCGTGGAGCGAAAGCTTGCGCTGCAGAGAGTCCCGGGTTCGATCCCCACCCTCTGCCCGTTTCGATCTGGACGAGCTTCGAACCGGCACGAGCCCTAGTAATCAATAGAGCATGGTGCACGTTAAAGACCTTAGTTTAGCGGTTACACTTCACTGGATAAATGTATCATCTACAGATAAGAGACAAGTCACCCATGAAGGCGTACTAGCATCAAGGTTGTCTAAACATCAGAGGTCGGCATTTTAGGTCGCCCTCACTCACCTTCACCCTCACAGCCACACTCACCTAAGCCCCTCACTCACCCTCACCCTCACAGCTACACTCACCTTCAGCCCCTCACTCAGCCTCACCCTCACAGTCACACTCACCTTCAGCCTTTCACTCACCCTCACTGAACCTCACGGCCCTCACGCACTCACCGCCCTCACGGCCCTCACGCCCCTCACGCCCCTCACCGCCCTCACGGCCCTCACGCCCCTCACTCACTCATAGCCCTCACGCCACTCACCGCCCTCACGCCACTCACCGCCCTAACGGCCCTCACGGCCCTCACGCACTCATAGCCCTCACCGTCCTCACCGTCCTCACGGCCCTCACCGCCCTCACGGCCCTCACCGCCCTCACGGCCCTCACCGCCCTCACGGCACGCACGCCACTCACCGCCCTCACGCCACTCGCCGCCCTCACGCCACTCACCGCCCTCACGCCACTCGCCGCCCTCACGCCACTGACCGCCCTCACGCCACTCACGCACTCATGGCACTCACGCCACTCAGGCCAGCTTCAGATGGGGCAATTTCGCCCAGAAACTTTACGTCGCAACACCAGCAACACGCGCCGCCCGCGATCACACGCAGCAGCCAATTGCTGCAATTTGCCATCGTCATCATAAAATTTTATTTTTCTTGCACTATTTAGACACAATTACGCGTTATAAACGTGTTTTTATGCATTTAAATCTCGTTAATAATATTAATGCACCTTTCTGAAACAGTTTATTTCCAAAAAACGATCGATTTCAAACGAGAACCAAGTCTTTCGGTGTCATCATCACCGGCACGAGGTATCACGTAAAAATTTTGCGTCCCTGATTAGATCCAGCCGCTTCAAACGTATTTGAATTGCTCCGAGTTGCTTGCTTATTTCGAGCCGGACCCGATCTCAGCAATTCGTGTCGATCTAGGGAAAGCTAGAGAACAACCCGCCATTAACACCAAAATTGCTGAGAAAGATGCTCGATCTGAAGGGGGCCTCACGCACTCACCGCCCTCACGACCCTCACACCACCTCATGCACTCACCGCCCTCACGGCCCTCACGCCTCTCATGCCACTCACTGCCCTCACGCACTCATGGCCCTCACACCACCCACGCATTCACCGCCCTCACACCACTCACGCACTCATGGCCCTCACGCCACTCACCGCCCTCACGCCCCTCACGCACTCATGGCCCTCATACCCCTTACCGCCCTCACCGCCCTCATGGCCCTCATGGCCCTCACGACCCTCACCGCCCTCACGGCCCTCACGGCCCTCACGGCCCTCACGGCCCTCACGGCCCTCACCGCCCTCACAGCCCTCACGGCCCTCACCGCCCTCACAGCCCTCACGGCCCTCACTCACCCTCACACTCATGAATTTTCCTGGTTCAGAAACTCACTCACCCTCACCTCACCTGTGAAGATGAGGGTGAGTGAGGGTGAGTGAGGGCCCTCATGAGTGAGGTTTGCCGAGGTATGCTAAACATACAGGCAACAAAATTTTTTCTTCGCTTCTGATGACACAGTCGGAGGCCATCTCGAACGGCCAGGTCGTAAAGCGTTGACGTCACAAAGTGGCCAAGGTCACCACGCTAGCTTCCCTTTAACGTTAACCGTGAAGTAAAACTAGACGTCACGAGAGCGCTGAAGGGCGCCGGACCCCCGAGAGCTCACTGCAGAATCTGCTGTTTGGAAGGAAAAGTAAAGCCATTCGTTCAAAACACAAACGTGTGATAGCCATTCGCAGATCTGGTTGATCATGTTTAACTTATTTCTGAATCTAATATTCATTTCAATATATCTTCAACAGAGCGGACATCGCATCCGGTGGGCAGGCACGTGACGATCACGTGATTTCTAATTTCGCTTTTGAGTTGAGGATTAAAGCCAAGGAGGAAGATGTTAAAAAAACAAAAATCATGGTGTAACATTGAGGCGCTTTAACCCTCTTCCACAACCAGTGCCACCGTATTTGGTGTGACGACGTCAGAAACATGAGTTGGCACAAATGGCATTTCGGCGGCCCCGGTTTGGCGTTCGAAAAGCTCTCGCAACGTCGCGAAGTCGGTCACGTCGAAGCTGAAGGCGAGCCCGGCCTGCCTCGTCGCTCACGAAGACGCGAATGAGGTCTCAGTTCCTGCTTCTGCATCTGGAAAGGATCTGACGGAGGCAGTCACCATAGACGCATGGCCTCCCGGGGTGCGGGTGGCCCCTGGAGTATCGCTAGCAGACGAAAGAAGAAAGCATGCCGCGTGACACCGCACCAACTCTCGAAGGAGTAGCTCGGCAGACGTGGTTATGTAGGTAGAGGATGAAGACCTGGATAACCTGCCAAAACTGTCTGCCTGGGTACCTGAGAAACGACGGTTCTTGTGTGATTTGCTCGGGATCCAATGCCAGCTACACTTAACTTTGTAGAGAAACGAAAGTTCAATGAAACATTGAGGGTTTTTCTTTGTACACGCCACCAGGGCCGTACCCAGAAAAAAATTTCGGGGGGGGGGGGGGGGGGGGGGGGGGGGTTTCGAGGACAACGGCGGCCATTTTGTCTTATTTTCGCCTATGAATCATGTGCATCGGTGGCATATAATGGAGAGTTATAGCAAACCGAAGAACCGGTCCCGGTTTGGTACCCGGTAGCCGACCGGTGCCACTGCGCGTGCGCAGAGGTGGAGATTAATAGCGAGTTCGTTTCACACGCACTGGCACCGTTCAAGTTCTCTCCCAGAATGCATCGCACTCTCAGAGTGTTGCACGGAAAACTGGACTCAAACGAACTCGCCAAATGCACCGAGTGCAGAAGACTGATTCTGCCGCCATCTATGTTGTAGAAAAGGTACCGACTTTAAACCGAAACTAGCGCCTTTCTGATCGGAGTGATGCGTGGGAATGCGAGAATGCAGTCGCTACCAACGTTTATCTAGAAACGTTGGTCGCTGCAACCTGTAGTTTATAGTTCCGATGACTTCAAGCAGCTCGGCTGCCGTAGAGATAGTTACAGACGGCGTAAATTTCCCCAACCAGCTGTCTACAAAGCAGCTGGTTGCGATCTTTCAATTCTTATAACCGTTTACACTGAAGAAAACTGATGATGCTGTCCGAGCACAAGCATGATCCGTTTGAACATGGTATTATGCGTGAACCGCTTAAAGGGTGCGGCTTAAAACTAGCCTGTTGGAATATCCAGCAAAACTGGGACTTTCTATTTGGATCGTCATTATAGGTGGACCAGATATTAGCCTTGGTGAGGGCGTCGAGAACGAGAACATTCTCGAACAAAATACGACGGGGCAAGTTAGCTGACGTAGGTAAATGTTAAACATGATGATGTTGCCCAATCCTCGGGTAAAGTTACCATCTTTAGCTTTCTCTGATGCTTATTGAGCAGTCGGAGGTTTCTGCTGGGGGAGCTTTGTCGACAAATGTTAAATTTTTCCCCCGCACACGGATGGTGATAGATATCTCGGGGGCCGCTGTTACGTTTGTTCTGAGCATTCCTTTACACACTGGTATATTTCAGCGTTTGTACGGCAACAGAGCAATTTAAAACCTGCAAATAAATCACGGGTTGTCAATTGCTTTCTTCGGGAAATAGCAGACGCTCACAATTCAAGCTCGCGTTTGATTTCGTTGCCCGCGGGACGCGATTTCCATCAGAAAATCTACTTTTTTTCCGTTCGGTTCCGCGACACATCGTAGCAGACGAACCCTCGTCGTCTGCTCCCGCTCCTCGCCGGCCTTGCCGGAGCGAGGCATGACGGGATTGCATTTCGGCGCACTCCCGATTTTCTCGGTGCAGCGTGTGCACGCACGCGTGGGGTGTCAGCGCTGAAACGAACTCGGAGAGTGCAACCACTCGTGGAGTGCCGGCCGAAACGAACCCGTTCCACGCTGCGAGTGGGCACGCGTGGGCACGAGTGCCGTGAAACGAACTCGCTATAAAATCGGCTGGCTGCAAGTGCACCGACCAGGGCCGTACCCAGAAAAAAATTTCGGGGTGGGTCAGGACCCCCTAACCCCCCCCCCCCCCCCCCCCCCCCTGGTTACGGCCCTGCACGCCACCCATGCTGCAACCTACTGCCACTGAAAAAAATTTGATTTGTCACTCCAGAGTTGTTGGTGGATGGTACAATGATAACAACTATTTTTATTAAAAGGCGTAAAATGGCCGAAATACAGCGTGAGGCAAATGTAGTCCTTTCTAAGATTGAATTTTACATGAAAGTAAATGGACTAAAAATAAACGCAAGCAAGAATAAGTGCGTACTATTTTGACCGCAAACATTCATTTCAAATAACGTTATTAAGCATGTTTTTCACTGAATCAATGCCATAGAGTGAGCACTTGGCAATATACAGGGTGTCACAAAAGAAAATTTACACGGTCTTTTTTACCGCAAAATAAACTAAGCATCGCCAAACGCTCATTTCAATGGGAAAATTTCAATGGCCAAATTTCAATGGGAAAATGAAGCCCATTTTTGCCCGTTTTCGGTTTCTGGTGCCATAGAGCCCCATGTATTGGAAAACTCCGTCGGCCACCATTTCCCCATTGAAATTTTCAGAAAATCGCTTATAAGGTTTGATTAAGTTATCGGATCGGGCTCAAACTTTGGCATCTGGTTGTGACCTCTAGCGCTACCTTTGGGTGGAAAATGAGTGTTCGGCGATGCCTAGTTTATTTTTGCGGTAAAAAAGACCGTGTAAATTTTCTTTTGTGACACCCTGTACATAGAAAAGATTGCAATCCCGTAATTCCCTTGTAAAAATAGCGAAATCTTCCCAATTAATGAAACATCGCCTTTATATCATTCATTGGTTAACTCTCATTACTTGGACATACCTTACCGAAAATATGTGGGGGCCCCACCGTATATGCTTGACGCATTGTAACGTTCGGATGTACGGCAGGGAGATTAAAGAGGGTGCGAGGACAAAGTTGACGTTGGTTTAACATTTTGTAGTTTTTGGAACACAGAGAAGTCAGAAGAAATGCAAAACGGTGTATTCTATGACATCTTTTGTGTTCGCTTTATTTTCTGAGCGTTCTGAGCTCCTAATAGGTCCTTTCCGGAATTCAGTGCCATCTGGTGACTTAAATGGCGGTTTAACTTTTACCGTACTAATGGCGGCAATGAACCTGTGGTCTGCAGTATTTTATGGGGCACCGTTACTTTCGCAAGTCCACGGTAAACGAGAATGCGCGCTTCACTGTACAGTTCTTTTTCAATCTCTCTCAGTGTCGATGGCGAAAAAGATGCAACCAGTCAAAACGAAACGCCAGCCCACATAGACGCCTAGATAAAATTCTATACATCAAGGGGCTTTGAAGCCGAGTGTGTGCTACTAACAGATTGATTGGACCCGAGTTAAAAACGAACGCTTACGCAGTTCTTGCATCCAGTTCCTGTTTAACATCGCGCTATCGTCTAGAATGTACAGGCATCGAATCATCTGCGTAGGAGCATCTTCAACTTCTTCCTTCATCACTAAACAGGAGACCGCCATTAGTATAGCACATATGCCATTTTTCAGATGATGATAGTGATTAAAGTTGCCAGACTGAATTCTGAAAAGAGTCTGTGGTAAGAGAGTATAAACCGCGTCACTACCAGAATATGCAAAGTGTTCGTGCCGGCACGAGCGTACATTGGAGCAGCCCCACAACTCCCATTTGCCGTGAGGTCTCCTGGAATTTTCCTGAAGGTCAATTGGCTCCTCGAATTGTTAAAAAGGTACCTTTTTTACACCCTCCTAAGAAGCTCCTTTTTTTTTTTAACATATCTTTATTTTTCTGTCTAGTTGTACAAGTTTAGTTGCTGGTATGTAATGCTAAGACAGCAATCATTTTTTCCTTTCTGCACTGCTATGCTTGTCGAAATCTGATCAAAAGTATATCATCCATACGTCATGGCGAGATGTGAGACTATCAGCACCACGGTGCCAATTGTGGTTTTGCATCATCACAGTAAGCTCTGCCACCGTTACTTTATGAGCTGGAAATAAATGTCGTGAACATCTTTGGGAAATCGAATAAAATATTAACTAACACTGCATTCCAGACAATCTAGTTATCCAAGTGTTTCTTGCAGTGTGTATAGCGTTCTTTATGGATTTCAAGTTGCTTTTCGCGTTGCAAGTGTCTATTAGTGCAATGATATGTATGAGTAGTTGTGCTTCTGTTTCTGTTTTAGTTTCTGCAAGTATCTATAAGCGCACTAACATGACCAGCTCTGATTGTATTTGTGTATTCATCTTAGAGTTTTTGTCTCTTTGTTTACGGTGTTGGGTTTTCCCATCAATCTGTGTCAGGGAGGTAGAACCTCGACAGGCTGCAACAGCAGCTTCAAGTTTTTCCTGGTTTCCTTCTTTTTGTGCAAACCGAAAAGGGAAGTACAATTATATCCTAGGTGTTATACTCTTTTATTACTTAATTAGGATTTATGTTCAACTTATAGTCTTAGGCTTGCTTAATCGCATTCTAAACGCCCCCCCCCCCCCCCCTGAATTAGTCCACCAGAACCAGAAATAAACACAAATTATAATGTAAAAAAAAAAAACTGTTTTCTTTTTAAGTTTGAATTTATCAATATATTTGAGAGCTAAGTGTTTTCTTTTTGTTTGTTTTTCTTTCGAAACGTGGCTATTTGATTGTTTTTAATCGGACATCTTTTTGGAGCCCACGCAATCAAGGAAGTCCTTGCAGTGATTCCACACGCGCTCGAGCACCGCGGGCATCCCCAACTTCTCCAGCCAACTATGCCGTCGCACGCACACATAAAAAATAAACGTCTCCGAAGCTTCGCTGACAGGCGACGACACATACGTCGCCCCAAAATGAAAGAAGGCGGAAGGAGACTTGCGAAGAGCACAAATGAAAAGAGCGAGCCAGCAAGGGGTTCGCCCCTTCGCCTGCGGAAGAAAGAGAGCGGCCCGAGGTCGGAGCACCGCGGGGTCAAGTCTGCTCGCCTCTTCCCGAGCTCAGATGCGGGCTTCCACGTCTCACGAACACTGGTACCGGCCGAGGGCCGACCGCTAGGCCTAACCGAGCCCGTTGGAGACGGGGATGTACCCACCGTGGGGGGTCGTCGCTGTCGGAGGCAGTCGACATTGTCTTGACCGTGTGCACGTCTGGTGCGTTGTGGGCCTCCTCGTCGTCTGCTTGCACTGGATGGTCGAAGCTCAACTGATGCCCGGTATGGTCTTCGATCCTGAAGGTTCTTTCTGACGCTCTCGTTGCTCTCGCGGCATTCCTTGCTGTGGTTGCGTTCGCTGATGTTTGAGAGGAGACAAGGAGGACAATCTTCATTGCTTCTATTTTATCTGAGCACGTACAGGGGCGTTGGAAAGTGTTTGCGAGATAATGGGACGACCAGGGGTAGTAGTGAGGCTGGTGTAACAGTGAAAGAGGGAAAAGGGGAGTGCAGCCAATAATAATAAAAAAAATGTCTGGGGTCAATTCCTCTTTGTTTCCTAATTGTTCTGACTCCACCGAGCACGCGGGCACAGAATGTCTTTAGGACTTAGGATTCAGTCTCAAAGGTACCTTGAAACGGAAGATGGCTGCCAGGAACCAAATGACCCTTCCCTCTCGCGTGCGATTGTTTGGTCGTGTACCCAGGAGGCTATTGGCTGCAGCGTTTTGCTTTTTTTTCCCCTCTCCTGTTTTGATAATTTGAGGCTGTCTGTCCTCTTGTTCAACGTTCAGCGAGCGCAACTAGGCGGTTTATCCACCATCCAAAGCTAACTGTTTTCATGTTTCTTTCGTCAAGGGGCGAAGCGGTCTGGTTGGAGAAAAATGGTGAATTGAGGAGGAAAGGAATGGAGAGCCTAATATATATGCACCTTTTGTTGTTCTTGCAAATACCAGATTCTGTAAACAAAAGGTGATGTCTGTTTTTATGCTTTCCGAACGTGACGTTTTCATTGTGTGCGCTGTAGTTAGCTAAAGTGAAATATCGTTTCATTGCCTCTGACAAATGCGTTCGCAAGGTTCCATCAAAAGTTGACCCTGTACCTTTTATATAAAATACCAGCACGCCATAAAAACACGCACACTGTATATTACAAAGTATATACTTTGCATAATGTTTCTTTTTATAATATGTACGAATGAGTTTATTTCCTGACGACCAGAATAACGATCCACAGAAGAAAGACAGTGGAAGCGCCTCAGCAGCTTTCACTTAGGCAGCAAGTGGTCATAGCGCAGCCGGCAGGGCGCTGTCGGGTCCTTCATCCGGAATATCTTTTCGACCTTGCCCTCTCGTTGCTCTGCCTTTTCAGCTCTGATTCTGCGTACTCTGGCAGCGCTTCTCCGCGGAAGATTATCCCGAGAACAGTTTTCAGGAAGTTACTTCGTCGATTGTGGTCATTTACTGGATCACACTGGATATGTGATGCATACGACTACGTTGAGATTGAGGTACATCGCAATAAAGGATATTTCTACAAACTCAATAGTCAAGAATTAAAAGAAAATTCTTGTAATATTAGGTTTTATAGCACATTGATAGAGACAAATTCGGCGTTCGAAACATTGATGTATCTCATAACCGTTTACAATGCCGTCGACCACACAATTGCTACAGGATGCTCACATGAAGATGTCTCGTGAAGTGTATGAGGATCATGTTATCGTATGTTTCTAAATTGTGATGCTCAATTGATCAAGGACAGTATCGATACAAACCGATAGGATTCCATTAAAACCTTTAATATGTGCAGGTACAGGTGCACTCGTTTCCGGTCTTTGGTCGCTGCGAGTATAAAAGTTCTGCAAAAAATAGTGTGATTTTCTTTGTTCTGTTTATTTTGTTGAACATCCAAAATGTGTTCTTCTTACTTGTTTTCCCTGCACTGCTACTGCAGTGTCCCACGCACAAGCCTTCTTTGATTATGTAAAAACATAACTGTAAAATGTACCAAATAAGTGCAAAAAAACGTATATTGTCATGTCATACGAACCACTAAATATTTTCTAAGCTTCTCGTTTTTCTGCCTTTCTTTTGTGGCAAAAGGTGTTTTGTTTACCTGAGCAATATTCTACTGACATAATCATTTGGATCCAGCGCTACTCTTAATATTTCTTAATGTCAAATTACTTTGCTGTTCGCATAGTTGTCTATATGGAATAGAATGAAAGCTGCCTGTTTGCAAACTAGAGTAAATGTTCCCCATGTTTCAGGATTCTAAACACTGTAACAGAATCATGAATTTCTAGTTGTTGTAATTCCTCACGGCATTATTATGAATAACAGTGCAAAATAACAAATTTGCAAAACAAAAATATTTCTTTCTTATCTGGATAACGAACTAGGATTGTTAATTTACTTTTTACAGGGCGGCGTGTCGCTCCTTTTTGAATTTCCGAACTGCATACCTTCGAATAAACCGGATGATTCCCTACATTTTTTTTGTTTAAATTATAATGACAAAAACAAGCTTATTTTTAAAGATATAATTATTGAATCCTTAATTTTAGCAAATATTTATTATTTACCAAAACAGAGCTTTAGGAAATTTAGGATTTTGTCATCAAGAAGAAAATTGAACGGAATTTTTTCCCAATAAAACAAAGTTTAAAAATATCTTTTAATTTTTTTTTTGAAATTTAAGTACATAGAACATTTTTCATAGAAAACATATTGCTGATAAATTGTCTCGAGCAGTCAATTGAATGAATCTTTATTGAGGTTTTTTGTTCTTGTTTAGTGGAATATGGTGCCTGTGACCAGGGTGTCGAACCGGAACCGAACCGAACCGAAAACCGGAACAGAACCGTTATTTTTAGCCGAACCGGAACTGAACCGAACCGAAATCTTTGCCGCCATCTTGTAACTGAACCGGAACTGAACCGGAAAAAAATATAACGGTAACCGGTTCAAAACGGTTCACGGTATTTTTTTTGTTAGTATTACAAATTTATTATTTGGGAATAAAAAATTGGCACGTGTATTCCTCTACGTATTGATCAAATCGTCATATACAGAATTGCAATGTATAATAAATCCTGGTTTTTTTGCGGCGCTTTCTTATTGGCACTATGACTAGCCACGTGTCACATCGTCACGTGACGTCATGATGTTAAGACATGCTGTCAAGTAACGTCACATCACGTGACCCCGTGACGTCACGTGACTCACCGCGTTAAGTCGATTCAAATTGAGAACGTCGCTAGATCTATTAACGTTGTTGATACCGTGACGTCACATGACATCACAACTTCGCACTGAGAGTCACGTGACACCATGATGTACTCGATTGTCATGATCCCGAGTCGAATGCCCTGGTTCATGACAACCAGTATCGCCAAACATTCGGGTAACGGCTCGTGTTCAACTCAAAAATTTTGATGGGCCCGAGTCCCACAAGACCTAGAAACAGAAACAAACGAAAGCGACAAGCCTCAGACACATGCAGCATGTTCGCGATGGTACCTTTATACGGCTTTGAGTTGTTGGGTGCTCGCGAAGTTTGCACGAGTGTTTACAAGCCTGCAAATGGTACCATCGTGCGAAGGATACTCGTGTTTTGGCATAGCCTTCTTTATTCTACAAAGCCTGTCAAATCGCGAAATTCTCTGGTTTAAGGCTAGCCGCTGTCGTTTGTTTCTGTTTGTCGCTTTAGTGGGGCTCGGGCCCCATTATAGCCGAACTAAAACTATACCTGAAGATTAGCCCATGCTCTCTGCTTTGCCAACCCTGCGTAGGACTATGATAAACATTGACGGTGCATATATTAGGATCAGATCACGTGGCTGATAGTTCTAATTGCGAGTTGAGGAGGGAAAGCTGTTTCATTTCTTTCTTTTGACTGCGTCTGCCATTTCGCGGAGGGGCAAACTAATGGATGCTTTTGCAAGTTATAAACGTCAGCGATTACAACTTAGCGGTATTTATTAAACTTAAGGTAAAAAAAAAATGCTGCACGACCCAGTTTACATGTATGCACACCATTGAGGCTCCCAAACGATGATATACGGCAGCCTAATGAAATGTTGCAGCACATGACTGATAAAGAACAGAGTCGTGAAGTAAGGTCCCAAAACAAGTGTACGTAAAACCTAAAATAACATTAGCCTCCCGAGGAAGTATCTCGCGACGTTTCGAGCTGAGGCAAGCTGATGCCCAAAAGTGATTTATATTAGGATTCTAAAAATCTTCGTTTGCCCTGCGCGGAATCTATGTTTAATTAGGAATATCATTTTATGCATTTCTGTGCATCTCTTTTTGCAGTAAAGCGTTGTGTAAGGGATTTTTTTAGAAAAAATTGCGTGTCATCTCCTTATTTCTGCACATTTCGTGTATTTGCCTTCAGATATATCATGTGACCACAGTGTTTTTTGCATACCCTGCAACCCAGTATTTTACACTGCAAAACAACTAACAAAAGCACGTTTCCGAAGACTCAACAGCTGGTGTATTTTCGAGTATCGTCCTTCCGTGTCGGCCTCAGGCGGTTATGTGAAATTCATAAAGTCCAATTTATCGATGATAATAAAAATATACTTAATTCCTGTCTGAAGATTTGGCAGCATAAATAGAAGATCGTCACCTCAAAGGTATATAAGTAAATGAACCTTTCAATTATCTGAAAGATGTTCTGCAAATCTTTTCCGGCGCTTTTATCCTCAATAGACACGTTATAGGTGATTTGGAAAAGCTTTAAATAATGTTGTTTTTTTTTTATTTTGAAGCTAATTTAAATAACTATATGTGTTCCTCACGCATATATAACTTCTCAAATCTATAGAAGTTTATTATTGCGTTTTTATGTGTTTTTATTATCGCCTTTTTTTACTGGAACGAATGGTGGAACTATGACGATTGCACACTTAAACTCTCAGAAAGTGTCCAATTAAGTAGCTTCCGAATTGAGTAGAGCATGAAATTCCACTTTGTTCTATTTAACAAAAATCATCAATTAGCGAGGGTGATGCTTATTTGCAAATTAAATTGACCGGCATTTTGTCAAGAGCAAACCTCAAGAACCAGGCTATGCCAGCTTATCCAATATAAGAAAATGTTCACATGGGTAAGCACTGTTTTAGGTCAGATTCGATCTCAGTACGAAGGTGCTCATAGGTTAGAGTGAATAATTTCAGCCACTCCTTTTCGCATGATTCGTCGCCCGCATCATGCTGCTGAGAGCAAACAATGCTAGTTAGAAAAACAAGCATTGCGATTGTCGCTTAGTGTTTCTGTAAAATATAGACTGGAAGGACTTGTGCCGTGACTTTCGTGACATCTTGAAAATTATATTGCCTTGAGTTCAGTCGTCTCGCCATCATATATATATTGTGAAACGTATTCCATAAAACACATTTTATGGTGTGTATGGCGACGAACTGCCCATTTCATGATTTTATTCACTGTAATGAATTCCTTAGTTCAAGGGCAAAACCACGAGTCAACATCTAATACTGCGATACAGAGTTGTACCAATCACGGGTATTTCAGGCAACCTACTTCACTTCGCGAAAACATTTCGATTCAGGTACAATGTATGTGACTCTGGCAAACGAAAGAATGTTGAGTCGTATATACACGACGTTTTGTATGTTACTGTAGATTTTCCTTTCCTGTTGTGTAGGTATAAATAACCGAATTTTATCATTTTTGTACCTGAAAACAAAACTGGATTGAACAAACGATAAAAAAAGAAGAAATCTATATACTGTAAACGACTTATTTTTCGTGGGCTCAATATTTCGCGATTTAGGTCAAAGCTGAAGTTTCGGAATAATTCGCGGGTTGTAATTTTCTCGACGCGGTGGAATCTCAATATAAATTTCAATCTGTTTACATTTTACCGAAATTTTTCGCGGGACCCATTTTTCGCGGATTGTAGGCGATTCGCGAAATTCTCAAAAATAAGTCCTCGCAAAAATCAGATCGTTTACAGCAGTTAGTTTCACGGCCTAAATAGTCCATATGACAGAACAAAGCGGAAAATATATTATCAATATAGCGGTTCAAACCAGTTCAAACCGGTTCGAACCGGTTTGAACCGTTATTTTTTGCGCCCCAGAACTGAACCGGAACTGAACCGAAAGCCGTGAACCCGAACCCGAACCGAACCGATAAAAATATCGGTTCGACACTCTGCCTGTGACTATGGTGCCTATATTCTATAAAATATGGAGCGTCTTCTTTCCCGCAAAGCGCATGGCAAACCAAATTGCTGCAATTTATCAAGAAAGCTCGGCCAATAAAAAAAAAAGCTTACACGTAATTCCCCCCCCCCTAAAAAAAAATAAAAAAAAAATGAAAGCCGCTTACAACTCCCTGTAACGCCGAATTAGAGCGCAGCTCTTGAGGAGGAGGAGGGAAGGGCACTGGGGGGGGGGGGGTTAAACTAACCAGGGGTGGGGTCACGTTACCTTGGGGGTCACGTGACCCCCAATGCCGATGATGTCATCACTGACGTCACTGATGACGTCATCAGTGACGATGACGATGCGGGTACCGATGACGTCATTAGTGACGTCACTGATGACTTCACCAGTGATGATGACGATGACGATGCGAATGTGGGTGACGTCATCGGTGACGTCGCTGATGACGTCATCAGTAATGATGACGATGACGATGCGGATGCCGGTGACGACATCAGTGACGTCACTGATGACGTCATCGGTGATGATGACGATGACAATGCGGATGTCGGTGACGTCATCAGTGATGATGACGATGACGATGTGGATGCCGGTGACGTCATCAGTGATGATGACGATGACGATGTGGATGCCGGTGACGTCATCAGTGATGATGACGATGACGATGTGGATGCCGGTGACGTCATCAGTGATGATGACGATGACGATGCGGATGCCGGTGACGTCATCAGTGATGATGACGATGACGATGTGGATGCCGGTGACGTCATCAGTGACGATGACGATGACGATGTGGATGCCGGTGACGTCATCAGTGATGATGACGATGACGATGCGGATGCCGGTGACGTCATCAGTGATGACGATGACGATGTGGATGCCGGTGACGTCATCAGTGATGATGACGATGACGATGTGGATGCCGGTGACGTCATCAGTGATGATGACGATGACGATGTGGATGCCGGTGACGTCATCAGTGACGATGACGTCATCGGGGGGTCACGCGACATCGGCGGGGGTCACGTGACCTCGAGGAGGGGGCCACGTGACCTCAGGGGAGTCACGTGACTTCGGGGGGTCACGTGACCCCCCACGAGGTCACGTGACCTTGGTGGGGGGCTCGCGCGGTGCATTATGGGACATTTCCCATGATGCACCGCGCGGTTACGCCGACGCCGACGGCGACGGCGACGCCGACGCCGACGGCGACGCCGCTCAAGCCGGAAACGGGCCCTTAAGAGCTGCGCTCTAAAAAAATTAAAAAAATCTTGTGCCCTGATAGTGAGCACGACGTTTCACCATGCTCAGTGCCACAGCACAGTCTTTTTTTTTAGGTCTAAATATAATTTTAGTTTCGTCATTGCTGAGCTGCTTTCGTAGTTTATAGCGATGAATTGCTTTTCCAAAGTGTTTTGTGGGAAAGAAGACACACCGGATTTCCGAAGGCTGGTTCGGACTAAGGTCACTGTATCCTGGGAAAGTATAGCGCTATTGCCTTCCCCGCCTGTTGGCCGGACACAAACAGGTACTAACACATAGACGAGCCACACCTTTTAAAGTAATTGGATGATCGGTTTTTGTTGCCATGGAAATCGCCATCTCGGTATTTTCCAATCTTCGCAGCTTCGAAAGGGTCATTCTGAACCGGTCGTGCCAAAATCGCTATGGAGCGTCATCGTACTGGATGCGTCCTCGCCGATATAAGCGTATTTCGCACTGTGTATGCTATCAAATCGTCAATCATGCTTATCTCCACAGCTATTTAACAATAATATTGTTCTTCTTTCCTTCTTCTTTCAATAGGGAGTATTCACTGGCGGCCATAGCTGCGTGCGCAACCGCTAAGTGCGTGCTGACGGTGAACTTCCACAGTTATTTTGCAACGTGCATTCCGAACCATTAAGATTGGCGGTCTTAGGAGCATATTAATGTGAGCTCGTTCGGAACATGCTCTCTAAACATCGCCTTCAAATATAATGTTCGTTAAATGCCCCCTCCCCTAAAAAAAAAAAAAGAAAAAAAAGCTGTTACTGGGATTTTAGTTTGACTCACCGATAATAGAAAGGTAAAAAAAAAATAAGTTTTTTTATAGACCAAATTGACGTCCTGGGAGAGCTTGGCGCTTCTTTCCCAGGATACAATGACTTTAGTTCAGACAGTTGCGTTGCTTGCGTTCGGAGCGACCGAAACGACAGCAACGACGAGGTCACCGCGGGAGAAGTGTTCGCCACACACAACGTACCAAGCAATGCGAAAAATAGCTTCATGAAACAATCATGAGTTACGGTTGTCCCTGTGCTTCAGTCCTTGCTGTCATTTTGGTTGCTCTGGGTTTAACTCTATAGGTGCAACCGACACAGTTGCGCGAACCGGCCTTTGGAGTTGAAAGCACGCGAGGACAACATGGAGATTCTGTCATTTATGCCCGTATCCCGCTAGAGCGACATACAGAAACAAAAAACAGCGACAAGCCTCAAACCCATGCAGCATGCTCGCGATGGTACCTTTAGCAGGCATTTATACTCCGTTTCACCTTATGTTGTACCACAGCGAAGGCTAGAAGCGCGAGCTCATAGCGTTGGCAGCTGCCCTTAATGAACGAGAGCTTGTGCCGCCGAGATCTGCCAGGAGCTCGCGCTTGTAGCCTTTTCTGAGGTACATCACAAGCACGAGCGATTGCAAGCCTACCAAAGATATCCTCGCGCGAATGATGCTCGTGTTGGAGCACAGCCTCCTTTATTCTATAAAGCCTGTCAAATCGCGAAAGACTCTGGTTTGAGGCTTGTCGCTGCTGTTTGTTTCTGTATGTCGCTCTAGTGGGACACGGGCATTAGAAGCGGGGATCGCGAAGTATCAGACTTTGAAGTCCTCTTTGTCGGCGACCCAGGTTCGGCGGACCTGGTGGCCCTGACGGACCTGACCCAGCTGCCCCTCGGAGTGGACGTGCGCACGGGCATCTGCGAGGACCGTCCGGCCTGGCTGGACTCTCAAGGCGCGCCCATGTTTCCCGGACCGGACACGGCGTACAGGATCTCTCAGCAGGCCATGCTCACGGTGGCCACGGAGCAGGCTTTTCCAGGTATTTTACGATAGGGAAAGAGGGACATTGAAGACAAACAGACAAGACAGGCTTTCGACTTTCAACAAAACGTTTTTGAGTAAACGTTTTGTTGAAAGTCAAAAGCCTGTCTTGTCTGTTTGTCGTCCATGTCCTCTTTCCTTATTGTAAATTAAAAAAAAAAAAAAAAACACGCTCAACCATCTTGATTTTCCAGGTATACCGTTGCCTTTTTTGGTCCGGGAAGGTGGATTTGCAGCTTGTGCCTCGTTTCCAAACTGCCGTTCAACTTGCATTGCCTCTGTGTGAATAAATAGTTGAAACTGAATTAACATACCGGCCAGTTTAGAAGGCGCTTTTTCAATATTCGTGTCTCTTGACACGTTAGACGCGCAGCGAACTCAGAATGACACGTAATGATTCGAAATGTTGGTGACTCGATTGAATTTCACCAAGGATTGAAACATTAGGTACATTCAATAACTACCAGCACACTAGGTATGATTTATGTAATTGCAAATTGTGTTTATTTTGTGACTAGTACATTTCGGTCCCTCACTTGGTCTTTCCAAATTTGCCTTACAAAGAGCTCAGCTGTTAGAGGCACGTCTTATTATGCATTCTAAATTTGTACGCTGTTTGTCGCAAGACTAATACCCGTGCCACACGGTCAACTCGAATGCCATTTACAACGAACGACATTCGTGGGATCGACGAATCGGCTCGCGATCTGTCGAGCGTGGAACGCCCCACGCTTGGGGTGTGTCGCGCGCTGATTGGCCGATCGTTCAAATGTCATTCGTTGTAAATGGCATTCGAGTTGACCGTGTGGCGTGGGTGTTACTTCCACTTTCACGGCTATGACGTAGTTGGTTTTGTTACTGACTTTTTGTACCGGCTGGAGTAGCTCAGAAAATTAAACGAAAACTTGTCACTTACACCATACATGCATGTACACCCGCCGGCAATATGAAGGTGAACACCTTACCTGGTTTCTTGCCTGTTTTACGGCTCCCTAAAGCTATATTAACTTTCAACGTCTCAAATGGCACGTGGCTTGGGGTCTAAACTTTGCGTTCTAGCCCTCTTTTGGAACAGAGCTTGTTCCAAAACTTGCAGGAGCGTCAAAAACAAGAAGAGGGCTGTTCACCCTCATATCGCTCACGGGTGTATACACGAGAGCCACATGTACAGGGTGCGGCATAATGAACTGGCTCAACGGCGTTCAGGCCTGAAATCTGGCAGCGGCATTGTGGACGCAGTTCGGCAGTTTGTTTCATAGCTTAACACATTCAACACTTTTCTCTCTCTCATGCCGCAGGCACCCATGCAGTATTTTAACCCTTTAGGCTACCACTTCGGGCCAGCTCAAACTGCCGCTGACTGTGCGCTGCTAGGGAATTTCAAAGTTATAAAGTTTCAAAGTTAGGATGTTTCAAAGTATATTTTTTTACAGCATATAAAATGCTATAATCTCCCTAAAAAAATAAATAAAAAGTTGTGAGGATTTTGAAGAGACCAGGGAACCATTGCAAAGTGACGACGACAACGACGACGCAAAGAAAGCAAAAGTAGAGAAGACAATAAACATAATTCGCTATAGTGCACTAAAAGTAAAATTATATCTTCAATGATTAAATGAGTATAAAGGTCCAATGAAAGTCGGAAGTTTGCTCCATTGTACATAGAAACACTAAAGCATAAAAAAAATATAGAGTTTATAACTGAACATTTCAATTGACCACTTGTCCTCCTTACTTACCCTCCTTTACCGAGATGCTAAACGTGCGACTCTGGACTGTTTTCCTTTTTTTTTTTTTTTTTTGTAAACTCCGAGGTGTTTGAGGCAAAATGATTAGAGAGATCTTGCTAAAAAATTTTCTGTAGTATCGGAACATTTGGGAGCGTGGTGCGGTATTGTTTTTTTTTATTGACTGTTTTATCCATGCAGTTCCAATTTCACACACATGTAACGCACTCAAAAAAGTTCTGAACGTACGAATAAATAAATAAAATACACCCTTGTCATTTTGAGGTGCTTACACTGGTCGTTTGTCATCGCGTGCGCAGCCGGATTTCCCAGGGACTTCTCCATCTTGGCCACTCTGCGGGTCGAGCAGAACACGGAGGGCTTCCTGCTGAGCGTGCACGATCCGGAGGGACTGGAACACCTCTCGCTGCACCTAGGCCAGAACGTCACCGTCGGTCTGCGGTCGGACATCGGCAACGACAGCGTCCTCTCCGTGGCGGTCTTCACGGACTCAGTCAACGACGGAAAGTAAGCTTACTCCTCTCGATCTCCCTGTACACTGCCGCGCGGAACCCCGAATGAAAGCCCACCCGTGGTGGAGAGATACAAGGAGAAAGTATGAGAAATCTTTGGGAATTGTACGGTGCGTGAATAAAAATCGCCCGTTGGACACCTTTCTATTCTTGCAGCCAAAGCTATAAACGCGAGCTAACCCGTGCTTCTAGCTTTGAAACGTGCATTTCTAGCGCAAGTGCTCGCTTTGTGGAAGAACTGCTTTTAAAGCAGCGACCTCGAGCTCTTCTACTTGTGGGATTGACTGTAGTCTCAGCTTAAGGGTGAACGGATTATAATTCGGACATTTCCTCACGTGTAATTACAATAGGCAAGGCTAGAGTGCCTTCATGTGCGCTTCGCATAGAGTGATGCCAACTGCCTGTTTCCCTTTCCCACACCCTCTTCCACCGCCATTTTGTTTCCCTCATTGTTTCCCCGTGCGCCGGAAAGTGGCCTTTGTGTCCATCGGTAATCCCATCCGAGGGGGAAAATGCTAATCCTCCCTCCGTGGGTTCCACAACGCTGCTCCGAACTTCTGAGATAAGGTGCTTGTTTCCGGGAGGGTTATAAGCCCCACGGATTATCGCCGAGAATCAAAATGGCTGCTGGTTTGTCGGCGAGTGGTATTACAAAGGGTGGCATCACCCTAGCAAAGCGCACATGAAGGCTCCCTAGGCAAGGCCCGCTCGCTTCCTTCTCTTTTACAGTACACGACGACGATGGTGATGTAGCGGTACGGTCTGTGTCCGAAGTCAAGCGTCTCGAAACGTAGTGATTGGACTCTATTCCCAGCCAAACGCTGATGCAGCGCTCATGCGCATGCCGTGCTCGCACTCGCAGTCCTAGTGATGGGCATCAACACTTGACTTTGAACCGACGATAAGAGCGAACTGTAACGCCAGGCTCGTTTAGAAAAACGCTCGTTTTGGGCAATTCAATGACGCTCATGTGTAAAACATGCTTTTAACAAAGTGTATTTTACGTGTTTCAAATCGGTGTTTGTCGCTTTGTTGCCCTAATACCAGGCTTGCATTTATGTCAAATCAGCGGACATGGCCTTGTAACTGAGAGCATGTGTAGCACACATTTTGAAAAAAAAAAAAAAAAGGTATTTTGCTTTTTTAAAGAAAAACAGTTCCTTTTCCTTTGCAAGAACAACTAGGGATGACCACCAGCATAAAGCGATGACGTCACTTAGAATCCCTGTATACTCCAACACGCGGCAGGGGATAATTACTAACTTATGAGTCATGATTGAAGTTCATGGTTGTTTATTATACCTCAGTGAAAAAACAAATTCAAGGGCTTCCAGTGAGGAAAGTAAGAAGTAAGTGTTAAATAGTTTACGCTACAAATGCTACCATTCACAGGTGGCACCGACTGTCGCTGAGCGTCAAGGGAAACTCTGTCACCCTGGTGAAGGATTGCGCCGTCCGAGGAACCGAGGCCATCGACCGGTCGGACGAGGCGCTCATTGACCACTCGGGCATCATACTCATCGGCCAGAAGTTCTACGACGACGAGGTGTACCAGGTGCGTCGTGATAGTCACCTTGTTCGTCTTTGCTCGCAGGCAGGCCGTCTACAAACAGTCTGCAAACAGGAGTCACCGCAATATTCGTGGTTCAAACGCCGCGGGCCAAGTTTCTCCTTGAATCCATTGCCATGCGGCATTCGAAGCACGGATCTCGCGGTGGCTCGCGTTCGAATCTGTACGCAGACTGTCTTTTGTATGATGTGTAAGCAGTATGACCCGGACTTAAAGATGTATTCACACAGCTAACATGTTCCCGGATAAGCTCCTACAAAATCCGTGACGTCACCTTTTTTTTGCGCTTCAAAATCCGCCATGTTCCAGGTGAAGAAACAACAACAGCAACAACGTAAAACTCAAGAGCTGTTCCGCCGATCACAGGAACGTATCCGGATTCCGGGGACGAGTGTGTCGACGAGTCCGTACTTCTCAATTAAAACGCCATTATGATTGATTAATAGTCATTGATGATCACCCGGAGTTCCTTTTTGCTCCTTTATCATTTCTAAGTTGCAGCAGTGTCCGGTATGAACAACTCCAGGAGGTATCTTTGTAAGCGTTCGAGACGTGACACTGCCGTCCAGGGCCCGCTTGCTCGAAGCCGGTGAACTCTTAACCGCCCTTCCTTACTATACTCTGTTTCACCTTATGATGCGGCAGGAAAGGCTACAGGCGCGAGCTCCTTGCTCTAGGGAACATTTCCGCGGCACAAGCTTTCGTGCATTAAGGGCAGCTGCCAACGCTATGAGCTCGCGCTTCTAGCCTTCGCTGCGGTTCAACATAAGGTGAAACAGAGTATAGGTATGTACAAGTACCTAGCCAAGTTTGACGAGGGCTGGATGTGCGATAGCTCTGTGCTTTATTGTGAGGTGTTTAGGTAATGTCACCTATTGGTTGGAGCGAATATAAGTGGCTTTCATGGTAAAGTTTCTAAAAAGGAGGGACCCCCCAAGAACGCGCGGTGCCGGGTTTTCACTACGCAACGCAGAATACTTTTGTGTTTTCTTCTTTTTTTTTTCTTTGCTCGTGGTACAAACAATGGATAAGGTAAAGCTAAATCGGCCCTTGCTTGGAAATTTGTTTAATGTGTGGCTGTTTGAAGCCAAGACAAGCATCGTCGAGACCTTCTAAGTTCGAAAGAGGTCGACGAAGTTGAAAGGTAGATACGATAAAGAAGAAGTGAGCAGTGAGAAGCGGGCGGCACACCGGCAACATGGTTGGCCAGCATGTAAGAACTGTAGATAAAACCTTGTTTATGAAATGAAAATCGCATGCCTCGGCTCCAGTGAAAATATACTTATTGCTAATTTGCCCAAACATCAAGTAGAATGCTGGAGATGCTATTCTACCCGCCACACGCGGCCGCCTTTCCCGTATAAAAGATTCAAAGCAAATAACCAAAATAAGGTTTTGACGAACGTGCGTGTAAGGTAAAATTTGTTTTGGGCTTTTGTTCAAAATAGTTACTACTGCAGACGCCAGCACGTCCAGCGCGTGTAACCACACTCGTAGCGTGCTCCTTGGCGCTTGGGTGATTTAGCAAAAGGTCTATTGGTTCGCGGTCTGCTTCTGCGCTATCAATGCCCGGCCGGTCAAGAAAAGACAATCCACTAGGATTCCAAAGACGTTGCCATGTCGACAATTACCGCGTCCCTTTAGGCTTAGGAATGTCCAGAATCGAAAGACGTTCTAAACAAATGGGGCGAAAATATTGCACATGATGTGCAATTTAAATGAGGTCCCAGGTGAAAATGTGAAGTGGTATTTCAAGTGGTACCTCTTGCTTTAAAGTGGTACCACTTGCAGGTCCAGTGGTACCAGTTGCAAGTCAAGTGGTACCATTTGCAAGTCAGGTGGTGCCACTTACAAACGAAGTGGTACTACTTGGGCCTCAAGTGGTACCGCTTGGTTGCAAATGGCACCAGTGTGCAAAATCACACATATCACTAATAATATAAGTGAAAGCTGTTGCCTTACGTAATGCGAAGCGAAAGCCTCCTACACCATTCACTGCTGACCAACGTGTCCGATATTGCAGAGACTACGCTATACACTCTTAGAAAAAAGGGTACGGATAGTCCTCCCTTACGGGAGGAACGGTCTTGTAACCTATGTTCCTTTAGAAAGGGAGAAACCTTCGTCCCTGAAGCAGGGGAGCAAAGTTCCACCGTCGCTTGCATCTCAATATGGCGGCCCCGAATCGAGAAAATCGAGCCCAATAAGGCTTAACGAGGACGCTACGTCTCTTGTACGGGACGAGAGCAGCAGCAAATAAAAGCGTAACACGAGCTTTCCGGAAACTGTGTTTATTTCCGAAGCCAGACTCCCCCCACAGGTACAGACACCTGCGTTTCGAAAGCAGTTACTCAGTCTTCTCGTCGACAGCACTGCGATGTTAAACGGAGACAACCGATACCTAGTTACTTCGCGCACTTTGCGTCTTACCTTTGGTGTTCCTCGAGTCACAATTCCTTCGTCAACCGCACATCACGGAGAAGGGCAAACGCACTCCGCGAAACCAAAAGCCGCTCTCGAAAGAACGAACTCGAAGCCGCTGCAGCCGCTGTTTATCGCGTAGCGTGATAGAAGGTTAAATCGCTAGCCACCAGATGGCGGGGTCAAGCAGAGTAATTGCAGGTAGCTAGGCTAGGTGGCGCTAGGTACCGCCCAATTCATGTTCTACAAAAAATAATTTGCTTCTCTCAGGCCACTACTGTGCTTGAGGACCCTCTACTATACACACATGACACCCATACACTTATTACAAGCATCAGGTGAACATACATTAAGCACATCCACTGCACACACAAATATCAATACAACGTAACACCACACTAACCCGAACACTACACCCGTGCTCTGCGTTTCCGTCTTTTATACTGGTCGTTTTGAACGTGCGGAACTTTTCGGTGACTCCCTAAGCAATAAAAAATATTCCCAGCATGTTGATTTTTTCCCTGCAATGTCATACCTCTGAGAGTATTTTGAATGGCTCAGGGGTTGAATCTCTTATTAAAAAGTAAACGCTCAATCATACCGTAATTATTTGAACGCCAATAAATCAAGCCGCTCCAATGCGGTTCGAAGCCATGAGTTTGTTTCCCCACACGGCAAGTCGTAGCTTGTATTTCTATTTGTTTTTCTATTTGTGCTGTTCGCGCGAAGCTGCAATTGCCGTTTGAATTAATCTCTGTAGAGTGGATATTCAGTCAGCTGGAAGTGATGCTTCACGGACTGAGAAATTGCTTTTCGATCAACTTGAATGCAGTCAAAGCCGCGACTTGCGGCAGGTGTTAAGTGTACGGAACTACGCCGTGGCGAGCCCGAAAACTTCTAGCGCTCATCCCAGCGCGCCACGGAGGGCAGTTTCTCCAGCAACCGTAGTATAATTAAACAGCAAAATAAAGGGTAGCTTTTTTTTCGATTTTACCTACCATTGTTTTTAATGCCGAAATTCCATACTGTAAATATACGCACTTTACGTCACGCTTTCGTAATGTTCAGTCCTTGCCCCTGAGCGCAATCGCTGTCGGGGACGAGACAATTCCGACAGTCACATTGGCCACTGTACGGTAGGAGCTTCTACTGTTCAGACCAGCGTTCCAACATGACTATCCGCACGTTGATCGATTGCACGTAATCCCTCAAGTGGTATTAAACTTTTTAATGTAAAGCGGAATGTCAACCTGCGACACCCCGCCCCCTCCGATCACAACCCGACCAGCGGCATCAAAGCCCAACAGTTTACGATCTCATCTTCTTGTTACACCACTGATACGCGAACACATGGTCACATCGGCGATAATTCCAGTCTTCTGTTCACAACCCAACACTGTCATCACGATGTTGCAGCTATGTTGCTGACACGCACAAACACAAAACCACGTTGAACGCCGGTTCCACTCGGCATCGGAAAACAGAACCGAACTCAGGGGGGAAGGCACCCAGGCAGCCGGCAGCAAAGCCTGCCTGTCTTGGACGCAGTTCCTGCAGTTTCCATAACGTCGAAAACGTCGACACAGTTCCGCGTGCTTTCGCTTGTAGTCTGTAGTGCTGCAGCCTGCAGTGGCTGTAGTTCCGTCGTTCCGTCGTTCCGTGCCGCGCGAGCCACGCAATCCGGAGACGGCCATCCCCCAGTGTACGTGGCGCTGCCGTGCCGGCACTGCTCCGAACTTCGCTGTTTCTAGCGGCTTCGTTTGCTCGTTTGATAAACTTAGTGATAAAAACGTCAATGCAACCGAAATGTTCTGCACGTTTAAACTAGAAGATGGAATTACAGGCGGCCTTCGCTGCTGCTGGAGCTCAATCAACTCAACAGCTATTTATGAAACAACGCGCGCGACCTGCTCGAAAAACGAAACCGAAAGACGATGAGTCGGGAGGGCGAAAGCTTTCTCCCGTCTGCCTGGAGAAGGAGAAAAACATTTCGTTCCTCCCCTTTTCTCGTGTCCGCTTGGGGGCGCGTCGGTAGAAGGGAGGAAGGCGCGCCGTTGCTACTTTTTTCCTCCATTTTTTCTTAGAGTGTATTAGTTCCAAAGCGAGCGAAGTTCGCTGGCTGGGGCACCGCCATATTTCCTTGCCGTCCCTACTCTAGCTGCCGGTCACGCGACTTAAAATTCCTCCTCGTAGAAAAAGGCGGTTGACTTTCTTCCGTGGTTAAAGTTAACCTGCTTCGAGCAAACGGGCCCAGAGAGACAAACTATACCTATATTAATTTTATTCATAACCAGTAAACTAAATATTTTTTGCTATTGACCCTGGGCTATTTCTCCAATATTACACAATAGCTCACAAAGTGCTGCATAATTGTAATCTTTACTGCACAGATGCGTCTAAAGCACGCAAATGTGCACACCCTATAAAAAAAGGGAAAAAAAAAAAGAAGCCCGTGGGAGTTCACTTTCTTGCGGAACACGGTGACAGCCAATCAGCTGGCGAACAACACCAGAATCCCAGCGAACGTCGGAGCTCAGAATACGACTAGATCTAAAAAATACGATGTCCACACCGAGCATCGAGGTATGCCGCTGCGCACGTCGCCATTTTTAAATATAATAATCTTCTGAGCTTCGTCATTCGCATGGGGTCTTTCTATTGTTCGCCACGATTGGCTGTCTCATTGTTATGCAGGAAAGTGAACTCATAAGCGTTCTTTTTAAAGTTCTGTAAGCTTTACAAATAACGCGCTGTAGCTGTAAACATCGGAATGGACGAGTATCCTTGTCGCTGCGCAGGGCGACATCCAACAGCTGCTGATCGTGCCCACCCCCGACTCGGCGTACGAGCAGTGCAGCGCCTACATGCCCAACTGCGACTTGCCGCTGCCGTCCGTCGACGGAGACTACACGGACCTGGGCTACAACAAGACCGACCTCGATCTGGAGCCGGGGCCCGGGGGAGACTCCGGAAACGAAACGGTCAATTTCATTCACTCACTCATTACACACGTCTGGCACTCGCGATCTGTCAAGGTGATTTGACGAGCGTTGACAGCCCCGTCTCATCGTCAGGCTGCTTCGATGAGTCCTTGACGGTCATAACCTGGGAAACGCGCTGGGTTTTTCTTCATTATAGTCACTGACAGCAACGCAAGGCGTGGTGAGTTCTCTCGCCATCACTCCGCAGCCAATAATATTGCGGCATTGGCCCATAAGAACGCTCAAGGACCAATCCCGAAGCAAAGAAGGTTTAAACATATTAAGACATGCCCTGCGTAGCTGTCAATGACGGTAGTCGTAGTTGTGTACACCACGTCTTCGTTATTTGGGCAGCGCGTCCCTGGTGAATACGGCGACGGCGTGCTACCGAGGTACGACGGAGTGCCAGAAACGTAAACGTATCCTGTATAAGCGACAAAAAAAATTCAACCTGCAACAAGTTGAAAAAGAAAGGGGAGACAAAACGTGAATGGGTGACGGATACGCTTATATCCTAAATACATTCTATTGGCGAGGCGACGGCAAAACAGTGTTATCGCCCATACTGGAAGTGACGACATTTCAAGATGGCGGCGCCCTAGTGAAATAGGTCTCTGCCTGGAAAAACTAAAGCAAATGACTAGAGCCTGTGAACAGCCTCCTCTCCGGTCTACCTCCGTGGTACGTCATCATGTTAGCAGGGCGCCAGTCGATACCACCTTCAGAAGACAAGGCCTGGGCATGACGTCATCGTTAGTGGATCCCCGACCCGTCATTAATTAATACGTTAATTAACAAATTTTGGTTAGTTAGCCAACTGATCGTGACGGCTATCTTCCCATCTAATCGTTACTAAAAAGTAATTGATTGCAATTACAATTACTCTTGGTTAAAACTATGTTCATTTATACTTACTCGATTACTTGACAGTAAAAGTAATTGACCGTTACCTGAAAAAGGTATTCGTTACTTTTCTGATTACTTCAGATTTCTGAAACGACACGTTTTTCTACCGATTTAAAGACGGGTTTTCTGTTGAATATTGAATTTGAATAACCGGATTACAAACTACTCGTCATCTTCTCAATGCATCTGTTATTTTAGACCATCCTCCCGCCAGAGATCTAGACTCGAGGATTCCCTCGTGGAAAACTTGTAGAAACAAAGTGTGCCGTTAAAAAGGCGACGGAGATGTACTAACAGTTACAAAAGTAATCAGATTACTCTTGTGATTACTTACGAATAAAAGTAATCAAATGATTAGGAAATTATACTAAGTAATTGATTCGAAGTAATTTGATTACTTGTAACGGGTATCGTACCAGTGAGCATCTAATATCCGCCGTGCACGATATTCAGTGAAGACGTACTGGTCGCCCTTTTTTGTCTAGAAAAAAAAAATCTAAAAACAAAACTTTCTGCCTTTTTATTTTGGTGACGAAGGATGACTAGCGGAGCTGTACAATGGAAAGTAATGGCCGGCCGCAAGTCGGCAAGCCATGGATGGATGGATGGATGGATCTGGCTAAACCCTGTGAATCGGGCGGTGGCTTGCGCCACCTAGCCAACATTATAAATCTAATATGTTTTGAATTCCAAGATTAAATCTCACCCCTGCCTCGATTTTAGCCACCAGTCTGATAACCTCCGCTTGGTTATTTCTACCCGTGTAAAGTCTATTTTTCCTTCACTGTCTTTAAAACCCAATGCTTTGATTAAATCCGCCCGGTCACTGTTAACTGTTGGGTGAAGCCCTTTACAGAAAAGTATTAAGTGTTCAGCCGTTTCCTCCTGCTCCCCACACACACTACATAAAGTGTCCATCTCCTGGTACTTAACCCGGTACGTCTTAGTCCGCAATACTCCTGTCCTGGCCTCAAACAATAAAGAGCTTCCCCTAGAATTATCGTAGATATTTTCTTTGCAAATTTCCTGTTTGAACATTCTGTACGTCTCCAGTGCTGGTTTTGTCTGCATACCCGTTTCCCACAGACCCTTCTCTGTTTCTTTTATCCTTTTCTTAACCCGTAATTCCTGGTTGGCGCCCCCACTGCCGCCCAAATATTTGCTTGATAATTTTCTAGTTCGCTTTCTCCATTTGGTACCTTTTCACTCTGGCTTTTCAGCCAGAGTGAAAAGGCTGCCGCCATCTATGAGCGACGGCGGCAACCAGGTACGTGGCTTGCCGCCGTCGCTCATAGATGGCGGTAGGTGCCCAGAGTTCGGTGTCTTCATTTCTTTGCAGGGAACACGATCCTGGGGAAACTGGCCCTTAACAGCTCCGCTGTAAAATCGGGCACCCTGCATAGTTTAATTTTTTCTATTTTTTCTTTCCAGGAAGCACCCATTTTCCCGGATGGGGAAGGCACAACCGTCTACCCGACGTATCCGAGCTACCCGGGCCACACCAACTACAACTACTATACTGTTGAAGTAAGCGGTAAAACAGCAACAAGCCGTTTAGTAGCGCGGTATATGACCATGCAGGCTCTCGAAAAGGTCAGCGCCAGCCCTCTTTGTGCGTCTGGTCGAGCAGTCGAAAATGACTGACAAAAACTAGAGTTCAGCGCTTTTATGTTACATGAACCGAAGCGGAAACTACGATCCGTCAAAACCAATCCAGGGCTTCGTTCGTGCCGCGTACTTATTCACTCAACTGGAAAGTCCCGCGTCGGGATCAAGGTTCGAGATTGATTCCGGTGGCTCGTGGCGTGTGCTGGTGCCCTGTGGAGTTTTCTGAGATCGCCTAAATATGGTGATAACTGACTGTTCGGGCTCCACCCTAGAAATCCATAAATCACAACAATGCGCGGCCGATTTCCCTATTAAAAACACACACACAAAAACAAACAGACAGAACAATTAAAAATGGAACACACCGAGGTCATCTCCACCGATGGGAGAGCATTGTCCCGGCAGCCAGGACGACATGTGACCAATGAAAACGCGACATTTTGTTGAGATGGCAAACACTGTTATTACAAAGTGTGTACGCTTTTGTAGATGATAAAAGCAAATAAGAGTAGTCAAAAAATGATTTTTTGCGGGGAGGGAACATAATACTTCAATAATGGTGCCAATAACAGCGCACTATGTTTTTTTTTGTTTTTTTTTAATCTTCCGCGCGAGTGATGTGTCCGGTCGTCAACTCCCGAGCGCCCGCACTCTCGGTATTGAATTGTAGTCCGGGATATATGGGCAAAGACCCGCGCGCATTCGAAATATCACTCCGCGGTTCCACCGGTCGAAGGCGCGAGGATCCTTCGCTCGCTATTGGCTGACAGTGGTCCTGGTTTTGGAACATACGCCTCCCTTCGGCGGAGATGACCTCTGTGTGTTGCAATATTTGATTGTTTTTCTAATAGGGAAATCGGCTGCGTTCATGATTTAAGGATTTCTTGGATGCTTCGAGCCAGCATATATCTTGTGAGTTATTGACATATTTAGGCGATCTCAGAAACCTTTTCAGAGCACCTTAAGGGTGAAACGAAGTTGATGAATACTATGCGGGCAACGCGCAAGGACACCTTATGCACTGACGCACGTGCGGCTGAGAGTTCAGTGGGGTTTATGTGGGCTTCGTATGCACGTCTTCGACGTCAAGAGAAGGCTATGGCATCGGCTGTGTAATGTCGTATGTGCAGATGCAGAAACAAAGTTGTTTCTGCGCACACCCTTACAGGGACCTCCAGGACCACAGGGGTTTGCTGGAGCGCACGGACTACCTGGAGCCAAGGGCGAAAAGGTCAGGACTCTGGTTGTTCGCAGTTTACGTTTGAGTCGTATCTTAATCGAGCGTCCTTTCACGCTACACGAATGCCTCTCGTGAAGGTTCCTACACTCGATATTTCAGGGAGACCCCGGCAGGGATGGACTGGCGGGGACTACGGGACAGCCCGGCGCTCCTGGTCACATCTTCATGATCCCGGTTAGAGACACAGTGGCCACGTCAAGTTTCGATTTTTTTCCGTCGCTGCCATTGTTTGAAATGGTCGCTGCGTCTTCATCATAATTAATTTTCATAGGTCTCACGCAAATGCAGTGCAGATGAGCTGTAGAAGGTTTAGACAGCAAGACCTCGGTCTGCCTTTGAGAAATGGCGACACGGGTTCATGATGTGCACGAGAAAGTTATCAGCAGTACAACTGATTGCCTCGGGTTTCGAACGTGTGTCACGAATGTGATTAAACGACAGTACGCCGGTACGATGCCCATCCAGAACAAAAATGAAAAAAAGCTGGTGTCAGCGACGTGCGCCACCAAAAGCACCGCTGTGGTCGAAGTTCGCGATTGGCCAAACCATAACTTCCTGGACACTGATAATGCCTGCCCAATCTCCGGTTCACGGTGAGGCAAATCCTGGTCGTGACGTCAGGTGCAGAAACCACCAGTGGAAGTCACCGAAACTCCTTTCAGCCTGTGTCACTGCTTGATGCACGTTAAAGACCCCAAGTTAGCAGCCGTACTCCACTGGTCGATTTACTGACCTAGACTCACCCTGAGGCAGACTACCGTAACTTACCGCGGTCTAAAACATAAGCTTGACTTCTATTAACACAATGTTTATCTGTAGAAAAAAAAATTTCGTTGTTGCTTATTTCACATCCTTGAAGGTCGAGCACCTCAATGCCTGAAACACGTTGGATTTGCTGCGCCATGAAAAGAACTATAACATGAGGCTATCTTTTTTTCTTTTATTACATTGGCCTTTATACATTAAATTGGTGTGCAGTATTTGAGTTTTAAATGTGCGCCATCTTCAACTACATAACAAAAAACGCTGACGTAAGGTCCAGTATTTGACAAACCTGGGATATTTTATTTCTTCGCGGGTGAACACTGCCACAGTTCTTGGAGTGTGTGGCACAAGTCTGGGATGAGACTAGAAACCTGGGCCGATCATGAAACCTTATCTTGCAAGCTTATGCTCTACATGTTGCGTGCGCATGTCACCAGGCTCATGTCATTGCGCACTTTACAGTCACGCACAAAGTGCGAGAAACCCGAATTTGTGTTTATTTGGGCTAATTGTGTATCGCACTTCACCTTACATAGTACCAGACAGCAGGAGACACCAAGGGTCCGGACAACACAGAAGCACTCCGGCAAATGTTGAGTCAGCATATGGTAGGCTATGTATTACTTTACGTTTTTGTTTTCTGTTGCTGATTTTTTTTAAGAAATTCGTTAGCCTGTTTCACCACAGTCTCTACATTTTAGACATCTTAAACAGAAATGTTTTAACATTACTACCGCCGTTATTTGTAGATGGCGATGCGAGGAGCTCCTGGAGCCATGGGTCTCACTGGACTCCACGGACCTGTGGTAAAACGTCTTTTCTGAAACAATGTGTAGCCTTATGTTGGCGTGATAATTCAGTTACTCAAACAGTCGTAGGAAGAATGTATCATATTTAATTCCCTTTTCTGTTCCTTCAGCTGCGCGTCAAATTTTCGCACATTTTATTCCTATAAATATTGTAGGGACCCACGGGTCCTCCCGGTGAGAAAGGAGAGCGCGGCGAACCAGGTGCAACGGTAAGTTTGTTTTCCTTATTTTTTGTATTTGATATTTTTGGGTTTGAAGTTTACTTACCGTTAGGGTCGAGAGTCGTAGGTTTTTTTTTTGTGTGTGTTTCTTTTTTTTTTAAATTGGTGCTTGGAAAAGGTGAATGAAAAAAATTGCTTCGTCTATTCACCCTACCACATGTCCGCCGTTGTCTTCAAGGGGTCAAGAGGAGTACGTGGGCAGCAAGGGACCCCTGGAAGACTAGGGAGACGCGTGAGTTGTGACCGTATGATTTCCCAAACCAAATTCTCTCAGCGGTCGAGAGTTTCGAACCTTACCTTTCGATATTCATCAGAAGCACCGCTGTACGTTTACGCAGGTCTGTTGTCGCTTTATTATTCTTACAGGGTCGCGGAGGCAAAGACGGCGAAAGAGGGAAACCCGGTCCCATGGGCCCCAAGGTCAGTAGTTTTTTTTTTTTTTTTTTTTCTGTTTTGTGCGATGCCTCAAATACTTTAATACATGTATCATCTAGTTCACTACTGGCCTGTACGACCTGGTACTGCTCGTATTGGAATTCTTTTCCTTACTGAACGCATACTCTGCTTCACGTTATACGCAATACGGGCCGACGGAGCCAATCGAAGAACACCAAATAGGCATCGTCACAACGCTCGTCATCTTTGCACGTTTGCTACATCCGGGTACACCAATCACGCACAAACAAACAAACAATAAAAAGCGCAAGATCATGGGGCAGTTCACTGTGCATGATTGACTCCATCGGATCATCGGATGGTAGTATCGGTTGCGGTTGGACTTCGAGTGAAACCAAATGTAATGACTACACTCTTATCTAAATGTGAGGGCGGACCGAAGAAGGTCTGAGATAGTTTGTGTGCAGTTTGTGTGCACGCTCCCCGCTTCTCTCCGCGACGGACAAGAGATGATGTGAACCGCCCCCACTGCCGCGTTCTTGCAGGGTGACACCGGTCTTCCCGGTCTGCCCGGTCTGCCTGGCGAGAAAGGTGAAAGGGTCAGCATTCCCACCAAGTCCCCTTACATGTATCGCTTTATACTTTGTAAAATGCCAATTATAACGCTACATCCGTTCCCTCCGCTGACAATGTATTCCTCTCTGAACTCTCAAGGGTTACGTCGGAGCGCCCGGAGACCAGGGCCTTCAGGGTCACGACGGATCACAGGTGGGGCTCCGCTCCGTCATTCGAAGCACTCGGTCGCGAGATTTTGTTTACTTGGAGCGGCAGTGTTCACACCCGAGTTGCTTTGCGTTTAGAGTCACGATAAGGTCACTCCAATGACAAGTTAATTCTGGATCATAGCGAACTTACTGCGTCGATGATTAAGTCACTCTGCCCGAGTCGGTCCTCCGAATTGAATACACTATGTAGTTACTGGTAAGAAACGCAGAGAGTGGCCAGTTCCTGACATCTCATTATCGCTCCGCAGCCAATAAAAATACGGCCTTAGTTGATCAAAACGCCGATGAACCTATCATGACGCAAGAAGTGGGAACATGAGCCACGTCCTACGTATCTTAAACTGTCGGAGCTAAAGATGATCGACAGGACTGAGAACTAAAGCAACAGTAATTTGAGGCAACAGCTAGCGGCGTGGTAGTCGAGACAGCGAAAATTCAAAAACGTTGAAAGAAAAAGAAGAAAAAGCTGGGATAGGAGTTTGGTTAGGCAACTAACGTTCGTTTCATACATGTTGTCGAGAAATACTGGATTGGGGAACAATAGAAAGTACTTTCGTAGGTGTGAAAGAAAGAAATCAGCGACATAAATTTACTTGTGATTATTTTTTTTTTGTTCAGGGTGACGAAGGTCCACAAGGTCTTCCGGGACAATCGGGTGAAATGGTACGTTATGGCTGCCTTCTTTTGTAGCATAAGAGTGTTTTACTTTTAGGGTATCCGGCTGAACGTAATACCTCCCTTCTTTGCTTGTAGGGACCAAGAGGATTTCCGGGTCCCAGAGGATTTTCTGGACTCCCTGGACCACCGGTATTGATTTGCTTCAATATATATGTATTCATCAATATCTCTCAAAAATGCCAAGAACAGGTCAATCGCAGTCTGAGTTGTGACATTAAGCAATGCAAGCGTGACGTTTTGCATCGCTTAATGTTACAACTCGAACTACGTTTTTGATCTAAACATATGTTTCGGCATCGTCATTCGCTGAGGTGCCTCCGTACGTTGCGCTGATTGGCTCTCCATGTGTTGTGCGGGAAAGTAGGCGCACGCGCTTTTTTTTTAGAATATATATACATATATCAACGACCACTGACGAAGCGTAGTGCAGAGAAACGAAGGCCACAGTCTGATAGAATCTTCGGAGAGTTATTAGTGAAAACGCACAAATTGGACAAACAATGAATGACAACTTCAAACGAACGGGTTAACAAAGCTTCCAAAATCATCGTTAGTTTCGTTTATGGAGTACAGCTTCAACATGCAACAGCCTCACGGGTGGTGAGAGGGGAGAAAAAGGGGGGGGGGGGGGGACGGTCAGAACAGAAGTTATTGCGGGTGCATGCCCCCACCGGTTTAAAACCTGTGGAAGTAACTGCCCCAC
Organism: Ixodes scapularis; assembly: GCF_016920785.2. NCBI lineage: Eukaryota > Metazoa > Arthropoda > Arachnida > Ixodida > Ixodidae > Ixodes > Ixodes scapularis. Next base: position 20,865,210 of record NW_024609868.1, read on the forward strand.
TGCCCCCCCCCCCCCCCCCCCCCCCCCCTTCGGTTTTGGAGTTCCTGTCCTTGCTTGGACTTTATAGTTCTTTGCCATGCTCAGACCTGTCGCCAGTAATTTCCGTTCCCAATAGGTAAAACAGGATTGCTATAGACAAAGTGAACCATAGAAATAAATTAGAAGTGAAAAACAACTGCGAACTAGTTAGAAATGGTCGTTACTCGAGGATCTGTTTTCTTTTTAGGGGATACCAGGCTCTGAAGGACCACTTGGACCAAAAGGCAACCCGGTAAGACATGAAAGTTGTTTAGCACTAAATTATGTGCTAAATAAGGGAAACACTAACGCGAGATCATAGTCCACTCGGTTAGGGTCAAAATGTTCGATGTGTTTACCGCATATTTTCTAAATATTTCAGGGTCCCTCCGGTCAAGCTGGGCAACCGGGTCAACAAGGCCTACAGGGACCAGTCGTCAGTATTTTTCTATATGCTTTTATGAAATGTATTTATAAAAACTTTCACATAATAATGTAGTCAGAGCAGCAGCGGAGACTTTAATTGGCAGACGTTCCGGGATGAGACTTTTTTTCGCAACGTCTTCCAATTAGAGTCTCTGCTGTGGCTGTTTTTTTTTCTGTTTTTGAGCTTTCTGTTTTTGTGATACGGAAAGCCGCCATCATATTGTCCACATGCTAATTCATGAAAAAACCTCGACTGTAATTCGGAGAGATAGAAAAAAAAAAAAAGCCACAGCAAAGTAGACTAGTGAGCCGTAGAAATGTCATAATAACAGCAATGCACTATACTGTGTGACTGAGTTTTGTCGTAGTACTTGGAACGGTATTTGTGTAGGGCGATACCATAACTGTTTCTTTTTGCTTGTGCAAGGGCCCGCCTGGACCGCAGGGGTTGCCGGGACCTTTAGGGCCGTCGGTAAGAAATCTTTCTTTTGGCATGGTCACAATAGGGAGTTTTCGTCGACCGCGTTTACCCCCTCAGCTAAGCCCTCCGCGGACTTGGGAAGTAATCCGTAACAAGTAACGGAGTACTTGCAATCCGTTACTTTTCCAAGTAATTTTGTAATTGCCACATTACTTTTTTTCGGAAGTAATTTGTAATTTTTAATTCGTTACAAAATATTGGTAACGGATTACTTTAATTACTCGTTACTTTTAAAACAATATGAGCATTATACAGTAACTGGAGCAATACGAGCAGAACATTCAGCAGCATAAAGAGAGCAAGGTCAACAAAATAGAAACCATCAGGGAGGGCTGAACAGCCAAAAAGATAACACGACTCTTTGTACGACCGGTCACTATAACCACTAAAAAAAAAGGGCAAGGCATGTACAAATATACGAAAGACAAAGATCAAGTAAGACAGACGCCGAGTAGGCTCTCCGTCGCCTTCCATCGTGTTTTTCTTCTTCTCCCGGGCAAAAGAAAGCTCGTCGTGTTCATTTGTTTTTCGTCTTTTACATCGTTTCACCCTTTCCAACTTCTTCGACGTCTCCCGCCACCTGCACAGACATCAAACGCCAGTCCGCACCAGCTCGATTCGCGGGTTCACAACTCGCGTAACTGAGGATGTAGCCGTGCGCGAGGGGTTCAATTCTCTTTGTCTTTGATGCGCGCTACTTTACTCAAGCACGCTCTTGAAACACGTCTGAAAAGCGCCCGGCATGAGGCTAAAAACATCATATTCGAGGATACAAACAATACTTCTTTTGATTTACTTGTCTCGGCATGGTGGTCGAGTACACTCCTCATTTTACAGTCAACTGTCAACATAAAAAAAGGGGGGGGGGGGGGGCTAGGCCATCTAAGGAGTGCTGACAGAGAGATGGAACGCGTAAAAGTGGTGGGATCCTCTATTGTTTTGTGAAACCGATGGCCACCGCTTCTCTCGCTCTCCGTGCCCTCCCCTCCCCTGGCTTTCACGCATATTGGTATGAAAGTGAGAACCGATGAACGATTCATAACCCGTAACCACCACTTTTTCTTTGACTGGTCGAGTTTTCGGTCATGGAGTGTCCGTCTCCATGGCGATCTCTTACTGAGATGTTCAAAATTCAGGGCATTTGGGAGAACGGAAACCTAAAATTTCAGGGCACACTTTGTTTGAAAAAAAGAAAAGCACACACACACACATTGTCATCAGCAAGAACAACAAACTCTAATCTACGGAAACACATCAAGGGAAGCTGGGACACCTGCATTCTCCATTCGCTATACACTGTAACGTTAGAACCAAGTTTTTCTTCTCTCGTGAATAACAGGCGAAACACCCGAGTCAAAAGGGAGCTTCCATAAATCGCTTGTCTAGCTCCGAATGTCGAAGCGGAGGTAAGCGCTGCTACTGAGCATGCGCACCGCTAGCTTTGTCTGCACAATTCCAGGGATCATTTCCGGATGCCGTAAGTTAGGATGGCGAGTGTGATTGTAGCTTTCGGCGCCTTGTCAGCCTACAGATGAACGGAGGGCACCTACTCTCTTTCTCTAAAATACAACGTTTTATTTTTACGGGACAACCATAATACGGGCGTATGAAAAATAAAAAAAAATTAGTGTTGAAGAACATTTTTGAAAAATATCAAAATTGTCTCTATTGTTTTCTGGATAAGTGCACGGAAAAGGTATCGTGAAAGTAATTTGTAACGTAACGAGTAAAGTTTTCTGTTACTTTTCAGCGAAAGTAATTTGTAACGCTAATCCATTACATTTGAGGCTCTGCAATTTGTAATTGTCATCCATTACATTTTTCAAATAACGAGCACAAGTCTGGCCTTTCGCAGCGAAGAAGCCGCTACTGCGCCTGCGTGCCGATGGCCTTGACTGTAGAGCTTCGGGTTTTGTAGCGGGCTGCGGAGAGCCGTTGCGGGACGGCGAAAATCATCTACGAAAACTTCCTCATCCCCTCTATTTTCGTTCCTTTCTGATGGAAGCAAACTACCAAAACATGTTTGCGAAGCCCACCCGTTTCTTTCTAATTATATCTATTTTTTTTTTTGTCAATTTAACGTCTTGTAGGGACCTAGGGGAAAACCTGGGCTTCCAGGTCTTCCGGGAGCAGATGGACTTCCAGTAAGTCAAGCAGCCATGCACTTCAAGATTTTCTTTTAACGAAGATGGAATAATTTCAATAAGTTAATTTGATCAGAAATTTTAAATCGAAAAAACGTACCTGCATGTTTTTTTTTACTTACTATTTACTCTCTGCTAATAGGGCCACCCGGGTACTTCCGGAAGTCCAGGCAACAAAGGTGACACGGTAAGGCAACTTCAATTTAATAATAATTTTATTTATTTTCTGTTCGATAGAGATTAATTGCGATGTTGCACCTGGCGAAGTCAGATGAGCTGAGATGTAAAATGAACTGCATTTATATTTGTGAAGGGTCAAGCAGGCCACCAAGGCCCGACCGGATTCCCTGGCCCACGTGGTGTTAAGGTCTGAGATATTCCTCATTATTATCTTGAACTAATCAACTTGTCCCGTTGTCAAGTTTGTGACTGACCCTGGTCGATGTCTACACAGGGTGATGATGGAGCGAGAGGTCCTGTCGGAGAAAAAGGCGATAAGGTGCGTTTATCGTGTCACGTTCAACGCGTGCGCGCAAGTATATATATAGTTTCGTTTAACTTATGTTTGGTAAGTATAGCATCCATGCGCGGTATTATTATATAGTCTTTATGCGACCTGCGCAAATCAACAACCGATCAGGTTATCATAATTTATCAACCGACTTTTTACCCCCGTGGCACATCAAATTACCTTTATGTCTACTCTTATTTTATTTCTCACGATCTTAACAAATCGGGGACGTTGCAGTTCGCACTTTTGTGTCGTCATAAAATTTTAACAATTACTAGTAAATGCGTCTTAGTTCTAATATGTCTTGCCTCCCTCGTTCGCAAACTAGTGACGCCACAAAAGCCGCGAATATATGCATTTCAAGATCAATGTGCCATGCCTCTTGTACTTATTGCCCACAAGACGTACTGTCACCTCTTCTGTTCATTGCGCGAATTAGTTAGTCCGAACATGACGTCGATGATCTTTAAATCTTATTTCGAAAGGGGATGGCGAGCCACCATACTTTACCTGTTAGGTTAGTGTACTAAGTGAGCACTTTTTGCCACCGAAAAAATTGTAATAAAAAACCCTTAAATAAACAACTGGCGTTTGTTTGTTTTGGTTAACAGTGCCGCACAGAGTATATGCGCCGCTTTTGGAATAATTTGATTGATGAATCTATTTTGATCGTCGTCGCGATTGCAACTGCGGCTGTGCTGTGTTCTTCTCAGGGCACTCCGGGAGCAGATGGCCAGAAGGGCGATCAGGGTCTGAACGGAGATCAGGGCTCTCCTGGACCCGAGGGTCTTCCGGGCATCGAAGGTCCAGAGGGGCCCAAGGTTCGTTCACGTTCCTGAACAAACAGAACCCTCCGACGCTGAAAAAGTCTTAACCTAAAAACCTTCTAATGCAATCTAAAAATATATATATATGTTTTTTTACGGTACACGAGACAATCAATCAATGCGAACAATAAACAGATCGCAGCGAATGGCAGGGCTCATAATACGATCAGACCAAAAGCCTCTGTTGTGCGCAGTAACAACGTGCTTGATGTTCCACTTACTCTTTGTCCAATGCGCATATCGCAATTTTCATATCTAAGCGAATTATCAGCTTTGACGTTCATTGGGGGTCCTTCTCTGTTTTTCGTGATTGGCTGTACCTGTGTTCTGCAGGAAGGAGAAGATACGAACTTTCTTTTTAGAGTGTGCCTCATCGTTTGAATGCAGAATGCGCCTACAAGGCCTGGACATGCGAAGGAAGTTTTCGCGAAATTTTACGCGATGGAGCGTTACGTTCGAGCTTTTTACATTTCGCGCTACATTTAACAAAAAAAAGAATTATCTTTTTTTTTTTTTTTTTTTTTTGGAGGAATGCATGTTGCGATTTGCTGACTTTACTTAAACGGAAACGAAATTTTAGGGATCATTTTATTGCTTAGGTGTATACCACGTCGCATCAGCACCTGAGAAACACCGGTCTTGCGTTTGTAAACGCTAGAAAAGTAATTCTAAAACGAATAAAACAATTTCCCAGTCGCGCCTGGTCATTGACCGAAAACATATAGGGCTAAATTCCAGGAAATAGACACTGTATGCGACATATGCAAACGCGAAAGAGAAACCATAGAACATGAAATTTTAAGGTGCACGGGGCTTCGTCCCACCCTCTTGGTGAGGATGACTACGAATTTGGTGGAGGCACTGGGATTCGCAGACATGGATGGACGAATGAACAGGGAAAGAATTGCGGTAACTTAGAGGAGATTGGAAGATTGCTGGAAAAAATCTAGGGAGGGGTAAAAATACAGATAAAAATAAAAAAAATAAATAAGTAATGCAAACACTTTAAAGGGGGCGGGGGGGGGGGGGTTGTGTAAGAACAAAATTAATGCAAATTAAAAAAAAAAAAGAAAGAAGGGATGACAAAATGTTAGGCTAGGTGGCGCAAGCTGCCGCCCATTACAAAGAGTATAGCCATTACCATCCATCCATCCATCTATCCAACCACAGACGAGCGCTGTAAATCGCTTCGTTCAAGGCTGCCGCTGGAAAGGTCTATAGGGACCTTACCATTACTCAGCACGGGACAATATGGCATTATATCCTACTTTTGATTAAATGCACCACTGCCGCCACTATGTATAGTCACTGGGGTGCTTTAGGAAATCGTTTCGATAACTCTGATAACGATGCACATGGGCGTACCAACCAGGGGGGCAAGAGCGGACGCTTGCCACCCTAGTTCTCAAAGTGTATGTGTGTGGGGGGGCGGGGGCAAGGCATGTGCTCTGCCCCCCGTGAAACAGCCGCCACTGGGCAGGGCAAACACTGTCCGACGGCGCCCAAGGGCTACCAAGGGCACCGACCCCCAACCCTGAGGGGGGCGGGGGGGGGGGGGGGGGGGGGAGGGGCGGCTGGTTTGCCCCCCTTCCCCCCCACTCAAAAACAAGTTGGTACGCCACTGACAATCCACGACACTCGGTAGGCACCTTTGTGCATGAATCGTATCATCGTCGGGTGTCGTAATCGGAGTTGTCCAAAGCGGTTTACTAAAACTCTTTACTGACAGGATAAGAACGGTAGGGCGTGTCTCTCGGATTTCCTACCTTCAGCACGTGCTCCTCTCCTTTTTCCGTGCTTTGGCTGCGCATGCACAGTCGCCCTTGACAACCGTAAAGAAGGTGCACGTGACGTACCTCAGTCGCTCTGCTAGTTTCTGGTGCTTTGCATCTTCAGGGATTCGAAGGACCAAGAGGAGAGAAAGGCCCGCCAGGAGCCGCCGGAGAAAAAGTCAGTGTTGTCGCAGACGGCAGCCATTGATGCGCCGGTCAGCGGCGACCCGGGATCTTTTCAATTAACAGACGAGTATTTTTATCACTATTTATAACTCTAGGGAAAACTGGGCATCCCGGGGTTTCCCGGCTACCCTGGCTCATCCGGACCGAAGGTAATTGTGTTAGTACGCATGAGAACGTTGACCCTTTTGTGAAGAACCATGTGATATCGGAAGACCGATCGCAATTCCTCTTTCATTTTTTTAATCATGAACGATAAATATTATAGAAGTGTACGACAAACCTAAGTTGGGCAGCAGTCGATGCTTTCCTACTGGCATTGTTGGCGTTTGTTTCCTTCAGGGAGAGAAAGGGTTTCACGGTAAACCAGGAGAGAAGGGAGACAAGGGAGATCGGGCAAGTATTTCATCATCATCACTTTTTGTTTGGGATATGTATTATCTTAATAATGATGCGTGCTTAACGGTCTTTTTTTTTTTTTGTAAAATACTTAGGGACCCACTGGTCAGCAGGGCGAACGAGGGCAGATCGGACCACGGGTAACTACGGAGATTTCGAGTTACTTCATCTTTCCTATTTCTAAAGTGTTGACTATAGGCGCCGAAGCGATGCATTACCTTTAACCAACTTCAATCAACTTTAAAAAAAAGGTTGTGCTTGTGGCGCATTTACGAGATTTGTTTCTTTGATATGTGAAGGGAAACCGCGGTCAGAGAGGCAGAGCGGGAAAGCGGGGACCTTCGGGAGAAAAGGTAAAAAATCAGTTTTTTAATCTTCATACGTAGGAGTTTTGTGCGTTATCGCTATCGTTTGTGTCATGCGCAAACACGGCGATTGGGGTGGTTGCACAGGGGAGCAGTGGAGAGCCGGGTCCATCTGGAATCCCTGGCGAAAGGGGCCCCCAAGGACCCGAAGGGGCCAGGGGCTTCATGGGCACTCCTGGTTCGCCGGTGAGTATAGGAACACGAGCTGGCCGCATGTTAAAGCGCTCCCTCTCCGAGAAGTTGCTGCTGGAAATAATGCGGGTTTGACGCTTTGCGTCTTAGGGAATCCCTGGAAAAGACGGCCATCAAGGACCACCGGGGGAACGAGGGGCACCGGTGAGCAATTTTGGTATTTGCGCGGTGGGTTCTTTCGTGATCGGCGCAAGTTTAAGATATGCATTCCTTTTATTCACCGAATACGCCTCCGGGTGATCATCTCCAATTTTATGCCGCTGGATAAGCTTTAGAATTCAACCTTTACTCTTAAAACTGTTTTACTGATCTCAAGGACCTTACGCCTTTGTGTTTATTTATTAAGGGATTATTGACCGGCACACCACAGCACGTTCAGGGAATATGATTCTTTGGTAATAATGTATATTTTATTGTTGAAACAAGGCGTGTTGCTTCTGCGTTTGGTCAAAGACGGCCACAAGTCGCACGAATTGTTCAAGGAAATGTGAAGCAATGCACCCATTCATGTGGCATTTTATGTAAAAAGTCGGCGATGCGCTTGATACAAATAATTCGCGATACGCACGCATGTCTAAAATACCTAGGAAATTTTCTGGGTTCTATGGGAAGTTCCACATAAGATGAAACTAAAAGAAAAATTCGAGTGTATATGAGGCGTAGAGATGCGTATTTTATTCAACCTGATATGTTTCGCACTGTCACCGTCAGCGCGATTCAGTTTTCAGAGCTCTTGGTGGGAAGCTCTTTATTTTCTTTCACGTGTCTGCCGCTAGGTGACGTCTAGTTTGTTGAAGTTACGAACACGAAGCACGCTTACGTTATCGGTACCATATCGTCACGTATGTGTCATGTGGCGTCATTCGCTTCTCATCTTCCAGGGCGAAGCAGGAACTATAGGACCCCCAGGACCACCTGGAGTTGTAGGACCTTTGGTAAGATTCGTATTATATTTTGTTTCTTGAGTCGCGTATCGTTCAGAGTACTACTTTAATATTAAAATGGAACAATTGTTACAGGTATCCGACAGAAATCTGAGAGACACTGTCGAAGAAACATTGATGGGATTATTAAATCTGATTGGCGTTTATCGAATTTTATATCTGGCCCGCAAGAAAACATTTTTTAGGTCTTTGCTATGATGACTTTTATTCTTGACATTTAATTTGAAATCAACATTGCCTTGAGAAAGATGTGGGTGTTGTTTCCAACTTTAAAAACGTGCGGCATGTGGTATGCCTTTATAATTAAGAATTAAATGTAGTTTCAGCTTCCCCTTGTTTGAAAGCTTTCTTCCTAAATATGTAAATTTTTGCACTGATGCCTGGCAGGGACCTCCTGGAGAATCTGGAGCGTCTGGTGACATCGGTCCACCAGGCCCACCGGTAGGGTATTCTTGGATTATATCAATCAATGTCTCATTTTCTAAATATATTTTGCAATCGCTGTGCTTTTATTTGCTCGATTTAAAATGCGTTTTCTGTCCCAACCCTTCTAACGGGCCTTCATGGTTGTTCCAGGGTGTTCCAGGAGAGACGGGACTTCCTGGGCCGTCCGGCAAGGAAGGTCCTCCAGTAAGTAAGATTTTATCTTAGTAAAACACGTGAGAAATGATCTAAGTATTATTTGACAAACAAATCTCTTCTGAATGATGAATCGCACTGCCTGTATAATAAAGCGCCACAGAATCAAGAATCCTTCTCACTTAGTTCGCTTAAGGATGAACTCTGAATAATTATTTGTATGTTTCTCTTATTTGAATTTATTATATGATTATCAGTGTTGTCCTTTCATTTCGAGCCTAAAATAAAAATAATAATTGCCGAAAGCTTAATGTCAGTACTCCGCCAAATATCGGAGAATTCCCGAAGCGTTGTTAACCAGAACGTTAGGTTGTTGCAAGTCTAACCCAGAGCATGAACAGATGTTGGACCCTCAAGGGACAGAGTAGTTTTACAATAATTCTGCGTTACAATGTCTCGTCTTGTGTAATGTGCAATTAATGACTCAGCTAGGTCTTGCCTTCGAGCAAGACGAGTACTCTCGATCTATAGGCGTGTGCTTTCCTTCGCGCTTCCCATAATGCTACACGGACATCTTGATATGTAACATATTAATCCCTGATCACAAGAGAGGTTTTGAGAACGCTGAAGCTGGTGCCCATGTATATAAGAAGGGGTGCCGAGAAAACAAGGGGGCCTGTTTTCTTCTTTCAAGGGTGTTATCGGACCGCAAGGAATTAAGGGACCTGCAGGACCTCCGGGACCCCCCGGGTTTCCTGGCGAGCGGGGAAATTTAGGACCCCCGGTAAGTAATAGGTTGATGCTCTAGATAAAGTATTGTCTATCAATGCGAATACGTGTCTTCACTGTTGGCGGTAACGCGTTACAAGTAACGGCGATCGGATACGGGCTTTACTTTTTCCGGTAACGTTGTAAGTACGCGTTGAACTTTTGAAACGATAAAGTGTAACGTACTTACGTTACTTATTTGTAGTAAAGTGTAACGTAGTTACGCTACTCGTTACATATTATTCTCGAGACTTAAAAAAATTACACTTCAATTTTTTCCGTGTTTTTAAGCGCCAACCCATGTAAATGTTTGAGTTTTTTTTGCGTTTTTCTTTGCGTTTTATCTTGTGAGTATGTAGGTGAAGCCGTAAAAAAAAAAAGATAAGGTAATTGTGGTAACTTCCGCACGGACATAATGTGCTTTGAAATATGGAACTTATGCATATCTGTAACGTCAAAAGGGTAAAACACGTTAATTCATAATTAAAAAAAAAACTAACATAAAAGTAACTTGCGTTTCTTTTTATCGGAAACGGTAACGCGCTTTTTTATTTTGAGGTAACGTAGGTCGGTAACACGTTTCTTTTATTTTTAAGTAGCGTTACGTATTTCGTTATTTGTTTTTCGGTAACACCTACAACACTGCGTGCCTTCAAAATTTGATCCGTATGACGAATACAACAGTTGACATTATCTTGGCAACATCTAGTATTGAAACACGTATTTACCCGTATTAGCGTCTCCCATGTGCTTTTCGTTTTCGTTACAGGGGTTTCCAGGTCCCAAAGGCGAGATCGGACTTCCAGGTACTATAGGTCCTCCGGTAAGTTACAAAAAAAATACCAGAGATAAAAATGTTAGTGCATGCGAAGATAACTAGTACTTCTCGACGTTTAACAGGGCGAAAAAGGAGACGTCGGACTGCCTGGAGAACCGGGACCAGCGGGAGACAAGGTCTAAACTTTTGATCATTGCTGAAAACAAAAGAAGAAAAATTGGTACACTGTAGATGTTGCAGTTTCCAACTATTCTCAATCGCTTTCCTAATGGAAGGATTAATCTTTAGATGCCTTTAAAACGAGGAACCTCTCTGGCCGCTCTCAGGGCCGTGCAGGGGCAGTCGGACCCGCGGGCGCGTTCGGACCCAAAGGAGACAAGGTAAGTGCACCTTGCACTGCACATCGGATACTTCTTACATAATATCCATACTGCCTGAACTATGACTAGTACTTCTTTAGTTTAGAAATGTTGCTTTTAATGGCTTTGTTCAATGAACAGTGCAGACTCTTTGGGAAAGGAATGTACAAGGAAAACAACTGCTTAACGAACTTGCCCAGAATTCAGAGATGCAGGGGTTTCAACTTGTGCTTGCACCTCAAACATGGCTGAAATACGGCAAAACATTTCTGCTAACAGCAGTTTCATCTGTTTATGTTTTGTTTTGCTTGGTCGTCGTAGGGAGACATGGGGGTGGCTGGATCTCTCGGACGTGATGGACTCCCAGGAGCGAGGGTAGGTGGAATCTTTCGGACAAAAATAAACTTCGTCCTAGCTGGCGAGTTTGAGCAATTGCACATTTACAGAGATAAATGCGTAATTGAAGCTGCGGCGCGTCACCCTGACGCTGTCTAAACTTTGTTTAGGTGCGTTGCGCGTGCGTGAAATTTACGTCTTTCCCGCGAGGAGCGGCCACGCGCACCAGATGTCCCTGGCTGTGTCCGTCAGTGTATAAAAGGCCATAAAACTAGTGGTGCAATGTTAGCTATGCCGGAAGAGGTACTCGGTTTTAGGCAAGGCAGGTACTTATTCGTACTTTAAAGACCCACAGTCTTAAACTTTGACTGTACCTGAATATATTACCCAGATGTGCCACAGTACGTGACAAAAGACTTGTCTGGAAATGCACCACGCGTGTTTGCTGGAGAATCAAATTTAAAAACAAAACGAAAAAAAAGTGATCTTTTGTAATAAAACAATTTATTTACGTGAGTGCTTCAATTTGACCCAGGGTCTTCCTGGTCCACCAGGCCCTGTTGGGGCACCAGGAGAAGACGGCGACAAGGTAAGCTTTCTGAAAGTGCCTAATCATGAAGCTGCGTGCTTAATCATAAAGTGTCGACAGCTTGGATATTTAAACGATTTTTAGACATGCGTAATCTTACAGTTTGTTGTGTTTCTAGGGCGATTCCGGTCTGCCAGGACAGAAAGGCTCCAAGGGTGGAAAAGGCGACCTCGTGAGTGGCTCCCAATATGCATTACTAACAACATGCTTCAAGTGCCAAGTAAACTGCCATCCTGCGTGGGGCTGAAGAATGTGAATATCTTAGGTCCGGAAATGTTCAAGCAAAATGTTCCTAAGATTGTCCGAGTGAACAGTATTTTAGCGGAGAGTGAGGTAATTAAGGAATATTTGTTTTATCAAACGAAGCTCTCCGGAAGAAAGTTTTGTATCCCGCTCGAAGGCTTTAAATAGAAATAAACAAAACCACCGGTCATAATATTTTTCTTTGTACAAAATCATAAGACCTACAGAGTTAACGAATACCATCCACTAAAGGATGAACAATGAAACTGCTTTTGTAGTACATTTTTTGGTTATATGTACGTATAGCGGATCGCTCAAAGTTGAATACCATCGCAGGGGTTCAATATTTTGGTGGTGTCTCTGTGGGCTTATTTGTGGCAGGAATACCCCTCGTCGCGAGCATTTGCAGCTCCAGTTTCCAGCGACATCTCTATCTCTCTCCCTCTCCCTCTCTGTACCCCATTTTGTCTTCGAGATTGCTCACGTGCCACCAATAAGTTTTGTCTAATCCTGTGATGTGCCGTTTGTTCTAGGGTCCTCCAGGAGTGCACGGACCACAAGGACTAAGAGGCGAACCCGGTGTTGCCGTAAGCTCATCATACATTATCTGCTGAACAGTATCAGTTTCTGGACATTTCAACTCTAGGGCGTCGACGGGGAACCCGGACCGCCAGGCCCGACCGGACCCAGGGGTACGAAAGGGGAAGACGGACCCACGGGAGCTGTTGGACTCGCCGGAGCTCCAGGTCTACAGGTAAAGAATAAACGGCTGTAGTCGCGGACACGGTGAGATCGGTCGCTTTCCGACATCTTACCCGCAGCGCGCATTAGTTGCCTTCCGTCGTACTTTATCTGTGCGTGCGGGATTGAGGTGCACAAGACGCCCAAACGTTGTTGAAGGTAGAAAGCTAGCGCTGGAGGAGAGAGAATAGAACTTCCCGGCCGTTCTCACCAGAGAAAAAGAAAAGTGCAAGGCATATACATTTTATTATTTTTAACATCACGTTTATGGAACTCTGGTTTGTCGGGGTCTGGATCCTGCTAATAGTGGTTTTCGCTCTCCGCCTTACTGTGCAGGGCCTTCCTGGCCCTCGTGGCACGAAAGGCGACAAGGGAGACGTGGGCAAGAAGGGTCCTCCGGGATCTGCGGGTCAACCGGGAGAAGCCGGACCGCAAGGTGCTAAGGTGAGTGACGTATATATAGTGAAAGTTCTTTTTTTGGGTGCGATATTTTCCTCTTAAAGCATCAACCACACGGGGCGTTTTTTTTTCACGCGCTTTCCCCGTGTCAGTGTCGGCGCGCGTCGATCGAGGTCACCCTCAACAATATGGCGCGCGGGCCGACGTTGAGATCTGGCCAAAGCAGATGTCGGCTAAGAGCGACGCGCGCCGATGCGAGCTGACACTGACGCGCGGGAGAAGCGCATGAAAACGTCCCACCGTGGTTGGGCCTTTATTGCTACTCTTTCTTGCTGAGTTCCGAGACGTTTCAGGCAGACTTGGGAAGTAATCCGTTGCTTTTTCAAGTAACTTTGTAATTGCCACGGTACTTTTTTTTGCGGCGGTAAATTATAATGTGATTTCGTTACAAATATTGGTAGCGGATTACTCTATGAAAATACAAATTTTTTTTTGTATCCGGTCACTAGAACCACTTGTAAAAAGTGCAAGGCATATACAAATATGCGAAAAATCAATATCAAGAAGACAACGCAGAGTAGACGTTGTCTTCTTGATCTCCTAGCGGAAATAGACGCTGCTACTGAGCATGCGCACCGCTAGCCTTGTCTGCAGAATTCTGGGATCATATCCGACCGCCGTAAGCTAGCTGGATGGCGGTGGTGGTGCCACTGTAAACTTGTCAGCTTACAGTTGAACGGAGTGCACCCACATTCTTTCTCTTAAATACAACATTTTTAGTTTTACACGAACTACCGTAATGCGGGGGTATGAAAAATGAAAGTATTGTTGTAGAACATTTATGATAACATCAAAATTGTTTTTATTTTTTTCTTGATAAGTTAACGTGAAAAGTAACGTGAAAGTAATTTGTAACGTAACGAATAAAGTAATCCGTTACCTTTCGGCGAAAGTAATTTGTAACCGTAATCCGTTGCGTTTGAGTTTTGGTAGATCGTAATTGTAATCCATTATACTTTTCAAGTAACGGGCAAATGTCTGGTTTCAGGGAGGTGAAGGCATTCCAGGGTCTCCGGGTCCCGAGGGTGCTCAGGGACAGAAAGGTGACGACGGTCCCCCTGGTACCCCCGGTCCGGTGGGCGGGGACGGAGATCACGTAAGGGCAATAGTTTCCTCTTTCGTGATACTCGATTGAAGGATGAAACACTTGACAACTTTGAGTTCCAGTGTAGAGAAATCGTCCGTTTAATTTTGGCCTTTTTATGCTTCTTTTTGTCAGTAAAAAATAACAAATGGTCACCGCTTGCCTGTAAAAGAAGTTGACATCATCTGACAGATCGACGTATAGGGGCCACTAAACTTATGGGGATATATATTTTTTTTAATTGGAATTCTATTTGAGGTTGCTTAACAAAGGCTCTGTGACGTATACTACTCCGGGATGCTCCACTGAACGCTAAGCTACGGAGTCGTGACAAAAGGCAGATTTCGCGTGTTCCGTGTAAGGTGTTCCGTATAAGGCACATTGCGTTTTACGCCCAGTGCATCCAAGTTGGGCCGCCACGCGCCGTGCCGTGGAAAATAGTGGACAGCCAGTCAGACTCGTTTCCTTTCTAGGGTCCCAGAGGCCCTCCAGGTCCCAAAGGGGAAGAGGGAAAGCCAGGACTCCAGGGAATCCCTGGTGTGAAGGGACCTCCAGGACTGGACGGCCCCAAGGGCTTGCCCGTGAGTGCTTGCTCTCCTTATGTACCTTCGTGGCTTGTTGTGATCGCGCTTTCTGGATTCGTTTGGCGGAGGTCTTATCGGTTGATGACGGGATTTTATTGACTGCAGAGCGATAATAGAGTTTTAGTTGATCGTTTAGTCACTCCCGCTACGGTATTCGTAATCCGCTTTACGACTTCCGCTACATGTATCGTAAAAAAGCAGCGCTTTCATGCTTTAGTGGAAAGTTTGCAAGCCGTTGCAGGTTAGAGCGTTACGAGAGCTAACACAACGCCACGAGCGTCTCCTCTTAAACACCCTAACTCACATAAAATAATATTTTAAGCATTTCTTAGTAATATATAATTAAGGACACTTTCTAAAGATAATATTCGTTTATTATTGAGTAAGGTGTTAATTTTTGCTTCTTTTATAAGTAAATGATTATTGTGTTTTTACTTGAATACAACTGACGGCCAAGCCGGCTGATCCGATCCGATTTGAGTCAAGCGTCAAGACGTCAAGGAGACGCTGTCGGAAACAACGACAACCGTAGCGTTTTTTATGTCTGTGGGATTGTGCTCGTTTTTCTTTCTTTTGCGCTTGTTCGCTCGTTGGTTCAGTCCCCGCAACTCAAGTGGCCGAACACGAACTGCCAGGAAGTCTGATCTTTCACACACAGCAATAGATTGTGAAGCCTTTTTTTGTGATCGTATTTAGAATGTTTGTGGTGAATCATCATCTGTCGCAGTCTTGGAGAAGATTTGTTGCAAGTATACCTTTCGCAGCAGCACGGTACCATCAGCCACGAAAAAGCGCGGTCGCGAAGCTGCGGAAGCGGGCACATGCGGCGTGGCGGACATCTTCAATTGCGCTCTCCTCCGTGGCTCTCCTGTAGCATGTCTAGCATTTCTTAAGCTATCAGTGACCAAAGCTGTAAAACAGGTTCCCAGCGAATGCGGATCATAACCGTGGCCACTTAGCTTGCCTTTTTTACGTTACGACGTTTAGGCTGCATACGTTTGAATATACAAGCTGAGGCTGGAACCCGGTTTACACGGAGACGCGTGTGCGCAGACCTCCACGAGGAATTCATTGATCTACAGCAGGCCAAGTTGTAGTATTTAATGCAGCGCTGTCGTGAACTTAAAATGTCATTCTTCCAAACACATGTGAACTTTTTTTTTTTGTGTGTGGGGGGGGGGGGGGGGGGAGAGTTGATTTGTTATTCCTGGTTTTCCAGACCACGTTGTCACTTGATGTAATGCGTTCGGTAGTTATCGAGCTAGCGCATGGTTAACTATGACTATGCCTTTGCTAGCTATGATGCGTGCAAGAATTTGATTGCATTTTTTTTCTTTATTATGCAGGGACCTCCAGGTTTTCCGGGACCATCAGGAGAAGCAGGATTACCAGGTATCAAGGTATGTGCTCGCGGTTATGACAGCTGCGTATCGACGGTTTGCACTTGTGTCAAGAGGACATTTTTGACGATTACACTCAGCGGCAGTTGAGCGTGGTGAAAGTTCAATAAAGAATCACAAGACGCGAGTTAATTACAACTAAAAAGGCTTTTCTAAGAGGTGAAATGATAGTTTTTTAGATTTACAATTTCTTAAATTGCGGGGTGTCAATGAAAATTTCTGTGTCTTTCAAAAAGGGTGAACGAGGCTCTGACGGTGCTGACGGTCAACAAGGAGAACCCGGCTTGATGGTGAGCGCTTTTTGTTGTAGAGTTTTTGCTGATAATTGATTTTAGAGTTCATACACCAACACATGTTTCGGAGGTCACTCCAAGGGCAGTGGTGACGATCGCAGAACGATTCGTGCGCAAATGCTTTTCTCTTTGAAAAGCGAGCTCCTGCGCACGTGCATTGGCTTCCGTGACGCACTAAGTGTCTTTACAACGTGTTGTTGTATATAATAATGAAAAAAGGCTATCATTGCGGTCTTGCTAGCTTGCTTTTGCTAACTTCAAACATCACAATATCATCATCATCATCATCATCATCATTTGATTTGAGTTTTCTCATTGCGCGAAGGGCACTAAAGGCGAGATGGGCAAGATGGGACTTCCTGGGGCTCCTGGCAAGCCGGTAAGAATAGTTCTTCCAACGTTGCCCTAAGAGGGTGCTTTGGAGTGGTAACCTTACAAGCACGATATGAAACTCCCTCCCGCAAAGGGCCCCATGGGTCCGGCAGGACTTCAGGGGGACATTGGCCTCCCCGGCGAGAAAGGAGACAAGGGACAGCTGGGACCAGAAGGTATCCAGGGACCTACGGGACCTCCGGTATGGTGTACCTCCATATATATATATATATATATATATATATATATATATATATATATATATATGTCTAATTAAAGCAATAGCTTGGCACGGGACCTAAGAAGCATGGATGTCCTGATTTCTCGCAACCGCAACTCAGTCAAACGCTCTTCAAACGCTTTCAAACGCAAGTGTGCGAAGGGGCCTTTACGCGTTCAAAACGTTTTGCACCGATCCGTTGGACGCCATTCACACCATTTCAGTTTAACTGGTGTTGAACAATTAATTCACGCAAGGTGAAACATTGTTTAAGTCCGCCATGTACAGTGTTCAAGCAGGGGATAAAGTAGCTGGCGAAATTTAGCTGTTAAAAGCTCGCGGGTCAGGAATCACTCAATCACGCTGCTAGCGAAATACGTTTTTCTGTCGCAGATTTTTTTTTTGTTGCGTGTTTTCGCTCAATGTAGATAACGATCGTTTGTGACATTGCCAACAATGTTTTTTTCTTTTTTTTTTGGGGGTGGGCGGGGGGAGGCGACGTGCATGGCCTAACAAGTGGCTGTGGTCGACCTTCCACTAGCTGGTCAAGAGTCTTGTAAGAACGTAAACTTGATGGTGATGCTGTTGAGCACGCACAAGCTTCTATCGAGCTCTCTTTGGCGTATACCATTGAGCTTGTCGTTCCGAACTGATGACGAGTAACCAAGATCCCTACCAATCACTACTATTGAGGTGAATGTGATGTCTCGGGCGTGAACCATAAAAGCTGGTTTTCCCATGCAGTGAAGCGCTGATGTAGCGCTGTTCACGTGCCGTCAGCTACTTATCGTCTGCAGTGAACAACAGTTTTGACGGTGCGATACAAAGCTGGTGTACGCTCTCGTCAGCACGCGCTTATCGCAAAGTCAGCGCTGTGCTGGGGAGGAGATCAAACAGACACGCCGGAAACCGTGATTTTGGTCTGCCACGATGCATGGGGTTGATAATTCACGAGTGTTGACTTTACCGGGGTAATTTTTCACCATTGAAAATGTGTTTCGAAGCAAGAAGTGTCTAGGAAAATAACTAGCACTGCTGAATGACGTCTTGTGCAATGACGGCAACTGTTTTATAGTGGCTTTCTTCTTACTTTATTTCTTTTTTGTTGTAGGCATTCATTTTAGGGCATCTTCTTTCGGCTCTTTCATGGCGCTTTTAATCCTAATCGAGTGTACACACCGAGCGAACTGTCTTTCTTGACTGGCCACAAGTAGGTGGCCTCCCAATTTAGCGGAACGTATAATCTTTTAATAATATCATTCCTTCCACTTCTTCTTGTTTGCTTTGAAGACTGCTGTCCAGCAACATTTTCATTTTGTTCAAGAACAAGCAAAAAAAAAAAAAAATTAGCTGCCTTGAAACCCATATCAGGTAGTTACAGTTTCGTGAAAAGACCGCTTTTAGTATATTGTACACACCGTTTATACCCAGGGACAAATTTTTTCGGCAGTTTCGAGGAAAGGAGCGGAGCGCGTGTAAAACTTATTCAACGCTCAAAATGCGAGAGCCAATACAAATAAGCAACACTTCAGAGATAACGACGTAGTTAAAGTTTGTTATTGTTGTTGTTCCTCCCGGTGGTGTGGGAGGCAGGTTCCGCTCCGATGGTCTGGAGCGCGGTGGCACGAACGTCGCTGAGTGACGGGTCGACTCACTGCTTGAATAGAACTATGTGCGTTTATTTACACTCTCTTTACCAGTCCCAACTTGGGAGACCATCCTTCCTCGTCTAAAGTCTCGACCCCCGTCCCAAATTTCTCTCTCCATCAAACCCAAAGTCCGAATCCCTCAAAATCCTCTCCGCGCTCTTTTTGTAGGCCCATAGGGGCCTCCTTTCCCCTCAGGAACCGACCAATCTCTTCAAATTCCGCCACTCACACGTGGTACACTGTTCTCCAATGGTCGGCGAGCTGTCATCTTGGTGACCCAACCGCCAAACCTAAATTCCTGGTAGAGTTGTTCTCTGCAATTTTCCCAGCCTGACTGGCGCCAACCGCTAAATTATTGCATCGGGCAAAAAGGACAATTTTACACTAAGCGGCAAAACCCTTTGCATACACGCACATTCGGTTATAAGCCACAAGCATCTTCCAGCGCGGGCTCTTTCGGTCCCGGTCCGAGCAGACTGCCGAAACCCGAGACGCTTCTGGGGGGACTGCTCCCGCATCGCGGCCGCTCCGGCCCCGCCGACCCAAACGTAGAAAGCTAAAAAAAAAACACAATGCCGACGCAACTCTGGAAAGATAAACTTTCCTAACCAAAAGAAAACACCTTAATTAATAAGCATGACTCCTAAATGCATAACTGACGTGTCGGTCATTTTAGTGCCTAAAATCGTCGCTGCTAATGGACCTCTCACAAGATCCAAGGCGACCCTAGCGGCGTAGAGCCGCGCAAAGTAACTTGGGAACCCAAAATGTCACGCGGTTGGGGTTTTGATTTGCCAACCTCAATTTATGACATCCCGTCTCGACCAACTGCAGTGAGTGCATTTTCTATTTTATTACTTTCCTTAAATTTATAATACTGTAGGTGTGGCTTACTAACATAAATATAATGCTAAAACACCTTTTTTTTTGTTTTTTTGGGGGGAGGGGGGCGGGGGGGCGTGGGGGGGGGGGGTTCTGACACACCAGAGTTTGTGGCGAGTAAACGCAGGAAAAGAAGAACTGTACTAGACCGATCAGCCTGTTCCATTGTTTAAATGTCCCAGGCTTCTTAAATTATACATAGCTTGCAAGTGTCGCCATTGCAGGGTACTTACGGTTATTTCTACTTACTGCTTTCTTTGAACTACAACTTGTGCGGTATCAAATTAACACGGCGAACCGAACGCTCGCGTCGCATAAAATAATGGCATGGCCGGAAATGACGTCACATGCAAGCTGTGTATCCGTGATTGGGGAGGGGCATGCTGCACTCTGGAGTTGTAACTAGGCTGCCAGAAAGGTATGGGACGCGGCAGTCCGTATTCCTAGTCCTCGCTAAGTCTATACGGAGTGAAAGCTCGTCTGTTTATTTTGCAGGGTTTGTGGTTACGTTAGAACGCCGACCTCTAATTGGATCTGATTGAAGGATAGTGGATAGACCTCAAAGCAAGCTGCCCTGAGGTCTACCCACTATCCTTTCCAATTTAGAGCCAATCAGAGATCGGCGTTCTGACGTCACAACAACCTCTGCAAAAGAAGCAGACGAACTTGCGGTCCGCATAGGCAGGTCATTACGACCGCTGGAGGTTCGTTTTCCAACGGGGCTCCCGCGAAGATGAATGGGGGCAATGAGAGCTAGCGCTGAGTTTATTTTCATGCAATGCTGAGATGCAGTACTTCGTCAACGGGGCAATCGAAATCAAAACCATGCTACCCCTCTCGATGGCCGAAGAAACCCCATAATTTGCAACGCGCGCAATGAGATTATCAGTTGCGAAAAAGTTTTTCAACGGTGTGTAAAAAAAACAAACAAAAAAACACGGTGAAAGCTTGGGGTCGTGACGTTTTTAAACTAACACCGTCAAAGTTGACTGTGACATTACTCTTATTTCCGTCGACGAAAGCAAAGTTAATCCTACTAATGACGTCATACTTAGCGTTTGGCCAATCACGGAAGGCAAAACACAGCAACGCTTTTGTTCGTGAGCGTTGCCGATACTTGGGCACACGTTCCTGTGGTCATGCAGACAAAGGTATCGAAGCGAGTACACCGAGCAGCGATTGCAGACGAGCACGCGCACTCTTCCTCTTCAGAAATGCCACAAAAAGTTGTCCTCGAGTATAACAGTGTCTATGTGCTGCAAATTCCTGCAGAACACGCAAACAATCAGTCACTGCCACTGTATTCCCGCACATGTAGGACGCTGGCAACCAATCCTAGCGAATGTCGAAGCCCATATAATACGATTGTACCAAAAAATGCAAACTGCCCAGGAACAATGAGTAAGTGAAATATCAAACTCGCTGTCCTAGCGCAAATCCTATTTTTCAGATGCAATCGTACTCCGTGCTTCGTCACTCACTATGACCTTTTCGTTGTACTAAGTATTTGGCCGCTGCGTGTGTTGCGCAGAAAAGTGAACACTCAGGCGTTTTCCAGAGTGTGGACATCTCCGCGTTAATTTGATATAAAACAGATGAGCTCTGATTACTTTTATATTAATTTACAATTAAAGTTTTCACTTCTCGTTCTATGCAGGGGCCGTCCGGGTCGCCGGGACCTGCCGGTCTGCGTGGATCTCCTGGTCCTGCTGTGAGTCTGCCTCAACACCAAAAGATACCTGAACATACCAGCACAGTCATCAAGCTGCTCCCCTCTATGCCTTCGTTGTTTCATTTTCATTTTTCATTTTAATACTGTTTTTTTTCTTTTTCGTTTTTGACGTTTGTCGTGCGTCTCTTCCCAATGCGTTTCGTGCTCATTTCGTCCCATCACTCAGGGCGACGTCGGACCCCCGGGATCGGTCGGTCCTCCTGGTCAAACTGGAAGTATGGTCAGTCTCAGTATACATACGGTTCTCTTTCATTCTTTCGTTTTAGTCCACCAATGTGGTTGGCTAAAAAATCTTTATAATGAATCATCAAATCCCACAATCTTTGCCCGTTTTACATTTCAATAAACTTCTGTTTTGCGCCATTTTTTTATTTACAAATAATGGTTTCTTCCATATCTTTTTTTTGTCGTATGTGTTTGAGCGTTTTATGTGCTACGAAAATCGCTGAACGGAAAAAAACAAAAAAAAAAATCGCTCTACGCGCGTTTAGCCAAATGAAGGGCTTGAGAGTTCGCTTAGATACGAAACAGCTTAGCTGTGAGAGAAATGTTTATCTCATCGATAAGGCAGCGAGATTTCAACTTGTTTTCGGTGGAGAACTCTAGTTCCTCTTTTTTTTTTAAATTCGTTATACGACCTTAGTTGGTTTTATATCTTTTTGTTCTACACTTTCAGGGACCCCCAGGTGACAAAGGCATGAAGGGTGACAGAGGCAAGCGAGGATTCAAGGTTGTCATTTTATCGGATCTTCTTGGAGCACACGTTATCACAAATCATTCGCTACCTTGCGTAGCAGATTAGAGGGCGCTCCTCTCAGTGACTTCGGCTTCCCCCGTGTCCCACCACAGGGCCACCAGGGCCCTCTTGGTCGGGCGGGAGCCAAGGGAGACATCGGCGAGAAAGGGGAGAAAGGGGAAAGAGGAGAGACGGGACTCCCAGGCGTCCCGGGCCCACAGGTCGGTGCCTCCTTTGTGCCCCTCGATGACATGACTGACTATAATCACTGCGAAAGCTAGAACGGCGGTGGGGTTTTTCAGTCGTCCCGGTTCCAGCGCGAGGTTTATACCCTCGGTCCCTCTGTAACACTACGGCATCTCGTGAGGCTCGATATAATGCACGCGCAGCCAAAGCACCGGCGGTAGGCCGGACAGCTAAAGCAGACGCCCTGTAGTTCTCATTCTGTCAGGTACTCTAAATGGCTATCATTCGGTATGGTTTAGGGTTTATTTGATGACGTACTCGTGGGCCACGAGTTGCGAGTCCCAGTAGACCATTCTTAAAATTGTGCACCTTCCAGTAGCCTTAATAATCCGAGGTCGCCCTGTTTTAGG
Organism: Ixodes scapularis; assembly: GCF_016920785.2. Classification (NCBI taxonomy): domain Eukaryota; kingdom Metazoa; phylum Arthropoda; class Arachnida; order Ixodida; family Ixodidae; genus Ixodes; species Ixodes scapularis. The sequence continues at coordinate 20,887,872 of NW_024609868.1, forward strand.
CATGCACTTTGAGTATGCACTGGACAAGTATACGGTCATCGGCGTTCGGTGCGTGCTCAGGTTCGTATTCGACACGAGTGCTGCGTCAGTGCACGGGGTCAACTCAGATCCAATCACAAGCTTCACGCGGGAAGCTACGCCCAAAATATGGCAGCCTTCAGTCTTACAAAGATCTGTAGTGCAGACAAAGGCATGGCACGGGCGCGGGGCTTTCGAAAGTGCCGCCCATGAACGTGTTCTCGTACAAACAAGCGATCTGCTGAGCTAGGCTCACGTGCCTGTGCCTTTGTCTTTACTTGGAGACATGAAAAAAAAGTATAAGAGACTAACTGGAACAAAGGCAACCTACTACTTTTGGCGCTTTTTTTATTTCGACGTGTTTTATAACTTTGCGCTTGTGTCGAGTTCTTTGTCTTCTCTGTGTCCCATCACACATGCATTTCAAGGAAATCTGGAGTCTAATTTTCCGCAACGCACCTGGGAGAGCCAATCGCTGCAAACAACGGAGAGCGCTCGGAAAATGACAAGGCTGATAACACGTTTAAATCTAAATAAAATTACAATCGTCTGCGCTATGGCAGTGATCATGACGTCTCGCACTGCTCAATGCACAACGTAGACCGTTTTCTTTTCTTTCTTTTTTCGAGAAAAGGGGGGGGGGGGGGGGGGTTTAAACATATGATTAGGGTTCCGCGTTTTCGGTTTCATTTTTACAAAATTCGGCGTACTATTTTCGGTGTTTATTTAAAAAGTTGAATTTTTTTTCTTGGTGTATTTATGCCCACAAAAGTTGAGCGTCTTTTATCGGTGAATAGGAAATAAACACCAACGGGCACCGGATGAGATGATCCTTGTAGCTCTGATATTTGTAATCACTCAAAGAGTAACGGCACAAATACATTGCCCGAGAAATTGGCACTTTTGGCAAATGTGTGCAACTGTAAAAGAAACAAGAAAAAACAGAGAAGTACAGACAAATCAGATATGGAGCCTATGCCCCCAAAACATAAAATTTCACTTTCTGTACATTAGGACTACGTAATCTTATTATATATATATATATATATAAAAAAAACTCACATGTACTTTGCCATGTTCTTGTTGATCCGCACTCTTTTTTCCTTGTTAATATGACCCTGAGCCTCGAGAATAACACTGGACACTGGCAGGCCGAGGGAGTGAATCGTTGCCTGAGCCAAAATCGGCCAATCAACCAAATCTGACCGCCAAAAGAGACACTGTGCGACGTTTTGAAGCACAACATATTTCGTGTACTTACTAAACTCTGGCTGCAGAGGTTGCATCAAGTCAGTCTCCCTTACAACGAATTTGAAAACACGCTCGTACATGGCGAAGTCATGGGGCATTTCGGACCACGTTTTGATCGATGATGCGCACATTAAACCATAACGTCGTGATGGCATCCGTGTATCCCATACATTCGGACACGTTTCGATAGACACTGTCGTTCCACGTTTTCGCCACGGCTCTGCGGTACGACTCGAAGGTCAAAGTCTGTTAACACCGAATTTTAGAAAATGTATTCGACGTACTTTTATCGGTTTTATCGGTTTGAACCGAAAACGCCGAACCTACAAATTGACCTTTTTCGGTTAAAACCGAAGTTTCGAAAATGGATTCGGCGTATTTTTGTCGATTTTTATCGGTTTAGACCGAAAAATCCGAACCCTACGTATGATCAATTCCGTCATTCGCCTCGATCTCTCCGTAGATTGCAGCGATTGGCTCTCCCGAGTGCGTTGCGGGAAAGTAGATGCTCCAGATTTCTTAACGTGTATGTTATGTCTTCGGTCCACATAATTATGCCCGCGATTTGGTTTATTTTGTAATCGAAATCCGTTCCCATGCTTTAGCTGAGCGTCATTTTGAGTGTACACTGGCGACCGTTATCATCATTAGAGCGTGACACACACATACACACACACGCATACACTCGCGCGCACACACACACACACACGCACGCACACAAACATAAACGCACGCACGCACGCGCGCGCGCGCACACACACACACACACACAGACACACACACACACACACACACACACACATATATATATATATATATATATATATATATATATATATACAACGAGGGCTGGTGCCGTCCTTCGTGCGTCCCTATCTTGTTCGTGTATATATATATATATATATATATATATATATATATATATATATATATACAACGAGGGCTGGTGCCGTCCTTCGTGCGTCCCTATCTTGTTCGTGTTGTTAAGTTCTATTTATCAAACAATCGAGCTCAAACCAGACTGACAAAAATAAAATAATCGAAGTTTTAACTTTTTTTTTTTATACTCTGCTGAATGCTACTTAGAATCACTCCCTAACGTTAATAACTGAATAAACTTGCCTTAGTCCTTTTTTCTATACAGTGGCAGTTGCCAAGAAAATCCGAAAAATATGAGCTTCGTTCATCCCCTAAACTCGGAGCCAGAACAAGCAGCCACGTGGCCTGGTGGCTATCCTATGCGACCAACGTTAATCGTGGCCATACGCTCGGGTTGGCAAAGTAGAAAACGCGTTCTGAGCTCCAGGCATTGCTAGAGTTCGGCTCTTCTCACCACCGCAGCGGTTGGTCACGAGCCACTACCCGAGTGTCCGCCGAGACATTGACCATTACGAGCCGAAGTCGAGTGCTCACACACTTCTCGTGTCCAATCCATGAGTCGCGCTCGACTGTCGTCAGGCGGGTGGCTTCGATCCTACAATTACGTCATCAAGTTTCGCAAAGAAAGACCGAAAGAAATAGTTCCCCTTCATCGTCGCAATTTCACAGCGACAAAGAAGGTTCTGAATCAGTGGAGGTCTGTGTGAGTATTGTTGGGCCAGACCACGGTGTAAGAAACACTGTTCAGGTGAGGACGCGGCGGGGCGAGGAATCAGATAGTGTTCGTTCGACGGGCATCCGAAAAGCTGCATCATTCCGCGGCCACCGTGCCCGCGGCTGACTGTGTCGCCGGCGGCCAAACGGCGAAACTGTGACAGCGAAACGAATTATCTCGTAGCCATGACACCCCGGTACACCGTGGTCTTTCTGCACGTGCGACAACCTGTCTGGAGCTCTGTGCGTGTGGACAGAGCCGTATATGTAGAGAGTTTGGCCATTCGTTGGGAAGTATAGGAGACAAATGAGGAGGCGCCATTGGCCGAAAGCGGGCTGGGCGTGTTCCAGGGCGTCTTCAGAAATTAGAATGTGACCAACCAGAAGCCGGAAATAATACCCTGGCGGTGGTCGCGAGAAACAAACCTGATAACTGCATTGGAGTAACTCTCGATGGCTGAAAATATGGTACACGTAATGTTTCAATCACGCTCATCCGAAATGATGGCGGAAGAGTGTGACTAGCGGAACGATCGACATAATCGGTACGCCAAGCGCCGAGGGCCGGGAATCTGCCGTCCGAGCGGTCACACTCTGTCCGCGCAAAACAGAGTTGAGCGGCGCATTCGTTTCTTAATATTAAAACCATATACAACCTTTGATCAGAACTGTTTCTCGCTACCACCCCTAGGGGATTCTTTTCGGCTTCTGGTTGGTCAAGAGAGCATGCCAAGCCCTCTTTCCGACAAAGCCGCACGCCCTGGCTCTGCCCGCCCCTCCCATTGACCAAACTCTCTACATATACGGCTCTGCGTGTGGAGCATGAGGCGGCACGAGCCGTCTTGTGCACTGCTGCCTGCCTCCTGCGTCTTACACCGTGCCCACAAGTCGACGAGTCATCTGCCGGCGCCGCTTGAAACCAAAGTGAGAGTTTGGAAGAGAAAGATTGAAAAGGGAACTTTATCGGCACGTCGCGAGGAGCGCGGTGTCCTCACCTGAAGAGGTGAGGACAGCGCTCTTACACCGTGGACCAGGTGAGGACAGCGCTCTTACACCGTGGACATCTTACACCGAGGGCCAGATTAGGGCCACTGCGCTGCTGCAAAGTCATGAACATTCCAGCCTGATAGCGTTTCATGACCCTTTAATAGACAGTTTTAGTATAGCGTTGCTGGGTCTTGCGTACGCAATACGCAATAGTATAGCGTACGCTAAAAATGACCTTCTCGGACGAAATTTAGCTGTGCGTTACGTTTTCGAGTGAACACCGCGCATGACCTTGGTTAAATTTGCTAGAGACGTAGAATTCCGCGTGCTTATAGCGCAACCATGCTCCTGGAAAGAAATATTGAAAAAGAAAAAGTGTCCAATCATTTTATTTCAGATTAAACCAAGCCACAGCTGCCTCGTCAAGCGCGCTTTTCTGCGGGGTACAGAGGCTATGGGTACGAGTGCGCAGCCAAATTCGATCACGGAGCCTCCGTCAGTCGTCCCGTGGAAACGGCACCCTATCGCGGAATGAAATTCATGACCCTGATGCCCAGTGCATAGCGAGAACTTCGGCGATTTCTTTTAGAGTCTTTCGTCCGTCGGCGATGAACTGTGGGAATAGGCTTAGTGTTGAGCAGATCGCGGCGTCGACGCACACTGCGAGCGGCGAACATTTCCACTGTGCACTCCTTCAGCGGCAGGGCGATCTGATTCGACCGCGGTTGGTCCCAGAAAGAATCGCCGAGCTGAACACCACGCAATTTCACGTAACACAGAACTTAGAAAACACCACATCGCCCTTGCTGCGCCAGTCGAGGCAACCGTCATCTTGAAACTGGCGCTCTCGTTGGGTCCGAGATCTCTCGAGAGCGTCCCGCAAGGCCCGCTAGCCAGCAACGCAAAATCCCCAGCGTTGCGTGGGTACGCAATACGCTAGCCCTTTTATTGCGTTCTGCGCATCCGCACTCACGACGCGCAATTTCCTTGCGTACGCAAAGCTATAGCGTACGGTCCGCTAAAACTGTCTAATATGTACCGCAGCGGACGCTAAGAGCCATTCGGCCATTCAAGTGCCGTGTGAGTGTCACATGACCTTTGGGGAAGGGCGCAGCGACACGCCGGGCGCGTAGGCCGGTTGTACATTCTCAGCGCTAGATTGGCTGGGATAGCTCGCTGTGGCCATCGGTGAAACGATGTGTATATGGGGCTCAACTTGCAAAACACAATAACTTCTGTATTTCTGCCACTAAAACTGCCTTAATTACGTACTTGTATGTATCCTGTACCGTAAGCGCGAGACATCAAATCAGTCTAGGTGACGTCCTCAAGCACGGTAATCTCCTCAAGTTCTATTTCTCCTGGATAACGATTCTCGATGAACTGAGCTCAGGGTATTACGATAATAGACTAATTGGGATTGTGATAAACGTTGGACCAGGTAGCAGTTTAAATTTCTTCTTATCAAATAAGACATCAAGGTTTTCGTGTTGCTAGAAACTATCTGACGACTTTGTTTACTGACTTTGCTAGGGCGCCATCGGACCAGAAGGCCCGAAAGGAGCTGACGGTCCACAAGGAGACCCCGTAAGCACTATTTGTTTCGATCGCCTTTTAACCGTAAGTATTTACATGGAGTAATAATAAATATTTATCTTTTGCTTGTGTTTAAGGGACCCGAAGGCATTGCTGGTCCTAAGGGAGTCCAGGTAAGCCGCATCTTCATGTTTTCTTGCCAGATGCACCGGGGATAACCTAATTTGAAAACGCGTTTGTTTTGTTTCATTTAAGGGTCCAGCTGGGGCGAAAGGAGAGACAGGACCGCCTGTAAGTGTGGAAACATAACTTCTTACGCTGAGATTTTCGGAACAATTTCTAGAACATACTTACCAATTTGTCCTCTTGCCTTTTTGTGTGTTTTTAGGGGTTACATGGGCCACCGGTGAGTACTAAATATTTTTTTGTTTTTTCTGTATAGTGCCCGAACCAATCTTGCAAGATTCTTAGGGGCGCATAATACAGATACGAACTGTAGCGCAATTGGAAAACTCAAATTTAAGGAATATTCAAATTCCCGAATGATAGTAGCTGTCTCTGTACGCAATTACCTCTTGGTTTAAACTCGGCAGCAATATAATTGTCGTAGAGTGAGTGCCAATGATACTTTGTTGGCCTTATTTAAATACCTACTGCTATAACACCGCAGCGATTGCTATAGAATGCATGACAAATCAACAACGAACCAAAAAAGCTTATTGAAAAAGAAATCAATACGCAAGGAGTCTGCTCTATCCCGTACCTGTACTATCGGCAATAACATGAAATGAACAGTTAATCTTTCTTCTTTCCAGTTTCGCGGCTCCCACAATCTTCGTTATATCTCAAACTATCAAACAGTATGTAGTTTGGGATTAAACTTCTATGTTCTAGCCCTCGTCGGGACTATAACATGTTACGAAATTTGTAGGTATGTAAAAAAAGCGAGGAAGTCTGTTTTCTTTCATGTTGTTGCTTATAGTACTTTAATCCACTCTATGAACGAGCTGATATCTCACAGCAAATTTGATGCACTTTACCGCCTATAGTTATAAACAGTTCGCCGCCATCACTATGTTTTCCTTGTTTAGAGAAGGGCTGATATAGAATAGCAATTGTGAAACGAAGGCCCCATTAGATCTTCTGTTCTTGTTTTCAATTGGTCGTGGACACTACAAGTAACTTATGTTTGTGTGTAATATAAGCATTATTCAATATATTCCATTACACCGAACTCTAGCTCGCATATACGGTTAATGTAAGATACGTTCAGTTACATTTTTTAGTTCGGATCAACGTCTAACGAACTTTTTGGTGCGACTACAGGGACCTCCAGGTGAAGGGCCTCAAATTCCACCAGAGATGCTCTTTCAACGAGACCGATCTCGCTTCAAACGCGACCTCTCCGAAACCAGCATCGACGACGGCGAGGACAACCAGGAAGACTACGACAACACTGCCAACGAAGATACCATCGACAACTCTACACTGCCGGAAAGCCAGAAGAAGAACCGCACGGCCGACATCCACAAGACGCTCACCCACATATACGCCAACGTTTACGTACTGCGTAAGGAAATCGAGCACCTCCGGCATCCCGTGGGCTCCAAACGCAACCCCGCCAGGACGTGTCGCGACCTCCGGTTCGCACATCCGGACTTTGAGGACGGCTGGTACTGGATAGATCCGAACCTGGGCGTCGCAGACGACGCCGTCCGCGTCTTCTGCGGCATCACGTCCGGCGGAGAGTCGTGCGTGTACGCGGACGGAGACGTGAGCTCCGTCCGTTTGTCCAAGTGGGACAAGGGGACGCGGGACGCGAAGAATAAGACGTCGTGGTTCAGTGAGCTCAAGGGAGGCTTCAAGCTAAGGTACGGTGCGATCGGGGATGTTCAGCTTCGGTTCCTTACCCTTCTGAGCACTGAGGGATACCAGAATTTCACGCTCGTCTGCACCAACGTGAACGCCTGGTACAGCCAGAAAAGCAAAGACCACGGAAACGCGCTTCGGTTCTTGGGTCACAACGAAGAGCTGATGACGTATAAGAAAAACAGTCCTATGGTATCCTTGGATGACTGCCAGGTGAGTAGACGCCGTTGTCATCAGTAGAGAGGTTTAGTATAAGGGGTCCTAAAGATTTGGTCCCCCAAACAGCTAGGCGCGTTGCACTTTGCATGCGCAGTGCGACGCCCCAAGTTGTTTTGAAGACCCAAAGCGTGGAGGCCCACTATTCTATAACTACCAAATGACAATAGACAAATATAACGGCCCAATGAAAGTTTCCCTCCTCCTAGTTCAGAATGGCTTGGTCGAACTAAAGCCCTTTCATGTTTTAAAAGTAGCGCAAAGTGCGTCGATGCAAGAGGGACGTGCAACGTGGAGCCCTTGGGAAGATAATGGCGGCACAGCGCAGCGCTGAGCTAGATTTCAGACGCCATGTTCTTCCCAAAAGTGGCGCGAGGCACGTGTCTCGAGCATTTCCACAACAATAAATGGCGCCACTTCTCCCAGGATCCCCAGGATAGAGGGCTTTAGATCGAACGGCTTTAGGTTATTTTTACAGTTATTTCTAAAGGTCATCCCATAACATAAGAGAACAATAAGCTTAACTCCAATAAAAAAAAAAGTTAAGATTCAGTTTTTTCTAAAATTGGACAATGTTCGCTCGTGCTAAACCTTAGGGCATCATTCTGAAACAGTGCTATCAGCAGCCCTAGCAGGTCGTTCAATATACCCTTCTCAAAAGTCAAAGCCACCCTGTGGCAGCCTATGAAACTCCAATATTTTTGCTCTAATGGCTGTGATAGAAACCAAATGACCTAATTGAAACAACACTCAACCTCGTGAATCAAAGACTACGTACATGGACCAAGTTGTTAGAGTTAATTCTCTTTCGACTTCATCCTTTCGAAGACATTCGCCTGTTCTGACACGCTGTCGGAGCAAAAACAACTTTAATCACTGCGCTACTGATTTTTTTTTTTAACGCGACAGCGTTAAGGAGTTTGTGTCGCAGAAAAGTCGGCGTCGGTGGCGGGAAAAATCCTGATTGGTCGATAGGGTCATTACGTCACAGCCACATGACCTCGCCCAAGAATTTCGAACAAACCACAACGCTTACGTGAAACGTGACATCACGCGTGGAATGAACGTGATTAAAAAAAGAAAGGACATGTAATGCTCATCAAAGGGCTCCGCATGTCTCAAATGATTTCACTTTATCAAATAATTAATTTTCCTTAACATGAAATTTGAAGAACTATAGGCGCGATTCGAACCCACGACCTTTCCTCAGTTGCTAGCCAGACACGCTACTGACGAGGCCAGGTCCGCCGTACTTCCTGCTCACTGGCAGGAAGAGCACGAGAACGGAATGAAAAGGCGATGCGAACGGGGCCCGATAACGCTATCGCGTTCCACTCTTAAAGGCAAAAAAGCTTAAGCGCCCTCCAATTTGTTTAATTATTCACAGTACAGGGACGGCAAGACAATTTTCGACTTCAAAACCAAGCGACCAGCGACACTGCCACTCGTGGACTTCCAGCCCATCGACTTCGGAGGGGAACACCAGGCCTTCGGCTTTGAGTTAGGGCCTGCCTGTTTTCGATAGAAGTCACCGCAATAAAGTGAACGCTTGCCCAAGTTGGAAGGGATGGAAGATTATGTGTTTTTGTTTTATTATTTCGAGTTCTAATTACTGGGCTTTGAATTTTGTTATTTGATTAACACTAATACGGAGATTTAAAGGAGCTTCCTGCGAGCCTCAAGGCAGCAGATTACGTTTCGCTCGAACTGAAGAAGTCTCTTAGTGAAACGTCCGCTGACACTCTGAGACCTCCAGAAGATCTTTCTCCACTTCTTCCAACACCGTAGTCGCTAAAAGCAACGTAATAACATATAGTTCGTGGAGTGTCCACTATGCAACCCAGCGCTGTAAGTCGAGCCGGAAAAATAGATGCCTCCACGTAGAAAGCTCAAACTTTCACCAAATGTGCATTGTGGTGGTTAATTTTACCTGGCGAAATTTAAAGGCTTAGCTCGGTTTCGGCGAAAAGTGAGACCCACACCTACGCCAGAGTCATGGGCGGACGTGTTCGCAGACGACCGAGTTGTCGTTGAAACGTTTTGTTGACATGAAATGAAATAAATGAGCCGCCATGTCTCTTGATTGTAGACATCTGGAGTGGTGGCGCGGGGAAAGGGAGATGGGACAAAAAGCACGGAGAGAAAAACATGCACAAGGGGGCTTTCTGCCCGCGCGAAGGCTGAAGCCCTCCGCTCCACGTACAGCAGTGCTGAACGCTAAACTCCCCGCAACATTAGCATGATAAAAAGTCAGACTGATTGCATTTTTTTTTTCAAAATAATTCAGTCGTTCTTAAAATTTTATTCCGGAGGGGACTTCGACTAAAAACTGTTTGGCGGTTGACGATCGAGAAGAAAAGGAGGTGACGCGCCATCCTCGCGTGAAGAAACGGTCAGTGTCAGAGCGAGCCCACCGTTGATCAGACGCGATAGAACACCGAAGAAGGCGGATCGAATATCCCCTTCGGGCACTGTCAAGCACGTAAGTGACCACCGCTCAGTCATCTGTTTACGCCATTAAGAAGGCGAACCTCATCTGCCTTGCTTGTGTTTAGCATTTAGCCCTCGGCACAGGGTGTTCTATAGGTGACCTTCGAAATCGAAGACCGGTCTCCCCCTTTATCGAAAAACAATTCGGTTGTTTAATTTGCATGTTTTGGCATTCAGAAACCGCGATTCAGAAATATTTGTATAGATAAGTGACCAGCCGTGGGCAAGAAGTGAATTGAACCTTCCTTCGCCCAAGGTGACGCCGCTGGGACAGCATCATGTTGTTGGTCACTCTTATATACTCCTCCTTCCCGAGAAAAAAACAAACAAAACCAGTTCGGTAATGCGAATTTAATGTCCAGAATGTATACGTGCTGTGCAGCGAGACAACAATATGCCTTCTGCGTTGCCAAGCGGGTACTGCAAAAAACAACACGTTTTGGTTAGTAGAAACTTCTGCGTCTCATACTATCACACGTGTAGAAGCGTTCGTGGCTGCTCTGATGTGGAACGCGATCAGGAGAGAGAAAAAAAAAAGCGAACTTTTGAATTTTGCCGTTGTACAGGTCAAAGCCCAGGCACTAAAATCGTTTGCCCAAAGACGCCGTTTCGCGCGTTCCAAAGTAAAACAAAAAGGAAAAGAAAAAGAAGCGTTGCGAGGCCAGGTATTTTGACGTCACCGCTCAGAGAGTAGCTTCGCCTTAAGCACGAACTTTCTACCCTCGCTAACACAAGTGCGAACGCGCAGGCACGTGCAACCAAAGCACTGCGGAAGCCAGCGATCTCGTGCTGAAAGCGGAGCTTCTGTGTATAGCGATGGTGGCATGAATCCCGCACTCTTGATTGTTTTACGGCGTTGAACCTTGCCAATTTTAAAAAGGTCAAAAGGTTTTTGTTTTTTTTTGTTCTTCAACACGATGTAAGAGAAAAAAAAAAAAGCTCAGCAAGATCGCTTTTAGTGCGAGGCATAATCAGGTGAGCTTGTACTACCCAAAGAGAGGGCACCACGATTTGTTCAAAGCTTCAGCGCAAGAGGCCTAGGGTCCCGATGCAGCGTCAGCTGAGGCCATTTCTACTTGCTTGTTTTGGAGTTTGATGTTTATGGTGTAAATGCAACCCGGTGTAGGCGACGGCACGAAGGCACCCGTTGAAGAGTCACTGACAACCCCAACATCGCTCATTTTTTTATGGTCTCAAATGCTTCACATGCGACGTAACGGTAAAGCAAAAAAAAAAAAAAAAATATTTCAACGGTAAAAATAAAATATATTGGCGGGCGAAAAAGTAGGCCGCAATTCCGCGTCCTCCTCCTTTAACCTAAATTGGTCCTCGTCTTTTTTATAATAACGTAAGATACGAAGGCATTATAAAAAAAAGATATGTCGCAAGTCGCATGTTTGTAAGAATTAATAATGACATTAATATCAAATGTCATTTTTACGACGATTGTAAACGCATTACACCACTGACATAAAGGGGAAAAAAATGAGATCCCGAGAGTGTTAGTGAAGAGGCATCAGCCAGCTCCTGGCTCTTAATTTTCAAGTGTTTTCTTTTCTTATTTTCAACATGACACCGCACGGTGGCTGTGATGAGTGTGTTGGGAAAGATGGGAACAATTAATATCTGCAAAAGCTCGGATGATATTCTTTTTTTTTTAGTGACGAGTAATTATTTTTATTTTAGGAAGCAATTGTCTAGGGAGAAAGAAGTTTGGGTTATCCTTCACGTCACCCACCAAAGCCTGTAACACGTTATTCATCAGATGTCGCGCATCCGTCCATGGTGCAGTTACTCGGAATTATTCGACTGGATTATAGGCAATGGAAGGGTGTATAAGGAAGGGGCACAACACCACCATACTTTTCTATCCGGATTTTTGAACCACTGTTCGTTCCCCTTTTCAAGACTAGGGTCGTTCGGGGCGCAAATCGCAAATCTTTGCCTCAACAAGAAAGATAAAGAAAGAGCGAGAGCTTCTTTTTAAATCAGCTAAACTTCCATTTAAAAAAATTCTCCAAAAACAAACTACCGCAAGAAAAAAAAAAAGTTCAACAAACTAATTTAATTTTTTATTTTCCAAGATCTGCTTCTGCAGAGTCAATGGTGGGTAATCACTGGACGCCATATTTGAGGGCGAGGTTTAGAGCGCATGCTCAAATCAAGCTGACATTAAAAAACTACTGACAGGTCAAACAATGTTTTTTTATTATTATCTGAAACGGTTGAGAACGATGCCGGGTATACCCTCAAAATTTGAAACTTCAAAACTCAATACAAAATTAAAAAAAAAAAAAAAAAATTTTTTTGGGGGGAAATTAGAATTTGAAGTTTTGCACGTTCAAAATAGGGCCGTCCTGCAACTCGAGTTTCTCTTACGCCTCCGCCCCGACCCGCGATCGACCGCTCGCCTCCGTGTGCCGCCTGTTGCCGTGAACAGACGACGCTTCACTTTTGAAGTTTTTTTAGGGCCCTTTCAGCGGTCTCCAATTCGTTGAAATGGTGTGAGATCGAAGAGAGCCCGCAGTGGACTTTTGTGGGCGACGTGAGCGGCCACGTCGAGCGGGTTCTGTGTGACAGGCTGCCCCGGCGGAGTCACAACCGAAACTACGGTACACAGACACCAAGCCTAGTTGTTTTGACCGCTTTAGGATTTCCTCTTTGAAATCTGAGAGGTCGTCGGGCACCTCAAAAAGAGAACTTCGTCCCATTCCCCCGACTCACCGATCATCCTCAGTGCATGTGCCGATGCCGCCATGTTTTCCGAGGGAGGATAAAAAGCCGGGAGGTGACATCACTCCGGACTTTGATTTTCGGTATTTCGAAGCGAAGGGTCGCAGTGCGTTCGGAATTGCGTTAAAAAAGTTCTAAGAATGCCGTTAATAAATACTATAGAAATCTCGCTTACACAGCTCCTAAATTTCGTAACTCTTGACGTCACAAATAAAAAGACGCGAGGAGGTGAGAAGAGGGAGAGAGCAGCGCCAAATATAAAAAGACGCGTGGGAAAATGTTTTTTCGTGTTGTGGTATTTTTTTTTCTTCGTACCTATGACTAAAGTTGGCATCGTTTTAGACGACAAAATACTACCTTTGGGGCGTCAGTGCCCCTTTAATAGCCTACTAAGCCCGACAAATCTTGATGGTGCGGAATGCCCGTTGCAAGAGAACTGTGGAAGCTCGCCGTCAGCCCGGGCTCAGCAGCCGCGCACACAGCTATGGCCACCGGTGAATGCTTCCTATAGGAAGTAAATACTGGACGCCATATTTATGTTCAATTTTCACTAGGCATGCTCAGAACGAGCTCACACTCATAGGTTCCCAAGACCGGTAATCTTGATAATGCGGAATGCACGTCGCATAGAAACTGGAAGCTCGCCACTGCACGCGCTAAGCAGCTACGCACCCAGCTACGACCGCCTGTGAACACTACCCTATAAAGTTTTCGAGCCCTGTTACTACACCAATTTTTTTCCTTAATGGCCTTTTTGTGCAATCTTTCTTGGGAGGCCCATACGAGGCTTCTAATATATTTTACAAATAATAACATGCACTTAAATTAAACGCACGGTGTATGCAATAGAAAAAAAAAGAAACGTCCTAGCATCACAAATGCTTAGCGACACTTTGAGGTTCCAGACGTCAGACGCTTACGTTACGGGCGCTCCTCATCATATAGTTTGACGCGCACAATATGTGCACTTGATAGCTGTTCCTAGAATGAAGCAAAACTACCGCAAATAGGGCTGATAAACCTGGCGATCTTCTGAAGCCTTTTATCCTCTCGAGCTCTTCTTCCTCAGTGCGCACAGGTGGCCGAGCTTCTCCCCGCCTACCTCACTCCTCCTCACCTACCCCTCTGGTCACATGACTTCCCCGTTAACCAATCAGCGTCGAGCTCCTCACCCCTCCTCTCCCACCCATCTACCAATCAATATCAAGCCTCGCGGCCACGCTTTTATCCAGGCTTCCCTTTTGGGCTTCACGAAATGCCGAACAGAAGCCAAAAAGACCTAATATTTTTTTTTTAAGATTAACGTTTAGGATTAGAAAGCGCGTGTCAAGTGGGGCGCAATAAGGCGGGGTCACACCGATCACACGTCATACAAAAGACAGTCTGCAAACACAAGTCACTGCAACATCCCTGGTTCGAATGCCGTCTGCGTGCCAAGGTTTCTTCTTCGAATCCTTGCCGTGCGGCATTCGAGGCACGGATTTCGCGGTGACTCGCGTTCGAATCTGTATGCTGACTGTCTTTTGTAAGACGTATAAGCAGGTTATAAGTATCCAATTGCTAGACGATTATCTCTGCTTGCTAACCAAGATCAACAATAGCTGACCTGGGGCTCTCATCTGGACTCTTGGCGAAAACTTCGGCGAGGGATTCGACCACCATGAGTGGAGAGCATCGAGATTAAGCGCAGCGCCGGCCAATCACGGCCGCCGGATTCCTCGCCGACTTTTTCGCCAAATGTCAAGATTAGAGCCACTTGAAGTAAAAAAGGGGGCCCTTCGTCCGACGGAATTCAACTTCCTAAGTGCCGACGAAATGTCTTCGACGCGCAGTGCCAGCCCGAACAGCGGCGATCTTGATCTTCTCCGAGATGCTGAGACATCTTCCCACGGTGTTCGCTCGGATTGTGTGGACACAGAGCATCCGGCGACACTACCTGGCCACTGCATGCGAGCTGCTCTTCGTGGCTCTCCTCTGCTGGTTGATGTTCTCGGCCGAGCATCTTCGCGACCGACCCGAACCGGGCACGTCAGTGCTCAACGTGTCCGTCGCCAATCCGCCCAGGTCGATGGACACCATCAAATTCCTGAGATGGACCGTGGCCCTGTACGGACCGGCCACCGGCTACACCGAAAAGTTGATCCAGTTGGCGTTCCCTGAACATGCCTCAGTCGTCAGCCGTAAGCCCGGTCGCAGTCTCAGCATTTGCAGACGATGCACCTAACACACCAATACTCGATCTTCTTTTATAGCCGCTGAAAGAAACGCAGGCCGTGCACCGAGCCCCATGTATTTTATTGCCGCTACGCAACCAATGAGATTACGCCATTATAATGACGCCGATGAGAACGCCTCAAAGCTGCCAGCAGTGGCGTAGCCAGGAATGTTTTGAAAGAGGGGGTTGGGGGTCAAAATGCATACGTATATTTTAGGGTTGGCTGGATTTCAGGGGGGGGGGGGGGGGGGGGGGGAGCTCAAGCCCCATAAGCCTCCTTTCTGTCTACACCACTAGCTGTCAGTTACTACAAACATTTTAGCTCATAAGGGGTGGGCTAAATGGCGTCCGACGAGATTGATCGCGTCATAAAAGGTAGTACACTCACTGGCGGCCATGGTTGTATACGCTGTGCGGTTATACGTTATTTGAGACCAGCGGCGTACCAACTTGTTTTTGAGTGGGAGGCAAACCAGACCTCCCCCTCCCCCTCCCCCCCCCCCCCCTCCGGTGTTGGGGGGGAGGGGGCAAAACAATGCCCCCCCCCCACACACACACATACACATTCTGAGAGCTGGGGGGCTTTCCTTGGCCCCCGGTTGGTACGCCCATGGTTGAGAGCCAGCGTTTGCCAGTCATTTCGCACTCGTGCCCGACAACGGCTGTGCTGGATACGCGCTCACTGCCTCAGGCCTCTCCAGTGAGGCAAGACAGCACTTATGGTTCCAATGCGGCACTGGCACGTAGTTTGCTGCAAGGGCCACTGGGCGGCCGGGAGCTGCACCACAGCGTGGCCGAAAGAGGTGTCACTATATACTATTCGAGGACACTTTCTCTGGTTATTGAGTCAAAGGTATAAGAGAGTGCTTGCTTGAGCCGTTTGGTCAAAGCGTTTAGTTCGTTCAGCTCGGTCTACTTACAATCCGTCTGGGGAGCCGAGCCAACACATTTGCCTTTTTCTTTCTGCTTTTCGGCGGCAGATGCCGACTGCTTCAAAACGGTTTCTCTTGGGGCTTTCTTGGGTAAAGGCATTAGGTCTTTCGAAGACCCATCAAGCACCGTGAGCACGGCTCCAGGGACTATGTTCTTTTCGCGGTATCCGGGTGCATAATCCCCCGGCTTAAAATACCATGCTGCACACAACCGCGTAAACGGAGATTCATCGTTTATGACAGGGTACCCTCTTCTTCCACGGGTGCTTAGCAATTAATATCTGGGTAGCTGGTGAAAAGGCACGCCAAAAGTCTACCCCGATGTCGAGTTTCAAATCAGAACACAACAGTAAACCATCGAGCTACGTGGAAGAAGAGGGTGCCCTGAAGACACAACATTAAACCATCGAGCTACGTGGTAACAACTGCAACACTCAAAGAGGACGACATAACAGTAAACCATCGAGCTACATGGAAAAAGAAGGGTACCCGTGGCGCAGTAAGGATGCAATAGCAAAAATTGTTAAAGGGACAATGAAGGCAATTTCGGATATTTTTTTGGCGATTGAGCTGAGTTCCCGGCATGCCTCAGGCCACGATGCCCAAATTTCAGCCAAAACCGGCGCTTGTGTGCCGCGCAAATCAGTTAAACAGTCGCGGTAATAATCGTGCCGGGATCGATCGAGGCGACGCCCCGAGCGTTGCGGGAGAAACCAGCAGAAGCGGAGGTCACGTGACCCTGCGGGGCCTGGAAGCGTGACGTCAGAAGAGACGTGTCAGCGATTGGTCGAAACGAGAAACGTTCCCTCGGTCACGCTTTGGTTCGTGGTGTTTATGAACACTGTTCTAATTCCACTTGAATAACCATGAAAACTATCAATTGAATCGAAAATGATAACTAAACCGTAAACAAAACACCATAATTATTTTTCTCTTTGCTACACTGCACGCGAAACGGGCGACGAGCAACTATGGGCAAACAAAATATATAAAATAAAGAACACAGCGCGGAGCACGCGGGAGTTTTTTTGGTTCTGGTTTCAGATGTCGGTGCCGTGTTTACTTTAGGAACACGGCACTCGAGGGATTCTGCAAAGCGGTAGTCATGCCAAATTTGTGCGCAGTTGAAGGATGTTCGAACGGTCGACTGAAGACCCGTGATCGTTCGGGCAACGCTAGTTTTCACCTACTCCCAAGCGATGAAGCGTTGCGAAGTCTCTGGTTGAACAGCGTTGTCTTGCGCAGAGGTCTCGGCGATGGCGTCAGAATTTGTTCGCTACGTTTTCGGTCAGGAGACTTTGAACAGAACCTTCAGGTTAGCCGGAGGCTGGCCGTATACGTGTGAGGCGAATCACTCTTGGTCGGCGGCAATTCTGGGGCGTCCTCGTAAAGAGGCATTCCAAAGTTCTGTGTCCTTAAGAGCATCTCCCGTTCTGCTGGTGTCAGGTCACTGAACGGGAGCCCGAATTCGCTCGCGAGAGCGGCATTGCCGTCCATGTTGGTCCGACGAAACGACCGCGCCACCGCGCTGCTATAACCCACCGCGGTAACCAGAGTCTCGACGCCCTAAATGCTGCCGGTACCGACAATTCACATGTGACGTCACTCTCTACGTCACCTCCGTTTTCGGAGGCCCAGAAACGAGAAACGCAGATAGTTCAGTTTCGGTTTCTTCAGTTCTTTCGTAGGTACAGAAATACGCGTCACAAATGTCTATAAAAAATTGGCCAGTATGCCAGGTCCCCAACAAGCCTAAAAACACCATTTAAAAGAATGATTAAAATCGCCTTCATTGTCCCTTTAAGCCCCCCCTCCCCTCCTTCCCCCCGCCGTCCCCTCGCTCCTCTCCCGTAGAACGGTACGCATGTTTTTTCCTGCGTCGGATCAAGGCGTACGGAAAAGCATCGAGTTATTCTAATATACGCTAGAGGTTCAACTGGCGCTAGTGCGCGGTTTCAAATCGAAGCAGACGGTAATGACGGGAAAAGTGTGCTCTTTTTCTTTTTTCACAGCGTTTGATTATGAACAGAATTGAAAGAAATTTCTCCCTGCGCTTGATTATAAGAGCAACACGAAGAATTTGTGAGGACTAGATAACTTGGAACACTTGTCAGTCACGGACACGAAAATATTAGTCAGTTACAGCGTTTTTCTTGTAAATGTTGTGGGATTTTCCTCTTTGGGGGTGTCACTACTTAGAAACACAGAAGAAGGTTCCTTGGGTCCCGATAAAGACGTGTTTATTGACTGCAATGCCAGCACGCTTCGCTCTTAGACAATGAAAAGTCTGGGCGCTGGCTCAATTGCCAGTATCACCCAGGCGGTTTCCCGCGCTGCCGCATTAGGCAGATTCACGGGAAGTCGGAGGCCCACAAAGAAAAACCGAGCTCCGTAGAGCCAGGGCCTCCGCCGACGAGAGCCCCTGGCACTCCTTCGGGGCCAGCTTATGTAGACTCGGAGAATGGACGCGCCCGGGGAGGCTACTAGCAGTGGCGTCCATTATAACTCTGAAGGGTGTGCCGAAGGCGCGTTCACCCAAATGGGCAAGGGAGAGCCGGCCCCTTCGGGGAATTCGGCCTCGTGGTTCCTTGTATCCGGGAGGCCGACGCCATTGGTGACGACGACTCCCACGGCCTGCTTGAAGCTAGGCCTAGATAGGGATAGCGGGAACCCCATAGTTCCCACAATGTATGACATTCACAACGATGTAAAACAGCTTCGTACTTGTGTTTATGCACACTGTCCGACACCGTTAGCGCGAATGCGGCATTGCGGCTTTTCTCCATGGGGGGGGGGGGGGGGGGGGTGCTTTTTTGTTGAAGCATTGAATAGCATCTCGAAAATCAAGATGTCAAGAACCACGCACTAACAGTACATACCTGTTCATGTAGACGATCAAAATAAAGTAAAGCCAAGTAATGAGTGGGATTTGCAATAAATAACATTCGTTTTATTCACTCTTTTGATTACAGTATGGGTGCTAAGGTAACTCTTTTTTTTTTTTCACAAACAAAAGAATAAAAAAGTAGGACGGAGCACAAAGAACATCTTTCAGCAAGCAACAACAAGAAGGAAACAGGACTGCCCTCCATGGCGTCAACGAATGTTAGAAGGAGAGGGATAAAACAAGTTGAAGGAAAGGGATATGTCAGACGGGAAAATATACAAAAACTAAAATGCATACGTTTTGTGGTTGAAAAATGAAATTAAAAGCTTAAAAACAGAGTATCATGTCGGTGTGTGAAGCAGTCTGGAAAGTTCAGGTTTAAGAAATTCAACTTTTGTTTTCGTCAGTGAGAGTGAAGGTGCAGAAATATTGTTGCAAACCGCACCCATACCAAATGACTCAATGTTTTCCCTTTGAACCTTATTGGAACCTTACCAACACGCTCGGTTTTTAATTCATTCCGTAAGTCTGTTCTAGCATTCAAAACTCATATCTGCATGCTCGAAAATTAAGATTGGGAAAGGCCAGACAACACTTGCACTGGTTAAGGCGAGCGTGTTGTGAATGTGAATACTGTAATCGACTAAACTTTTGCGGGGACCTAATTTCCGCGAATCGCCTACAATTCGCGAAAAATACGTCCTGCGAACAATTCGGGCGATATGTGAACGCTACGGAAGTTACACTCGATTCGCGAAAATTGAAACCCTTGAATAATTTCAAATTTTCAGCTTTGGCCCGATTCGCAAAAATTTGAGCCCGCGAAAATGAAGTCGTTTACAGCAATTAAAATAGAAAGAATTAAAACACGGAGGTTTTTCGCAGACAACCACACTCTCTCATTTAGTAACGCCAAGTGTTTATTTTCGGGGACAAAAAGATCACGTGGTTACCAGAACGGAGGAAGGCTGAAGGCGAGGATGTTACGAACGGGAGCGCGGATAAGAGGTTTGAGGGAACCGTTTTTGCACGGGCCCCCTTCGGTACGAACTGCTCATGTGCGAACCTTCTGCAGTAACATAGGCGCAGTTTGTACGGGAGTGACCATCGCACAGTGTTGGATGTGCGAAAACCGTCCCCTAAATCTCTCTGAGGATTGAGTCACCGTACTGTGACCGTCCCCAGTTTATAATTTTTTTTTTTCCCAGTTCTGGCCTGATAATTATTATTTCACGTATTGTCAGGGCTAACGATGCAGAAGAGACGTTATCTTTTTTTTAGCCTTTTCAATGAAGAATGTTTCGATGATTTCACGTCCAAATCGCTGAAGATGTGTTCGGACCTTGGTGTTTCCAAGGTTCGGTGCGCACTCAATACACTTCTTTGCGAGGACACCAATGGGATGTGCGGGATGATCAGCTTTTGATGTCGCCTCGTTTGGATGCTTTTCTAGACGGTCGTTTACGCATCGGCCAGTTGGCGAAACGTATTCAGCTCCGCATTTGAGGTGCACCCACTACACCATCTTCCGTAGCACATTCTCTGAAGTGGGTGTGGTACTTTCTTGCAGGGCGGCTTGGTCTCCCTCCGGGTGGTCATACTGCACAGGCTCGCCAGTTTGAATTTGCAGGAGAAAAGGACTGTCGTGTTAAATCGGCTAGCGATTGATTGATTTGGATGGAATGCGTCGTGAAAGTAAGCGATGTTGATTTTTTGTCGTGCAGGTGGGGGCTTTCTGGTATAGTTCTTGGTGTGATGACTTGGTGAAAACAAGAGGCGATCCGTTCCACCGGATCTTCTGAGCTCAGAGGTTGTTGAGTTTGGGTGTCGATGCTTTTGGTTTCTGAATGCGGACATGATTTCTTTTCCCGAGATTATTAGGGCCTTAATCATCCCCAGCTTAACCGACTTAGAGTGGGCACTTTTCATCGGAAGAACGGGTTTTTTCGAGCGCTGTTGGAAAGTCCAGCAAACAAACACCTTGCCTCATCTTGGTCAGTTGCAGGTTCAACAATTGCAGGCCTTCTGAAGATGGGTCCTCCCTCTTGAACGTGATGTTACCTCCTGTTTGGTCGAAAAAAGAAGCAGAAGGGCCTTTACTTTTATAGGTTCAGGGTGGATGATGAGATAGTTGTTTACGTAACGGAAGACTTCGTACTGGGGGGGCTGTGCTGTTTAGGTTTGCCTCGACGGCTCGGATACGAAAGACAAGAAGATTTCACTTAGTACTGGCGCAAGGTGCAACACAATGCAAACACCGGATGTTTTAAGCCAGATCTTTTCTATCTGTTCAATCATCGTAGATTAGAGGTATATCTGAAGAAGTTCGATAAATCCTGCAAGTGGTACTCCGGAGGAGTTTTGGAAATCTCATAGCCCGTGTCCAGTGATTGCCTCTTCATCACAGTTTAGGAGCTGCGGGATGTCCAAGTTATAATACGTGTCGTTCAATGAGAAGAAGGCTATTTCAGGTCCGCAAGCATGATGCGACAGGATGGCAGTTATAAGCTCTTGTGAATTTCGGATGCGAAAGGGCTGGGAAGGGAGAATGGAGGATAAGTGTCTCTAAAGAAAAATAGCCCGGTGTTCTTGCCAGCACCCTCTGTCGGAAACGATAGTGCGGAAGGGGACATCTGATTTGTGGGTTTTGGAGGAGAACACTTTCAGATACTGCTTAGCTGGAGCTGTTAGGGAAGTCCTCATCTTCGGAAGGTTAAACTTGATGCATAAGTACACTTAGCTTGGAGCAGAGTGATCCGGACGTTCTCTTTATGAGAACAGTAAAATTCTTGTCAACGGCCATGCCTCCTGTTTTCACCAACTCATCACACCAAGAACTACCAGAAACCCCCACCTGCACGACAAAGGATCACCAGCATTCCCTACTTTCACAACGCATCCCACCACATCCAAATAATCGCCGCCGACTTTAACACGAAAGTTGTCTTTTCCTGCAGATTCGAACTGGCGAGCTTGGGCAGTATGACCGACCAGAGGGAGACCAAGCTGCCCTGTGACAAAAAAACAACAACAACAAAAAAACACTTTACATCCACTTCAGAGAATGTGCGACCAAGAAGGTGTACTCGGTGCCCCTCAAATGTTGAGCTGAATGCATTGGGCAGACTGGGCGATGCGCAAACGACCGTCTACGAGAGCATGAAAACGAGGCGACATCAAAAGCCGATCATCCCACACCTCCCATCGCCGTTCATGAAAAGAAGTGTATTGGGTGCGCACCGCACTTTGGCAGCACCAAGTTCCTGGGAACATATCATCAGCGATTCGGACGTGAAGTCTTTGAAACATTCTTTACTGAAAAAGCAAAAAATAACGTCTCATCTGCATCGTTAGGCCTGGCGGGTCGTGAACTAAAAATGATCAGGCCGGAAATGGAAAAATGAAAATGATAAACATGGGCAGTCACTGTACGGTTACTCAATCCTTAGGGACGTTTAGCAAAATGTTACCGTATTACCGTTACCGTGGGCCCGACTTGGCATGCGCGACTCTTACCGGCGTCGCGTGCTTGAAATGCGTTAAGGCTGAACCGCAAGTAAGCGATTTGGCCAGCGACGAGACATACGACCGGCACAAGTGACAAGAGTCAGCGACGAGTGACGGATATTTCTGACTGTCGCGCTTGTCGTGTCGCTCGTTTTTTTTTTATTTCTAGAAAATGTCTCCCATCGCCCTGGTCGCTTACTATCGTCGCTTTCATGCGGTTTGCTTCGTCGCGCGACTGACCGAGTGACAGCGAAGCGGGTCGCCGTGGCTTGTCTCGTCGCTCATCAAAACGTTTACATGCGGTTTATACTTTACCGTATTCGCCTTACCTTGATACCGCGGCCCAGTGTTCAACATGGTGGCATCCGCGCTCCGCCACTGCATAAGCGTTGATGACGCACTTATCGGTTCACAATGCTGGAGGAGATATCTAGAAAATCTCGCAGACAAATATTGCTGTAGGAGCCATATTTAGTGCTGATAGCTGCTTTTATAATGACCCAGGCACGCCGCTTACTTGTCGCATTACGCGAAAAAGCTGGGGCGTTGTGCCCGAAAGATGGTCACACCAATGCGTCATCAAGCACGCGCCTCAGAATTGAAAAAAATCACAGCAACGCGTATGCTTCGTCATGGAAGCCTGAGGAGATGTTTAAGGTCAAAGCGGACGCGGTTCAGAAATAAAACACAAAGGAAAGCACAGCAACGTGGATGCTTCGTCACGAAAGCTGTCGGGAAGCCGGGAGGGGTTTGCCGCGCCTGCGCAGTGGGGGAGCATAATGTCACTGCCGGAGCGCCGTGGGAAAAAGGAAGACGTGGTGCGCTGCAGGTACGAATGCGCTGCGTGTAGGAATGCGCCGCGTGTAGGAATGCTTTCGCATTCCTACAAGCAAGTAGTCTTCTCTTTTCACAGTATATACAAAAAGAAGCTTTCAATGGCGTTGCGGCTTCCTCTGTGGCTCTGTTCTGTTTAAAGCATTTTAAGTCAGTGTGCCTTCATCACGCGCTCGTTGTCTTACGCCACGCTTTGGCTGCATGTAGCTGCATGAGCACTCTTCTACTAAGACGAGAATACTGGGGCTGGAGGCGGATCTTCGACTGCGCTCTTAGCCTGTAACCGCGAATGAAAGCCGGAACCACACTGCTTATTCATCATACAAAAGATAGTCTGCATACATATTCGACGCTAGTCACCGCGAGGTATCTGCTTCGAATGCCGCATGGCAATGAGTTCAAGGAGAAACAATTGGCACGCGGCATTCGAACAACGCATATTGTGGTGACTCGGGTTTGCAGACTGTCTTTTGTGTGATGTATGAGCAGTGTGACCCCGACTATGGTGTTTGTCTTGCGCGCCATAAAGAGAGCAAGGCGCGTTACCAGAAGATTCATTAAACGCCTACAAACGAGACAAAATGCCTTTGTATTTATTTTGCTTCAATGCTTAGAGTGATGACATAACACAACACTTGCCTTTATTGTGACAACAGGAATCAAGATACCCGTGTTGGGTACAGTTAGGTCTAACCGCGGATAGTGTGAACTTAACAGAGGTTAACGCTACCCGTGTAACAAGGGCATTTCAAATCTTCAGAAAGCCAAGCTCATTTCATTTTTCATTTCAGTGGCGAACACAATACCGGTGCTCTCCACTCGGGGGAAGCTTTTCGAGGCTTATCGGAAGAAATGAAGATGGCACGCGCACAGATTTTATCCGTGCCAAGGGTGCGCAAGCTTAAGTACGCCATAACTTCGACTGCATTGCCATGAAACGCAGTCCCTGAGTATCGGAAACCGGTTTAGGCCCACCCTAAGTTATATCATTATTTCAGTTTATGGCGCCACCATTTTTATGAAGTATTCATTGCTGTCAACTTTTGTCACCAGGATATGCTCCAGTCGAGCTGCGGTACCACGGTACCAGTCCCCGATATGCTAAAATCAAAGTTTGCAGGATTTGAGAGGTACGCGGTCGCGCATGAGTAGTAGGGCCCACGGTACCGGTAGTAAGGTAACGGTAGCACGGTAACGGTTTACTAAATGTATCTCCTATCGGCGCTCCCGTTCGTAACCTTCTCTCCTTCATCCCTCCCCCGTTCTGGTGTAGGCGTGAATTTTTTGTGCCCGAAAATAAACATTCGTCGTTGCTAAATTGAAGAGCGTGGTTGTCCGTGAAAGTCCTCAGTGTTTTTATTCTTTGTATTTTAGGCAGGCTACACTTACCGCCCGGTAAATTCAGCACAATAATGAAATGAGATACACGTTTTATAGTTCGTGTAACTTTACTGTTTTAAGCGTTTTTACCGCTCGTAAATGACATACAATCTCGCGGACTATCAATATTAGCGTCATCGGGACGTTGACGCTCCTTGAACGTCCGATGTTCTTTTCGTCTGCTATTCTTCCTTGTCTTTACACACTTGCCGTGGAACTATACTTGACCCGCAATACTAGGAAGTTAAACATCGCCAACTAAAGGGCGCTTGCATTGCTTAATGTTAATGCACGCTGGCATTGCTTGTTAATGCACGCTTGCATTGCTTAATGTCACAACTCAGACTGCGTTTTTTGGTCTAAACATATGTTTCGGCATCGTCATTCGCTGAGCTGCCTCCGTAAGTTGCGGTGATTGGCTCTCCGATTGTTGTACGTGAAAGTAGGCGCACAAACTTTTTTTAGAGTGTACTGGACACAATTAACTTATAGGGCACTTTTTTCTGTCGCTCTTATAGCCGCCGTTACTTCACTCAAAGAAATGGCCAGAGGACGTCTCGAAAGAGCGCGTTTTCACACGACGATACGTCATTTTTTATTTGTTTTCAAATTCCGGGAATGTACATTGAAGTCGGGAGTTTTACTTTTTTTTGGAATGCACCAGAAAAAAATACTTAAGTAAAGCGCAAGTACATGCTCAGGAAATGTACTTCAAGTAAAGTACCAGTTCCGTAAACTGAAGAACTTCAAATACCATGTACTTAGAGTACTTCCCAACACTGCATGTATATGATTTTCCATATAAAAGCGTTGGGGGAATATTAAGGTTTCTCGAACGATCTTCAAAACTTTGAAGGTCTGCATATTATGAGTTTTTGGAGGAAAGGCAACGCAAAGAGGTCACCTTGCGATGCCCTTTAGCGCGCGGTTCTTTGAGTATGGCAGGAACTACGGGAGCACCAGATGAGCTTCGGAGCGGGTGCTGCATTTTGTTGCCCCTCTTGAGTGAGGAGGCACTGTGATATATCTCCTGTAGTGGGCGAGAGTTGCTGCATTCGGGAGAAGCGGGAGCCCTTTCTTCAAATGGGTCAAGTCTCCATGAGCTTCGGGACACAAAGGAACGCCTGTCTTCGGCGCTAACTCCGCAGTTCCTCGGCCTCATTCGCGACGTGTCTGTTCGCTCACCGCGCCTCGTAGCAGTGTTGTTGCGGGGGGGGGGGGGGGGGGGGGGGGGGAGGGGGAGGGGGCTCGTGATAATTTTGGGGGGTTTCGGACTCTCCAAACCACTTTCTTTCCCCCCTTCCTACGCCACATGCTTCCCCGTCTTTCAAATATCAGCTGATCTTCCAACGTTTTGTCTCTTTTTGTGAAGGAATGTTTGTTGATACGCAAAACAACCTCTAAAATTCGAAAGTAATTTGTAATTTGAGTAGAAGTCACTCAAAAAAAGTAATTAAACTACTAATTACCGAAATAAAAATGTAATTGCAAGTTGCTAAACTACCCAGACACATATTTAAGCTACATTCACTTGAGTAGGGTAGTAGAACAACGCACAAGAAGGACGTAGTTCCGAAACGCCTGTAAATATCACTCTAAAAATGGTCACGCAGAGCAAGCGTGACGCAAAGCGATTTTTTGCACGCATGTTCTAAGCGTGGTGATTTTCAACGCTTTAAATTCACGCTCCCTAAGCGTGACCTGCGCATAGGTTTAACGCTTGCAGGCGTGACGCAAAGCGATTTTTTACACGCTTGTTCTAAGCGTGCTGTTATTCAACGCTTAGAATTCACGCTCCCTAAGCGTGAACTGTGCTTTGGTTTAACGCTTGGCAGGCGTGAGGGGGCCCTTGTGTTTACACGCTTATTACGGCGTGCGTTTTCTCCGCGGCGCCTCCTAGGCGTGTGAAATGCGCGTCGCGGTGGAGACCTCTGGCCGTGGGCATTGGGCGTTCTCGCATTTAGTATATCGTCCCAATAATCTTAAGGCCCGTTCACACTCTTGCGACAGAGTAGGTCCGAGAGAAACCACACCGGCTTTTAAGCTTTTGCGACTTCTTAGGACCGGATGAGCTGCAGCACTGCAGAGCTACCTGGTCCTAAGATATTGCAAGAGGCTTAAAAACCGGTCTGGTCTCTCACGGTCTTACTCGGCCGCAAGAGTGTAAACGGGCCTTAAGATTATTGGGACGATATACTAAATGCGAGAAAGCCCAATGTCAGCAGCCAGAGGTTTCAACCACGACCACCGTGACCACGACGCACATTTCACGCGCCTAGAAGGCGTCATTATTTGAGAGTGCAGAAAACGCACGCCGTAATAAGCGTATGAACACACCGGCCCCCAAGCATCATATTATTATCGGATATTGTTATAGGAGCTCAAAAACGATATACTAAATCTCTCTAACTACTCCTTTAGGCGAATTGAGTAGTGCAAGAAAGATCAACGTGCTGCTTCGTGTATGATTACGCACATATACGAATGGTAGTGGTGAATCATCTTATGCCTGTTACATTGCGCTAAGTAGCTGCAAGCTGTTCACAGCTGTGCAACTTGTATAAATATTTTAGGAAATTTATCTTTGGCGTCTAAAAACCCAAAGGAAGAGAGAGAGAGAGATTTCTTTAGGCTCCAATTACAAGAGGAAGAGTCCAAAAAGAACTAAATAGAAAAAGGCAAACAAATTTCAGCTTCGGGGCTAAACTCTTTATTAGAAAATCTGTATTTTTTTGTACAAATAAGCCGTTAAAAAGTATAAAGCCCACTAACTGCTAAGAACTGCAACAACTATGAGTATCATGAAACAAATATGAACGAATGTCAATATTTTGAATTTTTAGCGGGTTTGAATCAGAATATATTTTTTCAGTACATGTTAGTAAAATATCAATATATAATTCGTTACCATATGTTTTGCAGCTACGCAGTGATAATTGCGTCGTGCCATACTTCTTTGCGGTTCATTTTCTACAACATACAACCGTTGGTATATTAGAAAAATTGTGCTTGGTGGTAAGTCTGTGATTTTGTAAAAGAAATTAACCACAGAATAAGAAGGAGGTCCTTCTTTCTAAAAATGGTTCGTAACGAAACAACCAGTTCAAACAACGTCAACACTGCGCTAACAAAAGTCAAACTGGCATAAATATTAAATGAGTTCAAATGAGGAAAGTGTTGACTTCGTTAGGAAAGTCAACATTTGCTAACAAAAATTGAATTGGCGTAATGACTAGATTTAGTTTTGGAGCATTCGACCACGTGGCACTTTCCATTTCTTTCTACATATCTTAGATTTATCATTATTAAGGGCCTTTTCGTTCACTTGACTAGAACTATTAATATTTTGATGTACATAACTCCCCTCCAACCATTCCTCAAAAACAAGTATGAAAAAAAAAAAAAAAAAAAACATTGTACGAGATAAGTGCAACTTTGGGAGAAGATCACGCAGCCTTTTCTGGGCCCACGCTACCTTAGACCTGCTTGCTGGTTTCGCTACTCTCTGTACAACACCAAGCATCTTCCAAAATGCTACTGGGTATGTTACATTCTTTAAGTAGTAAACACAGAGGCATAGCCCCAGCGCTTTCTCGAGAGACGTGTCTGGTTGCAGGTCGATTTTATTTCGTGGTTCGTTGCCGCAGATTAGCCGTCTCGTTTCGCCCCACACAATGCAGGGTCCCAGAATATCCATCGGTGCAACCTGTTAACAATAAGATTAAGATATTGTGGCCTAAAAATCTTAGTATTACAAAAATGAGTATAAACACTTGAACGTCAACATTGTCCACGTTGCACTAACTGAAGCGCTCGTAACAGGCTGTACTTAGTTCGTAAAGCTGTGTAACATTAAGTGCGCTTAGAGCGTGCTTGAAGTATTCTCTTTATTGTGAAAGTGCTCTACTCGCCGCTGAAATCAGTGCGTTATTTTTTTTGCGAGCGTCACGAAAAAGCGTTACGCCGACGCGTTACGGTTACGCCGACGGCGACGCCACTCAAGCTAACGCGATATTTCTGCAAAACTTTATCTCAAAGAAACGATTGGGTTGGCCGATCAAAACCAAAATAAACATGCCTGCAAGCACCGGAACATGCAAAGATTCACGCGGCTGCCTCTCGTGTTACTGTGATTCTTTGCGTCTCCTTCACCACTGCGACCCTTTTCCTCCTACAATGCAACGTTGTGTACCCTTTCCCTTCTTTCCTGCTGCCGCCCTTTTTCTCTTGCCACATTGCCACGTAACCATTCTTTCCTTCACCCATATTCTGGGTGTTCGTCGATTCCGAACCGTAAACTTTCAACACGGGAGACCGACGCAGAGGCGGGACTTCAGGCAAAATATGCTTTTGAAGTTTTTGCGACAGAAATGCAACACTTGAAATAACAAGCTCACCTGTGTACTGCAGTGTCTACAGCCGAGAACAAACTCGCCCGACTCCCTCAACTACGCCCCAACATGGACGGTTCATTCCTTCACCTTTCCGAATAGACAACATTTGTTTCAATTCCACGCTCAATCACAAGCAGCAAAAACTGTTTCCTAGATGTGGCAGTTATGCTGAAAAGCACATCGCTTCGAGAAAAACAACACCGTAGAGATATTATTATAATGCAATTAAATGCAAAGGTGCAAGCGAGCTGGACAAGAATGACGAAAGTAATCCCTGGAGAAGGGGAACGTCGCCATTCTTGTCCAGCTCGCTTGCACCTTTGCATTTAATTGCATTATAATTACAACCATAACTTGCAAGCTTCACCTTTGTTGGTGTTCGACTGGTGGCAGCTGATAAAACCCGTTTGCTCTACTGACGTCTAACCCCTGGTTAGCTCAGTTGGTAGAGCGCTCCACTTGTAATGGAGAGGTCCCGGGTTCGATACCCGGACCAGGCGGATTTTTTCGGTCGCTCACCAGTCACCTAGCTGTGTTTGGAGATTCATATTTGTCCTTTGTCCCTCTTGTTCCCCTTCTCCAGGGATTACTTTCGTCACCGTAGAGATTGTGCTACTTGATACTTGCGCTTTCACAATAAAAGAAAAAAACAGCGGATCAAGACAGTAATGCGGGACAAAAGAAAACCTGGTTCTTACCCAAATATTGCAGTCTTCCATGAATCGCCTAATGGCCGCAGTGAAGGCACCAGCCAAATGGGAAGCCCTTTCCTTGGCTGGCATTCAGATCCGTCTCCCGTAAGAATTCGGGGCACTCGCACTCGCTATGTTTGCAGCGACCCTGCGGCACTCCACGCACGTCAAGTGCAGTAAACATGGCACACTGTGCCCGAACTCACGCGCCGTCTCCCGCTAAATCTCGCAAGTCGCAGTCAGTCAAGCTGGTCTAGCCACCAGCCCCAGCCACAAACAAGGCGTGTCGGGAAATGACTGAGCGAGCCAGGGAGCAACGGGAACAGCTCAACGGCTTTCTCCCTTTTCCCGCCAAAAAAGAGGGCGCATACGCCCTCTGTGCTTCCAGAAAAAGAAAGCTCACATCAACAAAAAATCAACAAGAAAGCACGCGCAAGTGCATCTTCAGGAGGGTGAAACCATTCGGATATATATTAGCGTGACGATGAATGGAGGCGCGCGCGTTTCTCCGAAAATCTAAGCGTGTGTTCTGCGGTCGTCACGCTAACGCTGTTGATCACGTCCGATAAAAAGGCCGAGCGGACTGCTTTAACGCTTGGACACAGAAAACAAACGCTTATTTTCGATCACGTGGTGCTTAAAACGTCATTCCCGTCGTATTGACCTCGGTTTCACGCTTGAAACTCGCGGTTAGCGTGAGGTTCAGCGTGACAGTTTCGGTTTCGGACTCTCCAAACCACTTTCTGTACCCCCTTCCTACGCCACATGCTTTCTTTCAAATATCAGCTGATCTTCCAACATCTTGTCTCTTTTTGTGAGGGAATGTTTGTTGATGGGCAAAACAACCTCTAAAATTCGAAAGTAATTTGTAATTTGAGTAGAAGTTACTCAAAAAAAGTAATTAAACTACTAATTACCGAAATAAAAATGTAATTGCAAGTTACTAAACTACCCAGACACATATTTAAGCTACATTCACTTGAGTAGAGCAGTTGAACAACGCACAAGAAGGACGTAGTTCCGAAACGCCCGTAAATACGTCGCAAACACGCTTTATGTGGTTCGGCCTTTAGTCGCAGAGGGGTGCCCGCCCCATTTCCCACCGAGGCCGCATGGTCACAAGAGCACGGCATTAATCGCCCCTCCGAAAAAAAAAAAACAACAAAAAACAACAACAATAAACAAACAAACAAACAGTAACCGTCGTTTTGGGCGCATCGCAACACCTGCACACTGCAACATACGAAAGTATGTGTCAAGATCTTTTGATTTGTGCCTAGAAAAGGAGAACAAGGAGATAAAGGAGGGTTACACGTGACAGTACGCTGTCAGGTGTCGGGGCCTTACCTTTCGCCACGTCTGGATTCGCCATTTGACCGTTTTGTTTACAAACTCTCATGGAAATGAAAGAATTCTAAGAACCTCTACACGTTCACGCAGATGATCATTGAAACGAAACTTGAATATCCACGGTCGTTGGGCGACCAAGCTCGCGCTGAGACAACACCACCTGAAATAATCGGGGCCTTCCAAGATCATTCTCTTCTTCCGGATCGTCATCGTACCCGAGTCCGATGCCGAGCGTCCTTCGACACGTCGATTGGACGCGAGGCCTCACCGAGCACTGACGCAGCACTCGTATGCAATCGGCGTCCTCGCTCGGTCTCACTGTGATATGACGTCAAAAGTATCTAGTGCGCAGGTTTTGACTATTCTAGTTGGCGTCTGAGTGCGCCGCGTAAGGGTGATTCAAGGAGAAGCCAGGCTTTTTAAATCGACCGCAAAATTCGGTTTCTTAGCCTATCGCGCTACGACTTTGTGCAGCGTTGCCCACAGATGCTGCATTTTTTTTTGTAAAATTTGCAAAGAACGAACTTACCTGAAGAAAAAGTAAAGAAAGAAAAAGGCTTAGCTCCTATGGAAACGCAGCGAAGCCACAGGTCTTCAAACAACACGGCGCCGTTTCGCACGGGAGACAAGAGATGGCGCAAGCGGTCGCACAACCAACTGCCGCCAACGAACGAGCAGACGACGCCGAGAGCCGGCGTATTTAGCAGACAAGGAACTGCAGTTCCTTGTTGTTACCGCGCCTGTTTTTGTTTCTGCGACTGTCAACACCTGCAGAACGCGCGCCGCTTTTGACAACCGGCGGAATCTCCCTATTAGCCCCGAGAAGTTCGCGTGGCGCCCCCTTACGGCAAACCGGGGTGACGTCACGGCGAGGAGAGAATTTTTCCCCGACTCGCTCCACTCGCCCTGTGGAGGCTGTGACGACGCTAGCTGTCGGCGCGCTCGTTTCTATTTAATTTTTTTTAGCGTGTTTTTCATAGGAAGTGTAAATTTTTATATGTTCCTTTCTTGAGGTATGGCCTGCAGCTACAGGCGAAACTTCAACCAACATTTTACGCGTGGTTGGCAGGGCAGGCAACGCATGAATCGCAGCTGGTATATGAAAATAAAGAAATATGGCCAGAATTGCAGGAGCATCACTATAGATTTACATCTCGCACAATAAATGCTGCTGATGGTCTGATTGAATTGCAAGTTATGTATACTATTTTTTGGTATATGTTTTTAAACAAGATCGCCGAAGCAGAAAAGCTGCATGCTGCTGGAGCAACATGCTAAATACAGTCTGGGCCATGGGGAGAGAATCACAAGTAAGACAGCCCAAGTGCAGGGGCAAAGTAAAAAAACAAGGAACACATATTATATACATTGCTCGCATTTGACCTTTGCTGGATTCGGATAGTATTTCAATGAACTACACGGGTGGTATCTGTGGACTTGTTTATAGCACCCCTCAAGTAATGTATAACAAACGTAAACGAAGGTGTCTAGCTTGTTATTAGTCCCTTAAGCTCTAAAATTGAGATTTTACTTAAATCGGATTGTCCTGAAGCTAAAATACCCGAAGCTATTCTCACGCAGACTGTCGCCCTTCACAGGTTCCACATTTTCTGCTACTAGTGCTGCATCTAGCACTGGACAGACGTTCGAATGCTTGCTTTTACTCCTCTTTTCCTCTGTTGTCAGAGAGTCCAGCTGTAGGGAGTTTTTAGGCTGACGAAGCTTTTGAAGACCTGCAGCAGTGCCTCTTTTAATTGGTAATGACAACTCAGACTAAACGGTGTATTTTCCGAATACCCAAGGCTGGAATAAAAATGTAAGAAAAAAATATAAACATTTTAAATTACGGCACTATTGCTGTGCATATTTTGGGCAGTTCAATACATATCATACAGACAACTGGGGGCAATTTGGCCGTTTTTGCTGCTAAAATACAAACTAATTTCCAGTAATTGAGCATCTTCTAAGAAATATGCCTACATACCTTTATAAACTATATAATTAATTCACGAAGAAGCTACATTTATTTAAAACAACCCTGTTTCACGAGCACTTCAAAGATAATCAGACGCGGGGCCTTTAAGACATCTGCGAACCAGCGCATGCAGAGTGGCAGCGCAAAGTCGGGGTCGCGAGCTAATTTGCCGACCACCCAAAGGCCCACGATATAAATGCCACTTCAAATGCCTTGAAAGCGGGATGCAATATCGTTCTAAATCATGAACACGCAAGGAACAGAATTCCAGCATCTGAAACACTTGCGCCACCGCTTCACCGATCCCTCGCAAAATTGCCTTGCGTCGTGTGGACGGACGGGGAGGTTCATCGGCGGAATTGCCTCCGCCGATAGCTTTCGGGATTTGTAACCCAATTTTAAAGGTAAAAGGGACAAGCAGGCTTATAAAATGTACGGAAGCACATCAATATCGGCCGAACTCAACGTCTTGTACACCGGGTAAACGAAGTCCAGCTCCTCGAAGAGCTTGCGGCACACAACGCCAAACCAGGAAACCGGTGCTGGGAAGCGAGCCGATGCGAGATCGCGGAGCGGAGTCCTCCGCCTGACGTCACGGTACACCTCACCCAATCAGGGCGCGGCGACCGCAGCGACGCTTGTGTTTGCTCTCGGGGACTCCAATTGCAGACGGCAGCGCCAATTCTCCCCTAACGAACGTTGGGTTCCTCCAAAAGCAATAAGAAATGGACAAAACAATATGCGCGCCGTCGTCATGGCAACCGCTTGGTTATGGGGGAGGCTGTGAGAAGTATCGCACCTTCCCTCTCCATCTCTCTCACCCTCGGCGACAAAAGGATGCAAGAGCTTTTGAGTCGAAATGATCATCTGCTAAAGACGCCGGCTCTCGGCGCCGTATGCTCGTTCGTTGGCGGCGTTCGTAGCGCCATCTCTTGTCCCCCGTGCGAAACGGCGCCGTGTTGTTTGAAGACCGGTGGCGTCGCTGCGTTTCCATAGGAGCTAAGCCTTTTTCTTTCTTTACTTTTTATCTCAAATCAATTTTCTCTTTGCGAATTCTACAAAAAATAAATGCACCATTTGTGGGCAACGCTGCACAAAATCGTAGCGCGATAGCTTAAGAAACCGAATTTTGCGGTCGATTTAAAGAGCCTGGCCTCTCCTTGAATCACCCTGTAGTTCCCGCTTCCGGGTCAACATGTCGCGATCTTTAACCACGTTGTAGTGTATTTTGAGCTATTCAAATGAATCGAGCAGGGTACATAGGCGCATTACACACGTGCCAGACTACAACCGCCATTGCGGACCTTATCTTACCGTGATGCGAAGCCAGTGAAGCGGGTGTTGAAGAGCCTCCACAAAAGGTCTATGCTAGGGGGAAGGACACAGTAAAATCCAAAATCGTAATAACCTGTCTAGCTTTGATAAGGATCAAGTGAAGTGAACGGAAGAAGGGGAAACAAAAAAATTGAAGGTCGGTATGGCAGCGCCAAACCTCCTTAAATGTGCATACTATGGATCTTCGCAACTCGGCTCGGCCACTTCGTTAAGGTTTGAACTTCCAGAACTAGAGACGCCGTGGTTGGGCCGGTTCACGCCCCTAGCGCGTGTCAAGGGAAATATGTTTTAACCGCTCCTGTGTATTGCTACGCAGTGGGAGATTCGGGGAACGACACGGTCAACAAGATGGCGCTTGGTCACCTGCCGGTTCAAAATGGTGCAGACGTCGCCAGCCTTTGCGAGAACATCACCAGTCGTCTCGTAGTTGATGCCAAAAACGAAAACCTCTCGAGACATGAGCAGAACGATATGAGATGGTACGTGGATCGCATCGTTTGTATCCACTTCGGAGACGAACCGGACGCAAGAGTGCCCAACCTCAACTACACGCTCCACATATTCATGAGCGAAGAGATGCCAAAGGCACTCGAGGCCATAAAATTCGAGAAACCGGCAGATTTCAAAGTGCCCGAGGGAGACGAGAACACCGGTTTGGGTAAGTGCTTTTCGACTATACTGCGTCCCTCGTATCATAAGTTATTTTCGGAACACTTTTGTGTTTCCCTGACATTTGCGTAGGCCAACACGCTGCTTAAAAATATGAAAAACGTTAACAACTCCCTGTAATGTCGAATTAGAGCCCAGCACATGAGGAGGAGGAGGGGAGGGTATGGAGATGAGGGTTTGCCCCTCCTCTTCCCTCTCCCCCTTCTCTATGCCCCTCCAACTCCTCAGAGCCGTATATTGGGAGAGTTTGGCAAGTGCGTGTGGCGACGAAGTCACTGGACGGGAGAAAATTGAAGGAAAAGGAGGAGAGTGCGGAATGCGTGAGAGGGAATGAAGGGAGCGAAGAAGAGACGACCGCCATTTTGACGCAACTCTGTCGGCTCGCCGAGCATTGTTGAGGACGCGTCGTCTGCTACGGGCTTATTTCTTTTTCGCCTGAATAAAAGTTTGCGTTCGAACGCGGAGAAACTTCATTCGTTAGCTTTTTAAACCACCGAAGAATAGCACTATATTGATATTTTGCCAGAGCCTGCCAAATAAAAGGAAAGAACCGAAATTTGCATATCGATCCCATGCATTCCACCGGGCGAAGAAGTGAAAATGGCAGCCCTCCCCACTCAGCTGGGAGCAGCCGGGAGTTCACGCGTATGCGCTCACGCTTCTCGCTTTGCGATGAGGGCTGATTGGCTCACTCAGGAGGGGCGCGTTCCAGCGGCGAGATCATAGACTGGCCAAACTCTCCCCATATACGGCTCTGCTCCTCCCTCACATTCTCCCTTCCTTCCCCCTTCCCCTTCCCTCATGACGTCACTCGTGACCCCAGTGACCCTCGTGACGTTCCTTGTGAATGCCTCGTGAATGACCTTCACTGTGAAGGTTGTGACCTTCACTGTGAGGGTCGTGACCTTCACGAGTGATCGTCACGTGACCTTCACTGTGAAGGTCCTGACCTTCAGAAGTGACCTTCGTGACGTCACTCGTGACGTCCCGTGTGACGTCATTCTGGGAACCGACCCATAATGCAACGTGTGGTTACGCCGACGCCGACGGCGACGCCGCTGAAACCGGAAACGGGTGCCTAAGAGCTGCGCTCTAAAACAAGCGTGAGGTCAAGCGCCTCCATGTGAGCCGTGACGACAGCAGTGCCGCCGCATCAGCGTGACGACAAAGCCGCGCTCTTCGGCGAAATTATCGCTGTCATTCGTGACGGTAACTCTAGCGAAATGTTCGAACGAGTGACCACGAAAACTTGAGAATCTGTTTCACACACTTGGTTTGGTTCCGATCGACTGCGCTGCGACATCTTCTAATCGCTTACGACGAGAGCGCGGTGGACGTGAGCGACGAGAGAACACGCACTGGTGCCGTCTATGAGGTATAGCTCCGAAACATTTCCGATGTATTTCTTTTTGACATAGAACCACGTCTTTCTCCAGCTTTTGGACGGGGTGCAAAGTTGGGACGTCAATGTCACGCAATTTTGGTCACGGAGGTGACGTCACACAGATAACACCGGAGCGCACGAACGAATTGAAGTTCTGTATGAATTTGAACTAGCGCCTTATATGGAATTACCGAATTGCATCGTCGCGCTCCCTGACGGCGCGCCGCCTGCTGCCGAGACCCGCGCAGTGCCCACACGCGTCCTTTCTTATCTGCTGTGGCTTGCTCGTTTGCTCGCTTCAGCGCGCGACGCGCTGTCTGATTGAGACGGCAATAGACGCCACTCCGGCAGCCGTGATTCCACAATCTTCGCTCATCGCTAGCTCTGGACAGCGGCCGATCGAGCGGCCGAGTTCGCGCGTGCTCCGCGGCAAGAACAGTCCACGGGACTCTCTCGCGGGCTTCAGAGATGGCGGCGCGGGGGCTGCACTTCTGACTATCGGACTCCGAGTCGCGTACATTCGCTTCTTGAGCACCCAACATCGTCACGTGGCAGACGCCCGTGGACGCTTCTTCAGCTGTGGCCGTAGTTCTACGGACATTTATGCAGGGTAGTACACCTTTGCCCCGACCAAATATTTTTAACGCATCATTCTTTTACTGTGGCTGGAAATAATTCTGAAAAGCGTATAACGGGCCCATTCCTCCATAGATAGCTCTCACCATATTCTGTAAAAAAATTTCAGCTTAGTAAGGGTGGGCAAAAAACGGGAGTAGAACGCGGCAAATCCTGAGCGCTGACGTCGGTGGCCCTGAGACAAAGGAGGGAAAAGAGGGCGACAGACGAGCAGAGAAAGAAAGCAGAAGGAAGGTTAGGCGTTTTTTTTTTTGCGCGATTCCGATTTCGATTCGCGATTCCGATTCCGATTTCTCAAAATCGCGATTCCGATTTCTCAGGAGAAATCGCGATTCCAATTTCTCCTGCAGAGGTAACTAGAAAAGAAGGTACAGACCTTACAGGGGATGTTTTGCAGCTTTTCTTTTGTTTGTATATTAAGGCGTCGCCAGCGGTATGCATGGGCCCATCGCGGGACTAACTGGGGTCGCCGATGTCCGCCTCTTAAGTCCCGCCGTTCCGAAGCGGCCTGAATGTATGGAGGGCGTGGGACCTTTCCCTCTTAGATTACTAGATTAACTCGATGAGTCCAGTTCAGAACAGGGATCGTCCAAGTGCTATACTTGTACACTGGTGTCACTTTGTTTGCACTCCGTGTAGCGCTCAGTCGCAGTTGGAACAAAGGAGTCATGGCGCAGCCAGTCATTATTAACCGCAAGTGTGTGAACTAGTCTTTACGTCTGCAACCAGCTTTCGTAGTTTTATTCGAAAATTCAAGAAGAGCTCACACTGTAGTTGCTCCAACGTATACAACTTGAGGCTTTTTTTATGAAGTCAGAGTTCGTGTCGGAAGAAAATCTCAATGGTGGGCATCCTGTGCTCATCTGCGGTGAAAGGTCATCCCCAAAATCTGGGTCCTGATGAAACGCTACTTTGTCGACTCAGGACTGCAGCAAATCATTCACAATCTGTCGCTTCATTAACGCAGACAGGGTTGATGACCCCGACATATACAGCTTGCGGCGACCTCCAAGATATCTTCCACGTGCTGTTGGCCAATGCGCACCACAAGGCAACAAAAAAAGTTTTTTTTTTTTTTTTGTAAAACTTAAGTTAGAATTGAGACCAAATCGCCCAATTTGCAGTCTTAAAGCACACCTCCCTTGACTTCTTCTACGGACTGGTCTAATCATTGGTTGTCGACGATCTCTGCTATTAACTAGTGCAAAAAAAAAAAAGGGTTGTCGAATGATTTTAAACAAACCCATAGAAACAGGGCTGTAGCCGATATTTCGCTACAAAAATTAAATTCTTATACATAAAAAAAACAAACCTACGTCTTTTAGCGAAACGCTATAAGCAAATATATCTTTGTGAGCTGTTAGTTTTTTAGGGCTTCAATCATATTTTTGTTGGTTATACACGTTTTTATTGTATCAGGGTGGTTATTGATGCCACAATTAAATTAAATCTTAAGATCTGTGGCTTGAAGTGTAGGCTTTAAGTTTATAAAATTATTGTTGCTTTTTTTTTTATTTTTACGGACAAGAAATGAGGGTTCAGAGGTCTGTTTTCAGGAAATACCTTCTCGGTGCAGATGAGAATTGATCATGCGCACTTGGAACTCCAGAAGCGGGGAGCCGTCGCCAGTATCACCGTAAGTCGACGTGTTTAGTGGGCACTGAAGTGGGAAAATTTCTAAACTTGACGAAGGAGTTTTAAGCGGAGGAGACAGCTGGATTTATGATTTGAAGACTATCTCCTGTAACGCAACGCTCAATGTTTTTAACAAACTATATCGAATAAATAATTTGCGACCATTTGGTTTTTGAATTGATGGTCGACATAAAAAAGCCGCTTAACAAAAGACAAACAAAATGTGTATAAATTTGCCACCATAGAATTATTTTTGAAGATGTCTCCTTCTCGAAAAAAAAAAAATCCCCAAAACCTGTTATTGTAGACTTTTTATACTTTGATATATACCTATATAGATTCTAGATTAATGAACAACCTTTCTAGCGGTATTGAAATACTTCGGAAAATTCGCTAAAAGCGTGTAACTTTTTTTTTTGCATGAGTTTTTAAATAAAAAGGCTTGTGGTGAAATTATACGGTCGTGTTAAAAAACAACAACAACAACCATGCTTTGCAGCAACTTAGATGTCTCATATACAACATATTAAACCGACGTTAATTAACCTGAAGGGTCCACGATAAAAAAAACATTTCATACGTAAAAAAAAAAAAAAAACATGGAACAAATTCGTATGATCTGTAGTTAGTTTCACACTTGCTTCTCTACTCAAAATATTCAGCATGCGGTCGATGGTTTTGTTTACTTTTCTTCATACGCGTTTTTGTGATTATTTTTATCTTCCAAGTGCCGCAACCGGGGTTGGGCTGTTGTCTCATCATAACACAGTGCAGCCTTCTTTTGCGCAGTACTCAGACTCTTCTCTCTGAAGTGAAGGATATATTTACATATTTATATAGTACCTAGAGAATGTCACAAATTCGCCATCCTCAACTTACTATAAATACTTTTCCGCGGTCGCTGGATTACCTTCATCTTACGAGTCGGGGTAAATTATTAATCGTCGGTGCGGCTTTCTTATATGTACGCTCGTACTTTGGTTTAAAATAAACAAAACCATTAGAATTAAGGTTGTTCACCGAGGTGCCGTGCAAATAAGGTATTTCTTAAAATGTTTTTTCTTCAGATGTATCAAAGACGGTTCCCGACACCAGACTTTCCAAGTGATAAAATTACCTACCGAACGGTGATTAATTATCTCATAATTTGCTTTATATTCCTATACATCAGACGCATCATCATCATGACTAATGAACATGAATCGGGACTCAAGGCAAGTGAATTTTTCAATGAGTAAAAAAAACAACGACATTAGCTTGATCGTGTTGACAAAGATCAGCTAGGGAGCACATAATGTCTCGTGAATTGAGCTACAGCACATGCTATGTGTGTGTCTGTGTGTGTGACGTCAAGTAACGTCATAAGGTCAGGTGACTTCGTGGTGTCCCATGACGTTATGATCCCACGTAATGTCACAGTCCTTCGTCACGGTTTTCTTATAGAACTGGGCTGCCTAAACACATTTTGTATTAACACTACCTAGTGCGTACTACATCATTGCCACAGAAGGACAGGTTATTGCCCCTTTAGGTGCTACTGCGTCTTTCTCCCTAGCATAGGCCTTTATGGAGGCTCGTCGATGCCCACTTCAGTGGCTCCGCCTCTCGGTAAGACAAGAGAAGGTCGGCAATGGCGGCCCAATCTGGCGCGTGTTTAAAGCGTCTCTAAGCCGCGGATACACAAGGGTGCGATTGTATGCGCATCGAATCAAGATATGACGATTGTGATTGGGTAGAAGAGGAAGAAGCAGAGGGACAGGGCGCGTGTGATTGGTTCCCTCGATGCGCTCCTGTCGGATCCATGTAAACGCAGCCGTAACTGGTGGACAACCTTCTGCTGCTATGCGGTCAAAGGTATGGGGAGCGTGTGCTTGAGTGCCGATGAAAGCTGTGCACGCGCACTCCTCCTCCTCGTCGAAAATGACACGGGATATTGAGTAAAAAAAACAACAAAAAAAAAAAACCGCCTTTCGGGCTGCACACCGATTAAGAAATCTGAATCGGTTAATCCCTGACCTTTATGTGATCCAACGTGGAGGGTGGTAGACATGCTAAGGGGTTTCGAAACGGTATATATAAGAAATCGAATACCGGGCTCCCTTTTTTAGAGCGCACCTCTTAGGCGCCCGTTCCCGGCTTGAGCGGCGTCGGCGTCACCGTCGCCGTCGGCGTAACCGCGCGGTGCACTATTGGTAAATTTCCCCGCTAAATCTAGCGGAAAAATTTCCCTGCTAAATCTAGCAAAAAAATTTCCCCACTAAATCTAGCGGTAATCTAGGTACCTGAGGTCACGTGACCCCCGTGGACACGTGACACCCCCAACGTCACGTGACCCCCACGTGACCTTGGGAAGGGGGTCATGTGACACCACCAAGGTCACGTGACCTCAGGTCACGTGGCCACCTCCCCCCAGAGCACGTGAACCTCAGTACCCTTCCCTCCTCCTCCTCTAGCGCTGCGCTCTAATTCGGCGTTACAGGGAGTTGTAAACGGCTTTAATTTTTTTTCACTGGAATTTGTGTAGGGTTAGCGATGCAGGAAAAGCACGTTTTAACGAGGTAATTTCATTTAATTTTGCTTGGATTTGTCTAGCATGCACTCAAATTTTATAGGCCGATGGCAAAAGAAGATGAAAAAATAGAAATAAATCTGTACACCTTTTTTTATTGACGTCCATTTCTAAGGTACTCTATATAGTCAGTTTTATGCATAACGTATGTAGAAGACTGCCTGACACTGTTTGTGCGAAGACGATGTCGGCGCTCTTTTGCAATTTACATGAAAACGCTATTGGCGACTACCAAACTTTAGCACTTAGGTTAGTGCCCTAATGCCCGAGTACCCCTAGAGCGAGAAACAGAAACAAACGACAGTCACAAGCCTCAGGCACACGCAGCATGGTACCTTTAGCGGGTGTTTAGTCGTTCGGTTCTCGTGAAGAAAACAGACGTGATTTCAAGCCTGCCAAAGACGCCCTCGCGTGCATGATACTCATGTTTTAGCATATAGCCTCCTTTATTCCACAGAGCCTGTCAAGTGGCGAAAGACTCTGGTTTGAGGCTGGTCGCTGTCGTTTGTTTCTGTTTCTCCTTCTAGTGGGACTCGGCCATTCGTGATCACTTTCTACCAGAGTAGTACATTTGATGCCAGAAAAACGAAAAAGTAAAGTGAAACGACAACTGCGTGTTTGCGCTGACTATGTCGCACAGTGTATACACGTACAATGTTCAGAAGGCTACGGGCATACTGACGCATCTTCGCACAAGAGCGCGCGCAAATGAGGCAACGTGATGTCCAGCGCCCGCGCCGGTGACCGACGAGTATAAAATTCAGTGTGCGAGAACTGTATTCAAGGACCATCTGAAAAGCGTGACATATATAACGCGGTACTAACCTGTGCTTTGGTTAGCGCTTTTGGCGCCCTCTTAGATCATGGTAAGTTCGTGCCACACGCAGTTTTTTTTTTATTCATGACTAGCTGAACAATCGTACGTTCCGGTTGAGCGGGTATTTAGAATATCTATACTCCGTTTCACACCCAGTTTAAGCGCACGCAGTCGGTGCTACGTTTCGACATCGTCATCAAACAAATCTAGCTCTATTTACGCACGCGCTTGTACTTTGTGACTGAACACTTACATCTTAGTATCTTGAAACACTAACTATGTTCCGGCTATTCTTTTTCATTTTTTTTTTGCGCAAACGTTTTTTAATTGGGCGAGTCAACCGTGAAATAACAATGCACACAGAGGGCATTGCGAATGTGTCGTATTTTGATTATCGCCACTAACTCGCACTGCGCATGTATGGTATTTTGATTTGCACCACTACTCCGGCGTGGTGTTAACAGTCGATGCAAAATTTACCGCTGTTTGCGCGGGGTTCGCTCGTTGCTCTGGTTGCGCGGGGTCTGTTCAGCAAGGGCAGGGACGTGTTCGCCATCAAACGAGGGAAACATTCAGACACTAATATCGAGAAGCAACTGCTGCTAAGTTACAATGTGAAGTAAAAAGCATACTTTTTAATTTTATGCAATAAAACTTGGTAACCGGCGTTTTCTATTTTTTTTTTTTAATTTTTTGTGTTATAGAAAAGTAACTGAAAAGTAACCTCGTTATTTCTTAAAAGTAACTGTAACTATAACGAGTTACTTATTTGTTGCGGTAACTGTAACGGCAACTTCGCTACTTTCTTTTTCTGAAAGTAACCGTAACTGTAACGAATCACTTTTTAAAAGTAACTCAAAATATCCAGCCCAGCGATACGGAACTACACGCTTGACTATAGTAATATATAATATATGACGTCTCAAACTGTAAACACCTAGGCGTAACATTTTCTGATGTCCTCGCTCGGAATGCTCACATTAACACTAAAATAGCCATTGCCTGACCCCCCCCCCCCCCCCCCCCCCGCTTTCCGGTTCTTTGAAACTAACTGCATGCAAATATTCCGTCATATCCAAATAAGACTGCGCTAACTTTATGTGCTGGCCTCATTAAACATACCTTATTAGAAACTCAAAATGGTTCAAAATAAGACTTCACGTTTTATACCGCACGGCTACTTACGGACACCGAGCCCAACTGCACTAAAATAAAGTCTAGAGCTTTGTCCATTAACTGAAAGAACTAAACCTGCTCGTCTTGTTATGTTTTACATTATCTACCATTCCTTTCCCTCTTTTCGTAACGATTACTGTCACCCGTCACTTCACATCAATTCGCGTCATGACCACAACTTAAAAGTAAATCCTCGATTCGCGAAAACTAACAGATTTAAAAATTCCTCGCTTTCATTAGCTGTCACTAACTGTTATTCTTTTCCCGATATTATTGTACTTGAAACCAGTCGGACTAAATTTGGTGATATTTGCGAGGCACACCTCACATGTGTCTTCCATTACTCAAAATGTTTATTCCCCTTTTCTCTTCTTTTTTTGTAATTGTTTTTTTTATATTCCCCATTAAATACGGCTCTTGTTCCTCATTAATAGATCGGTTATTCGGCAACCTTCACCTTTAATTTTTTGTACTTGATCCCCTCCTCACGTAATGCACCTCATTAAGGTGCATTTGAGGGGATTATTAAACTGATTTGAACTGAACATAATTTTCAGTGATCGGACGGATTGAGCAATCAATCTGCCATGTTCAAATATACACATGGTGATAAAAAAAATCACGCTTTTTTGCCTAAAGTTATATAAATCAAATTACTAGGATAGAAATAAAAAAATGAAAGCCGTTTACAATTCCCTGTAACGCCGGTTAGAGCGCAGCTCTTGAGGAGGAAGATGGAAGCGTACTGAGGGATAGGTGACACCTTGAGGTCACGTGACCTCAAGGGGGTCACGTGACTTCAGGGGTCACGTGACCTCAGGGGGTCACGTGACCTCAGGGGCACAAGTGACCTTTGGGGGTCACGTGACCTCAGGGGCTCACGTGACCTCGGGGATCACATGACCTTAGGGGGTCACGTGACCTCAAGGGGGTCACGTGACTTCAGGGGGTCACGTGACCTCAGGGGGTCACGTTACCTCGGGGGTCACGTGACCTAGGGGTGTCACGTGACCTAAGGTGGTCACGTGACCTCGGGGGTCACGTGACCTAGGGGTGTCACATGACCTGGGTGGGTCACGTGACGTCGGGGGGTCACGTGACCTCGTGGTTACGCCGACGGCGACGTTAACGGCGACGCCGACGCCGCTCAAGCCGGAAACGGGCCCCTAAGAGCTGCGCTCTAATAAATATTATTTATTAGATTTTTTTACACCCAGCTATAAACCACTCGCGCACAGTGAATGCGCCGTGATCCTGAGCGTTTTTCTGT
Source organism: Ixodes scapularis (assembly GCF_016920785.2). Classification (NCBI taxonomy): domain Eukaryota; kingdom Metazoa; phylum Arthropoda; class Arachnida; order Ixodida; family Ixodidae; genus Ixodes; species Ixodes scapularis. The sequence goes on from NW_024609868.1 coordinate 20,932,222, forward strand.
GCGTGATTAATTCAGCCGGTGAGAGTAAACGTACAAAGACCGCGAGCGGCATGACAACGCATTTTTGCATTGTCATGCCGCTCGCCGCATGCGCAAGCGCTTCAAGGGACACTGACACCCCCTCCCCTCTTTTTTCCCCAAATGTTTTCTTTTTTTAATTTTTTTGCCAGGCGATTCATTATGGTGTCAGAAGACGACCCAATCAATAGTTTGCTACAGCGTCACGTATATATTTAATAAAGTAAAAAAAAAAACACAACTGCTTGAAACGGAAACCGAAGCTGGAGTGGGGAGGAGGAAGAAATATATTAAAGGAGGAGAGAGTTGCAGAAATTCACGTGGCAATCCCCCCCCCCCCCTTTTTTTTTCTTCGCAGTTAACATATTTGCAGTTTGCTAAAAGCCACAAAAACATAGGCATTGCAGTGTATTATGTTCGTGTTCGCCATGGTCTATTGAGCCCAAAACAAGGGCGGATGCAACCGGAGACACCGGGAGGGGAGAGCTGAGCGGCGAGCCACGCAGAAACGCGGGACGCGTGTATCCGATCGCCTGGACCCCTAACCCGCCGAGGGAAAATATAAAGAGGGAGAGGAGGACACCCTAGCAACAGCGCTCACGCCGGATTGGCTGGCTCGTGGAGATAGACAGTGCCGCCATCAACATAGGCAGCGGTTACAACGAGTTTCCAAAGCGGTAGCTTAGCTTAGCTTAGCTGAGAGACGTTTATAAGATACACTGTACCAGGTGTGAGTGGTTACCACTGTAAGATAATCTGGTAACCTTGAAAGAATTTTAGCGTACCGCGTCAGCCGAAGCTAGGTTGACGGTCTTTTAAGCGCTCTTTGACCAAGTGTTGTTGTCAGAATACAATAAAGAAGAAAAAAAAAGCGCTAGCTTAGCTTAATGGTACGGTGTGTGCCTCATACGCACTGGACCCCGGTTCGGTCCACAGTGTGGGCTTAAATTTTTTGCTCGAACATTTTATTTTGTTGAGAATTTGGCGGTACTTACGACATTTCATTTTTGCAATTACAAATAAGAAAAAAAAAACGAATGATGTTGACGAAACTTTGCTGTACCAAATGGTATGGGACTCCCTTTTCGGAGGTGCATGGGAGGCAGTGGGGTTTGGGTTGCCGGCTGGATGCCGCGAAGCGGCATTTACGTGGGGCCAACTGGGTTAATAGCTCCGTAATGAGCAGCCGCAGACTGTAGCCGCGAAGCGGTATGAACGCAGCCGGGAAGGGGGGGGGGGGGGGGGGGGCTGCGGGCTGGGTAAATACGTGGTGGCATACCCGACGACCCCGGACATGACAACTGGCTCAACACCTTTCAAAATTATGACAGGAGAATAATTTCCCACAAGGTTCGACGTTTTTAGACCATCAATAACGGATGTCGTGCGATCAAAACAGGCAAAGCATCACGCCTTGCGCAACTCTAAAGAAGGGCACCTACATCAGAACGACCAGGTCTGGGCAAGAGACTACAGGAACGGCAAGATATGGTCGACAGGCGTCGTCGTCCGAGTTCTATAGGAAACCGAACATATGATATTTGCACGAACGGCGGAAATAATTGGAAACGGCGCAAAGAACAGCACATGTACCCAAGGTAGGGGAGGGAATAATTTCGTATCAAGACGATACTCCTCAGTGGTGTAGCCAGGATTTTATTTCGGAGGGGGGGGGGGGGGGGGCGGGGGTCCAACGGCATAAATCTCCCCCCCTTCCCCGCCCCCACTCCAATGACGAAGCAGGGTGAGCTCGGTAGTACGGAAGCTCCCGCAATGATAATCGAGGCGCTGGTAAGATAAAACGAGTAAAGCTGCATTGTCATTTTTGAAAACGGAGCAGGATTCATTTACAGGAATACGGGCGTGGTGGCTCACTGTTCTACTGTCGTCGTAGTTGCGGCCCACCAACTTTAAAATCTTTCTCGCAGCACACAAATCCCCTCGCTTTTTGAGGTAGCACTGAAGGACAGAAAAAAACACAAGGATAACTATAGACAAGTGTCTGCTGTGTTCCATGGGAGCCGCCATGTCTGTTTATGCTGACGCAATGACACGGTAAAGGAGGGGGGGGGGGGGGCTGCGATTTTTGCGAGACTCCGTTTTTTTTTAATAGAAACCTTCACACATATTGTAGTGCAAGAACGTCGGAAAGGCATAGTCACGAAGCTCCAAGAACAATACCATTACGAATAGTGCTGTAAGGACCAAAAGCCTTGTTTTATGCGCAGCCCCTCTCTTCACAAGCGCATGCGCGTGAGATTATTATTTCGTATTTTTATCGCTGGGGGCTAGGATTTCGGACACTGGTCTATAGGCTGCATTGCTGTTTGGTTTGGCAAGAAACATTGGTTATGCCTGGGAGGGGCAGCTGCATTGTTCGAGCGTGCCGCTATAGCCTAGTGTCTGAAGCAAGAAATCCTGGGTAGGCCAGGAAGCCGTGATCGCATAACATGCAAGTTCGGCAGAATCTGCGGCCTGTCGGGCCATTCGGAACGTGACTAAGTAACGCCGGAGTGCGCATTTCGCAGAAGTATCAGGCTTTTCGTTGCGTCATGCTCCAATATGTGTGCGTTGCGCACGTATACTAGTGGATATCAAAGCCACCGGCACACAATGGGGCTTCTTGTTCACCCTTTGCCAAGTTGCACCAAGGCAGCGCATAACCTTGGGCTCTCACTCTATACTGGCGCGGCCTGGCTGTTACCGGTAGGCTAAACTGCCACAAAACATTATGCAGCCGCAGCAGCAGCAAAAAAAAAAAAAAATAATCTTGATGATGAAAGATTAGAGCAACCGTTTTCGCACAAACACTAGGGGCTCATATATAGGGCGAGGGAAACTCTGAACAATCACAAAAACAAAATCTATTATCTACTAAAGGCTTAACGAATTCGTGGAACAGAGCAAGATGCTGAAGGAAAGTCTTATTTTTTGCTAGGCCGCTTTATCTTGCAGTGTGGTTCAAAGGTAGCAGAGGCATGCATATCCTCGGGGTGATGAGAAGTCGTCAGTCCGAAGTCGTCGTTCCGTCACACGGAGAAATGACATCACACTCCACACACAAACACGCAAACCACACTCCGAACGTGGAAACAAACTTGGATACCCTTGCGCCTATGCGTATAGTGAGAATATGAAGGATCTTCGGTGTTTCTGATATTCCTTGCAACGAAAAGATTAATCTAATAACGATTAGCATTGGATGCCACCTCAACATGCAAAGCAGAAAGCAAGACGGACTTCATCGCATCCGTGAGCGACCATCGAGACCGGCGTCTCTATGGAGGCAAATTTCACGAAGTAAGGCAAACTTCGCCAAAAGAAGAGAAAATTTAGGCGCCAAATGAAAGAGGGAGAAACATGAAACGCCCGTCACGTCTGCGCTACAGGCGGTCGCCCTCTGTCCGGAGGCCCTATTCCTAAACGTCTATCGTCTCCTCAATATCGTGGCGACTCTGCACATAACAACGGCGGAAGCTGAGCGCTCGTTCTCTTCACTACAGCGGTTGAAAACATACTTGAGAGCGTCCACCTCGAATGAGCGACTGCTCGGTATACTGCTTTTGAATGTTGACCGCGACATTGTAGTTCAAGTGGTCGACATCCTGGATATTCTTTGCCGTGGACGCTGGTGGCTGCATCTTAATATGTAAGCGCTTGGCATAAATGATAGAAAGAGCCTGTAAATTTCTTTCTGAAATAACTAGTCTCAGTTACTTTTTTATTCGCGATAATTTCTAGGCGACAGCTCGTAATTCTGATCAATACACAAGGTGCCCATGAGCGCAGCACCAACCGTTACTTACAGTGTAATTGTTTTTACAATTCATTTAATAGTCCTTACATCGCTGAGACTGTTTTATATTATCACATGTCTGCGTTTTATTATGTCAACTTTAGTTTGATTTAACTATGTATTTCAGTGAGGATAGTTTGTTATACTTTGCATTGACATTCCCATCCTTCACCACACCAATGCTTCGAAATATCCGTTCTCTATATATCTGAGATCAAGTTCCGCATCCCATCAAATAAGCATGAATGAAGAAATATTGTTATTTTATTTATTTGGGCATTTTATACCACAAAAACATTTCTCCCAAAAGCATATAACTTGGAGATAGTCTGCGCTCCCCCTTTGCTCCGTACCCCGTACAAGACCGACTACGTGAGCAGAGTAGCGAGCGGACCCAACCCACTGGGGGAGAAAAGGAAGGGGGGGGGGGGGGGTTCGGACCTCCGAACCCCCCTCCCCCCTTCTCCTTTTCTCCCTGCCTACGCCACTGATATTCCCAGGCGCGCGAAAACATCGAGGAAGTTCGCCAATTCCCGCAGCACTAGTCAGCGGAACGGTTCAACGTCTTTGATCTCTGACCGCTTTTCAACCTCGATTCAAGACAGTCAGAACGATCCTGCAACACCGGAGACACGCACTCTAAGCTCGCATGCCACACCGCTTAATGACACACGTGACCAAGACACGGAGGTCAGCCTTCCTCTTCTCAGAAGATCAACAGACGCGCCAGCCACCTACGCGGCTGGGCCTGTGAAAACGGGGGAGATATTGGCGTGTTTTATGTGCGTGTTCGCGATGCAACCAGAGACACCGGGAGGGGAATGTTGTAAAATAAAAAGAAGAAAACGTGGAGATGCCCGAGTCGGGAAGAGGGAAGGAAAAACGACTTCGAAAATGAGCAGAAACCGAGGCACCAGCTCCTTTCCAGGAAACCGGGGAGAGGGACGGAGAGCCGCGGGGAGAGCGCGCCCCACCGTGGGGGCATAAACGACGAGCCCCCCTCTAGGACCGACGCTTGGTGCGGGCGACTTCTCCCTTCTTGTTGGAACGACGTTTGAACGCGGACGTGCCTTCTCTAACTTTACTTAAATGAGTTTTCAATATAAAAAAAAACCATGTTCTGTTACTCTAAAAACCAACGAGTCCTTTCCCTAATTTCACACTGTTAAAAAGTTGGTGCCGAAACCCGGGATGAAGGAAACTAGGACATGACTTCAACGCAGAACATCCAACGACAGAAAAGTGAAAACAACGAACGAGAAGAAGGCAGGAGCCATCTTGGATAGCCATCTTGGATTCGCCAACGGCTGAGGCAACGGGAAGAAGGCAGGAGCCATCTTGGTTTCGCCAACGGCTGAGAAAACGAGCTCCGGATCATGGAACGACTCAAGGGGAAACGAACTGCACTGCGAACACAGGTGACCAAACTCCTTTCTGAAATTGATTCGTACATCGAAAGCAATGAGAAAAACGAAAACAACCTCAGCATCTCCTCCACAAGGCTTGGCGCCCTCCAAGACCAACTGAACGAGGTGGACGCCGCCATCGAGCCACTAGTGCCGGAAGGAGAAGCTGAGCAAAACTTTTTGCGAACAATTGAATACAATGATCGGGTCGTCACCTGTATTGCAACACTTCAGGAAGAGCTGAAGGAAGTCCGAGCAACGGCACTACGAAATTTGGATTAATCGGCGACGCACAACAACGGAAACGCGACAACGACTGCCTGCCGAGTGAAGCTCCCGAAGCTCGAGCTGCACAAGTTTAACGGCAAAAGCATCTCTTGGCAAGAGTTCTGGGAGCAGTTTGAGCAAGTAATACACAACAACGACCAGCTAACGACTTTGGACAAGTTCGGGTACCTCAGGGCTGCGGTGACCGGCGAGGCGTCAAGTGCCATCAGGGGTTTGCCTCCCACATCACGGTGCTACGAGGACGCCGTGCTTCTGCTGAAGAAACGCTTCGGAAATGAGGACATCCTCGTTCAAACACACATGCGGAAGTTCCTAGATCTACAGCCAGTGCGACACGCCGACGACGTCCGGGGTCTCCGTCGACTCTACGACACCATCATCTCCCATCTTCGAGGACTGGAGGCACTCGGACAGAAGCATCAGACCTTCGGTGCTCTTTTGTTTCCAGCAGTTTTCTCCGACGTTGTTTCTGGCTTTGCACGTTCCTCAGTTCCGCCAGGTACTCTTGGCTCCATCGGCGCCAGAAGGCTTCCGTTATTATCTGTCGGTGGGTCCAAAACCTGCGGAGGTCGGTGTGAACACCTTCGACATCTTTCCTCCCCATGCTTGGCAGCGTCGTCAGTCGTCTGCCCGTCAAAAAGAAAGACGGACAGAGTGGCTCGGGCTCTCCGGGTTCGTCGTAGACGTGAGTAAGCGGTCTCGAGTTCAATACCGCCTCGATCTCGGTCAGTGTTGTTGCCAACTCGTCGAAATTTAAACATCTAGCACCAATCGCTTTCTTTAGTGAGAGCTTCGTTGATCCGACGAGGCGCTCGTAGAACCCGCCCCACCATGGGGCGTGCTCGACGATGAATTTCCACTCGATTCGTGCGTTGGTAACGTAACCAAGGACCTCGGGATCACGAATAGCGCTCCATAGTTGTTGGAGGTCTCTGTTGGCTTTCTAGAATGAGAGTGCGTTATCGCTGTAAATGGTCCGAGGAACACCTCTTCGTGAGATGAAGCGTCTCAGCGCCATCAAAAATGACTCGGTGGACATATCTCTGACGAGCTCCAAGTGAATCGCTCTCGTTACGGCACAAGTGAACAAAGTCACATAGGACTTGTGCAGTCCGTTTTCTCCCTTTACCAGCAGGATTTCTTTTGGCAGCGCACGCTGAACCACTGGAAACAAGTCGAGGTCACTAAAGCAAAAGACCTCAATCGTCCCTCTCTCCACCAACGCGATCCTGTGGTTTCTGCAGTTGAGCAGCAAGCCAACGAGGTCAGCGATCACTTTAGGTCCGCTCTCGGAGTTTTGGTTTAGAATGTGGTTGCGTAGTCGTCGATGGAGTGAACGTCAGGTGATCAGTGTGGGGGCTCCACGTCAGTCCCAACACCTTGAGGACGCCCGTGAGATATCCCAGGTGCTTGGCCTCACAACTGTCATTCACGAAGCGTTCGTTCATACCCTGGTTATTTGAGGCCCACTTGTGGAGTGTCATGGAAGCAGTTCCGAAGATGGCGTTTGCGTCGTTGTAAAGCCTCAGAGCTTCCTCCTCGTTTTCTGCTCCCGTCAGGAGGTCGTCGACGTACAGGCAATCCGCAAGAAGCGTTGCTGTGTCTGGGTAGTCTTCCTCCATGCTCTTCAGATGATGCCTGGGGGTTGCCACGAGCAGGAATGGGCTGGCTGTTGTTCCGAAGGGAACTCTCGTCATGCGCCAAGCTTGTACCTGGGGTTGCGGTCCATTCGCGTCTGGCGTCGTCAAGTACAACGGGACAAAGGATCGCGTTGGTGGCAGGTATCGAAAAAGCACTCCTGCAGATTGTAATACAGGAAGAGGACCGGGACGCATTGCGCTTCCTGTGGAACCAGACGACGCCGGACGCGAATGGACGGCAACCCCAGGTACAAGCTTGGCGCATGACGAGAGTTCCCTTCGGAACAACAGCCAGCCCATTCCTGCTCGTGGAAAACCTCAGGCATCATCTGAAGAGCATGGAGGAAGACTACCCAGACACAGCAACGCTTCTTGCGGATTGCCTGTACGTCGACGACCTCCTGAGGGGAGCAGAAAACGAGGAGGAAGCTCTGAGGCTTTACAACGACGCAAACGCCATCTTCGGAACTGCTTCCATGACGCTCCACAAGTGGGCCTCAAATCACCAGAGTATGAACGAACGCTTCGTGAATGACAGTTGTGAGGCCAAGCACCTGGGATATCTCACGGGCGTCCTCAAGGTGTTGGGACTGATGTGCAGCCCCCACACTGACCACCTGACGTTCACTCCATCGACAACTACGCAACACTTCGGTGCTCTTTTGTTTCCAGTGGTTCAGTGTGCGCTGCCAAAAGAAATCCTGCTGGATTTTAACAGAACGATCATGAACGAGCAAGCATCGGACGTGTCGACGCTGGACGCTTCAGCCGGAGGGATGCCCACGAGATCCGAGGACTCTCAGGAACGACCGACGGAGACAAGCGCCACTGAACGAGGTATCGTGCCACTACTCTCACGACTGCTTGCCTTTTTGAGAGTCGAAGTTCAGAGCCGCGAGAACCTAGCTGCACAACAAGCTATGGACACGAGGCAACAGCCGCGTGGATTCAGTTCAGAGAAGAAAAACGAGAAAAAGGGAAGTCCCAGAGAACGCTATCAATCCTCCGCAGCATTAGAGCATAATCAACGAAACCTGATAGCTGTTTCTTCTGCAAAGTAAAAAAACACGCGACAGCTGCCTGCCCTGCTGACATTTCAATCGAAGAGAAGAAACGTCTGCTGCGCTCGGAGAGACGATGCTTCCGTTGCACGAAACCTAATCACCGCTCGAATGAATGCAGAAGCAGCATGCAATGCACGCAGTGTTCGAGACGGCATGCGACAACGATGTGCGACCCAGGCTACGCGCCAACCAAGGTAGAAGCAAACCAAAACGCGATAACGAGCGCCCCAGTGAATCTGGAATCTGACACAAGCGGAGCTGCCGGGCCAGCTGTCCTCCTCCAGACTGCAACGATCTGGTGTGCAGGAGAAACCAACGGGATGTTCGTCCGAGCTCTCTTCGACGGAGGGAGCCAACGTTCGTTCATTACAAAGAACGGGTCCGAACGTCTCCAGTGCAAGATCTTGGGACAGGAGACACTGACCGTCGGAGTATTCGGCGGACACCAATCAGAACGAGTATTTAACAGGGTACTGGTTTCAGTAACGGCACAAAACGGCAAGATACATAAGCTTGAAGTTCTTGAAACGGACGTGATATGCGATCAGAAGATCCCTATCCCCGAACCCAACCTGAAGAAACTACTCGGGCAATTGAAGATGGCCGACTCGACTAACAACAAGCAGCGTGGTGATATTGACCTTCTCATCGGCTCAGAGCACTACTGGGACCTTGTGACTGGGAAATCTAAACTACTAAAAGAGAAGCTAAGAGCGGTCGAGACCGCGTTCGGATGGAGTGTCCAAGGCCCCGTGAGAGCAACAGTTCACGACGTACATTGTACGCAAACGATCGCCCTCAAGACATCAGTGGCAGAGGCTGAAGCAACAGACTGCTTGGAGCGCTTTTGGACACTGGAGTCAATCGGAGTGACTGAAGACAAAGGAGACAACTCGGAGAAACAATGGCAGCTAGACTCCTTCAAGGAGAGCATCAAACGAGTTGGTTCCCGATACGAAGTTGCTCTTCCCTGGAAACCAAACGTGAATCTCGACGACAACAGGGAAAGAGCAGAAAAACGACTGACCCAGCTGACGAACCGTCTCCAAAGAACGCCGGACTTGCTTCGCGAGTACGACGCTTTAATGAGACAGTACTGTTCGGAAGGAATGGCGGAACCGGTAACGAGGAACGACGTCGACGAGCAGAAGCCGACCTACTACATGCCACATCAAGTGGTGCTCCGAGATTCAAGCAGTGGGACGGGGTTGCGCGTCGTGTTTGACGCTTCATCGAATGGCAACAAGTCGAGGTCACTAAACCAAAACTCCGAGAGCGGACCTAACGTGATCGCTGACCTCGTTGGCTAGCTGCTCAAGTGCAGAAACCACAGGATCGCGTTGGTGGAGAGAGGGACGATTGAGGTCTTTCAGGCAACGAGCTCCACTGCAGTTCCTTCGGTGCTGAACATTGAACGCTACAGCGATGCAGCACGCCTCTTTCGGGTGACAGAGTGGAGTCTGCGCTATGTCGGCAAGCTACGGCATGTAAGCAGTAACACCGGTCAAACTGCAGCCATCGAACTGCGTCGGGCCGAAAGATATTGGATACATCACGCACATCGGGAAGAGCTTCAACGAGAAATCGAGAGTACGCAAAGAGGGGAGCGTCCTCCTTCGGACTCGCCTTTACGAGACATCCCAGAGCACATTGACGATAACGGAATTCTCCGTGTCACGGGTAGGCTTCCACAGAGTGACAAGCCGTAGTGCGAACGACACCACAGCCTATTCACAGGCAGACAACGCTTGGGAAAACTACTCGTCCGACAGTCGCATCGACAGGAGCTACACGGGGGAGTTTGGGACAGCCCGGTCCAGCTCAGAGAGAAGTACTGGGTGGTGCGAGCACGGCAACTGGTGAAGAAGATAATCAAGAGATGCGTGACGTGCCAGCGTTTCAATGCCCGTTCGACGACAGAGGTGACCGCTCCGCTTCCACGAGACCGAGTGACACAGGCTCAACCCTTAGAAGTCACTGGTGTCGACTTCGCAGGACCACTGTTGGAAGGGGGTGATCTGATTCTTCTCCGCGACGGCCTCCGACCCCGACAGCAGAGGAAACGCGCTAGGATCAAGAAGGTGTTTCCGGGTAGAGTCGGCAAAGTACGATCATGCCTGCTCAAGATGCACGGAGGGTCAACGCTGAAACGATCCATACAGTTATAATTGTAACTTCTAGAGATCACATAACGAGATAAAAAAATGACACTGTCATTTTGGAAGGAATGTGTTGTAAAATAAAAAGAAGAAAACGTGGAGATGCCCGAGTCGGGAAGAGGGAAGGAAAAACGACTTCGAGAATGAGCAGAAACCGAGGCACCAGCCCTTTTCCAGGAAACCGGGGAGAGGGACGGAGAGCCGCGGGGAGAGCGCGCCCCACCGTGGGGTCATAAACGACGAGCCCCCCTCTTGGACCGACGCTTGGTGCGGGCGACTTCTCCCTTCTTGTTGGAACGACGTTTGAACGCGGACGTGCCTTCTCTAACTTTACTTAAATGAGTTTTCAATATAATAAACCATGTTCTGTTACTCTAAAAACCAACGAGTCCTTTCCCTAATTCCACAGGGAGAGCCGAGCGACGAGCCAGCCGCGAAGCACGGGACGCCTTGTAGTCACACATTGGGCGCTGTCGCAGACCAGAAAAGATGCTTCTTGTAACACCAACCGATTGTAACCTAAACATTTAGACAGATATATCCTTGCATTATCCCGAAGTAACCGGTACATCACGGATGTCGTATATATTTTTTTTTTAATTTTTAATATTGTGTGTATGATGATGTGTGTTTGATGACCCACAAGTTTTATATAGTCGGTGCTTGTATTTAAACTATAGAAAACGGCACGTGACTACGGAGAAGAGAGTGAGCGCGAATAAAGAAAACGAACTTCGTGCCGCAAATTCTGTTCTGGGTGGTTGGGCTCTCATATGTAATAACAAAAAAAAAAAAAAAAAAAAAACGAGCGTGTTGGTGAATAGATACGAATTGTTGCAAGGATAAAACATCAAGGACGGGGACGGAAACCGGAGTTTTTGTCTCATATGTCATGTACAAATAAGAACCTTAACGAGCGTAAATACCCTTTCAGCGTCCCTTCAACTTAACGCGAATCTGGTTTCTACGCATGCGCAGTGCCCACATTTGATGTCACGTGAGCAAACGTCGACAGAAGATGCCGGTCTAAAAAATCCACAATTAACAAAAAAGAATCAGCGTTTTGCCTTTTTTTTTTCTGCAAGATTGTTTCATTTTGTCATTGACTGACTTATGTTTCTTAGCCCTGCTCCGCTGCGTTCTGCCACTACAGGAGTTCCAGTGCCTGATGGGACTTCCCGAGGCAACGTACTGGCTCGCGCACTACTGCGCTTGCGTGGTGTTTGCCCTCGCGGAAAGCGCCATTATGCTGGCCTTTATGTTCTTGTATAAGCACAAGACTTTTGGCGTGGTTTACTTGGAAAACGCTGACCCGACTCTTCTTCTGGTGTCGTTCGTGGTGGTTTGCTTCGAGTTGCCACTGCTGGTGCATTTGGCGTCCTGCGTGACGAAAAGAGGTAAGTATGCCCATGACAGGCATTCCGCACTTTGAACGAGAAATAATATTGGTATCTAAGCTTTATGCTCTGCTCTGATCCGTATTTTTACGAGGAAAGTACTGACTCTAAAAACGTGGAATTTAAACGAGCTGTACTCCGTTTCAGCGGAGCTCCTGCGGTTTTTGGAGCTACCCGACCTGAACGCATTTTTGGAATGCCCAGTTTTTACTCTTCCTGCCATGCTATTTATTATCTCTAAACTCAAAATAGCCATAAAAACGCGATGCCATCGTCTTTGCGTGTTTGCTACGTACATCACACCGAGCCCAAACCAATCTAGTCCAATAAACGCACCGCGTACTACGCTTCTTCCTTCCTTTTCTTCCTTTTTTTTTTCTGGGGGGGGGGGGGGGTTGGTACTGGGTGCATTCATACCGGGTGCTCTCTTTGAACGGAACTGAAACAAGTCTACGCAACTTCAACTTCTTCACATTTTGGCAAACGTCGATGAGGCTGCGCCAGTTTCCGCTGCACGCTTGTAGTGTGCCTAGAGATTACGGAGTGTTTCAAGCTGCTCGATAGGGGTCCCGTGGTTTAAGGGTCCGCCTTTGCGATACGAGCTGCTACGAGGAATTCGAAAGCACCGATCGTTGGCAAGCGTCTCCGGCTATCCACCCGCATTCCTCCTTGCCACGCGAGAACGCGGCGCGCGCGCCATTGCGCTGATTCTGTGCGACCAGTTCGAGTTTTCCACTTTTCACCCTCTTCGTCCTCGCCCCCTCCACCTCCCTTCTACCCTGTCCACCGTTGCCTGTTTGCTCCTCCCCCATGATAAAGCCCTACAAAAAAAAAAAAAAAAATGTGAGCCAGTTTGTAAACATCTTAACGTTTTTTTAACAAACCTGTCCACTTCCTATCTTATCGCCATTTTTCTACAAGGTTTCTACAGATTTCCTGTCAACAGGAGTCTAAGAGCACAGTCGTCACAAATCCTACCAACTGTCTGTCGCCAACGGTCGTTAGACTTTGCGTCGCCATATCCTTAGATTTTCTACAGACCTGACTTGATAGACTATTCCCACTGAAAACATGGCAAAATTGTTGATATGAGTCATAAGCAGTTTTCGTGTGTAGTATATATATATATAAGAAACGTTTTACAACAGGCTTGAAGTGAACTACATAGTCACAGGATTTTATTGTCACAAGATCCGGCCCTGATAAACATTTAAAAAGAATGTTTATCGCTTGTCTACAGCAATTCGTTAGAAACTCTCTTTATCAGTCTACAGCAATTCGTTAGAAACTCTCTTATTGGCGCTAGAAATGGGACAGGAGTGTTGCTAGAATGTCTGTACGTTTGCTGTACAGACTCGCCACATTATCTGTACACTGAAGTCTACACAAAACCTGTAGGCAGCAGCAGCCAATAATCTGTAGACAATGGTTAAAAAAGTTGATACATTCTCCAAGGGAGGCTATGCTCTCTAGCCATATTTATGTCTAGAAATTCTGCAGAAATTGGTTAAATTTTTTTGTAAGGGGGAGGATCTTCTGCCTTGCAGAATCTCGAGTCTAGTCGTCGGCCTTTAAATCTATGCGGAGCGCAAGTTCGTCTGCTTCTTTTGCATGGTTTGTGGTGACGTCAGGAAGACGCCGGGCTGTGATTGGCTCTGATTGAAAGAATAGTGGGTAGACCCCAAAGCAAGCTGCTTTGAGGTCTACCCACTATCCTTCAATCAGAGCCAATCAGAGCCAATCAGAGCCAATCAGAGCCAGCCAGAGCTCGGCGTCGTTCTGACGTCACCGCAAGCCCTTGGCAAGAAGCAGACGACTTGCTCTCCGTGTAGGCTCTCTCCCAGAATTGCGCGGTACTCATTGTACAAGTATAATCGAATTACTCGTAATCGATAACTTTTTGAAGGAATTTTGTAATGATTTGAATAAGCCTATCAGGAAGCAATCGCAAGGGTAATCCAATTACTTTTGGAAGCACTGAAATTACTTGCAACAGAATTCCCGAACCAAGTCTCCGACGGGAAGTTGGTTTACCAAAATCGGTAAATTAAGAATATAAATAGTTTATAGTTGGGATTGTAATCCAATAATAGACAGTACAAAAAAAAAAAGAAACGTTTTAAAACCGAAATCTTTTTTTATTAGCTTTAAAAGTTTGATTAATCGGAAAAGTAACGGTCTCGTTTTGAATTAACGGTCAATTCCTTTTCTTCTTAATAACCGAGTAATCCAGTTCAAAACTTTTTAAGCGAGAGTAATTGTAATTGTAATCGATGATTATTGTCTTTTTTTTGAGTAATCTGTACGAAACTGCTCTCTGCATACTTGGATAGACTGTAGATCCCATCTTCAGCGACCATAGAAGAGAACAATTGTACTGCATGCGTGAAAACCTTTTATGCTCCAAACAATGTGGGACCGCATTTACCTAACGGCGCGTATCGCTGCTTTCAGGAGTTTACGCGGTCCCGCTCGGCCTTGTGGTGTACATTGTGCTGCCCTTGGTTCAGCTGGGCGGTTTCTCCGGGTTACCGTATGGCGTCGCACAGTACATCTTTAAGGAACGATCGACGAAGCTTCTTTCCTCCATCTACCCGCACTGCGCTCTGTGTTGGGTGTTGCGAATCACTGGCCTGGAAAACGACTACACCGGTGAGACTGGGTTTCAAAGACGAGGCGCGCCGCGTGTGTACACTTTGAAGATGTCCGGAAGGTCCACTTTCCCACAAAGCAGAGGGAAGAGCCAGTCGCTGCGAAGCTACGGACCAATGACGTGAATAAAATCATGTTTTAGACCAATTAAAAAAAAAAATTGCGCTGTGACACTGAGCCTGACTTTTCCCCGTGCTCAGCGTCACAACGCGGACTCTTCTTCTTTAATCTAAACATATATTTCAAGCCCCGCCATTCGCCGAGGTCCGGGAAAGTGGGTGCTCCAAATATCGTAAAATGTAATATTAAGCAAAAAAAAAAAAAAGTTTGGTTTGTTTTGCTATATAATGATTAAGACGTGCGTGTTCGTTTTTACCTTCACGCAATAACTTAAAAGCATTTCGAACCAAAGTAGCTTTACGATGTTTGCCATTGGAGATTTTAGAAGTCAAATTTCCATCCGTAAGCGCCTCTTTTTTTATCTAAATTTTCGTGTCAATGTTCTCCATTCCGTGCTCGTTTCTTTTATATTAAACAGGTAAAGCGGGATGGGACATAATTACCAAACGAGCCCTCGGATTCGATAACGTAACCATCATCGAGATCTGGGCGGTGACGGCACTTTCTTCGGTGGTCCTGGTCTGCCTTATTTGGTACCTCTCGAGGGTCCTCCCCTGGGTTGCTTCGATTCCCCAGCATCCTCTCTTTCCTTTTATGGTACGTTTCCTGTCTGTCCTCTGGCACTTGAGCCTCACTCTCTGTACCGCGTCACGAAAGAGACCCGCGTGCTTGGCTACATGGCGGAAATAGCTGAGTTTGCGACTGCAGAAGGCGAGCTGACGGCTGAAGTCCGTAGCAGCTCAAGAAGGTAGGTCGAGGGAAAGGAAGGAGGGAGAGGAGGAAGCAGACGGAACGCTGGGGAAGAGAGACGGTAACCTCCTCCTCTCTTGAGCATTCTGTCTGCTTCCTCCTCTCCGGCCTTCGTTTCCCTCGACCTAACTTCCTGAGTTGCAACGGACTATAGGTTTCTTGGTGGCCCTTTGCAACGCTTACATGACGCCATCTAGATTGCCGGATTTTCGCAGCCTATACGTGTGAACTAGTTCTTGGCATGCGCAGTGCGAAACGCACTCAAATATGGCGTCCAGTGGATACCCTAGCAAATGAAGCTGAACGTCGACCATTGTTCAGCACTTCAAAAGGTTGGCGCGATGAAAAAAACATAATTCGTTTCGTTTCCATTGCACTGGCTCAACGCACTTAGTATTTTGTCAGTGCAACGCTCCCTTATTTTTATTATTTTTGGCGAGTGACGTATAAAAGGTTTCGAAAAAAATGTTTTTTTTTTATTGCAAAAATAAATTGCGATTTGCCGAAACGCTCATTCTCTGCCCGAATGTAGAGCTGGCTGTCCGAACCAAATTCCAAAGTTTCAGAGCTAACCGTTACCTCAATGAAGATGTTCTGTGATTTTGTGAAGTTTTCAATGAAAAAATGAGAGCCGACGGAGCTCTCAACTACGTAAAGCTGAGTGGCGCCAGTTGCCGAAAAAGGGCGAAAACGGGTTATGATTCGTCAAGGCGTCTCTATAGGCTATTGCTGAACTCTCTCTGACCGCGGAGCTCAAAACTCACTACGTCCGGAGTTTCTTTTTAATGTTTTTATTGCAACAGAACAAGAAGCGCAAGGCATGCTCAATTCAAATCATATTCGTCACGCCTGATAGGCTACACACCTTTTCGGACCAGACACCGAAATCTACGAAAAGCCGTTTTAAGAGCGAGGTAAAGATGACGCGCTGTTATGCTGAAAAATACTTTTTATTTTTTGTTTTGCCCGCTGCACAGCAGGTTTTACTTTATCCTTTTTTGAAAACTAACACATTCTGGGGTTTCGTCATTCGATAATCTTATTCTGTATACTTAAGGTAATTATCACACTTCGTTCAGCATCAAGACGTATACCGTATTGGGATGTCTAGAAGCCTGAGCATGGCAGTCGTTCCATGCTGCGCGAGAGTTTTGCGGCCGAGGTGCGTCCTGGAGCTTAAGCTATTGTCACCGACAATTTGAGAAACGAAGAGCGCAGTTAATTTTTTTTTTTAATTTTCATTTGATCTTTGAAGTTCTTATCGGTTGATAGAAAGTACTAGTAGATCATTCTGATACTTCCGATACCCCCGATAACGATACGATGTTTGCGGAAAGGCAGCGGCGGAGTATCGGGTGTCCTTATCGGAGTCATGGGAACGATTTACTAAAACTCTCTAATGACACAATCTCATTAGTTACGGAGTGATAATATGCTCGGGAGTCAGTGCCTGCCCCGAGTTTTTTTAATCTGTCACGCTTATAGCCTTCCGTGTTGTATATCTCGAGTATTGTTCATAAATGGTATTCAAGCGAATACGGTAAAGCCTGGTTCAGGCAGTTGCGTTTGAGTGCGTTCGACTGCGTTGCGGTTGCGAGAAGCCAGGACATCACTGCTGCTTATATCGCGTGCCAAGATGATTTCTTGAATCGGATTCCACGCTTCATACGAAGCACAGATATGCCGGTGACTCGCTTTCGGTTCTCGACGCAACGCAGACAAACGCACTCAAACGCAAGTGTCTGAACTGGCCTTAAGACAGATAGAATAAAAAACGTCAAGAGGAAAGTTGGCTAGACTTTGCAGATGCCCAAGCAGCGTAATGCGATTCCAAGTCGCAAAGCACGAGTTTAACTTTTTTTCCCTTCTCTGATGCAGCGAAGCTATTGGGTTCCGACTGCCCAAATATTGGAGCCAGTTACCTCGACCCAGGCTGTCGACTCCCAACTTTTTGAACCGGCGCCGACGAATGCGAAAGTCGTGATAGTCACCAGGGAACTGCGAAAGGTACATTTTAATCTCGATTATGTTTACTGGGTTGGTTTCTTTTAACGCTGGAATCTGACGCTGGCCTAGTCGGGTACTACGCTGTTCCGATGATTCTTGTTTTGTAAGTTGGTGACCTGCTCAGATGCAACGTTTAGCGCACTCGTTGTCTCTTGACCGTTCTTCTCACTTGCGTAATGGTCGAGTAGCGTACCCTTATTTGAGAGCCTTCAGTAGCATACCTAACCTTGTGTGTCTAACGGAGTGATACGAGGTTTACGGAC
>NW_024609868.1:20949881-21127341 GCF_016920785.2 Ixodes scapularis
GCCCCGGACTTGGCCGCCGTTAGGGCGCGGCTTTTTCTCTCTATAGCGGTACCGAACCAAAGACCGCCTCCCTGCCTTTGTCTCGTCTGTGCTCTTATTGGGCACGTTAAGTCCTGGCTCCGAAGCGCGAGAGTTTGGCGCTCTTTTCACTAAACGGACAGGAGTGCCACAAGAGACTGACACTCGAGCGCGCTCTTCGTGCACCGAGAATTTTTCGGAGCGCGAGTGACTTCTTCGCGCTCCGTGACGTCACGTAAACAAACAAGATGGCTGCGCTGCTGTTGAGACCGTCGAGACGAGAGTCGTAGCCGGACCGCTGCCCCTTTTCAGTTGATTAATGCTTAATCCAGCAGGTAAAGACGATTTGATATGAAAGCCAAGACAGCAATTAGCGTCCCGAAAAAGATTTTTTTGTGCATGTCGCCTGAAAAAAAAAAAAAAAAAAAAATCATCTTTCAAACGGTAGCGTGCCGATAGCACAGCGACAGAAAAGTTGTCGAGGTGAGGAGACATTCGGACCGCACTGTCCCTTTTATAATGCTTAGCCCAGCGAATAAAGATACTTCGATTTGAAAGCCAGAACATCAGTGAGCGTTGAGGAAAAGGTTTGTTCGTGCGTCTTGCCTGAAAACGAATTGATCTATCGAATGAGCGTGCCGATAGCTCGGCGACAGAAAAGCTATGGTGAAAAGACTGTTAGACCGCTGCCCTGCTTAGAATGCTTAGCCCAGCCGCAGCGAATAAAGATGCTTAGATTGGAAAGCCGAAAAACCAGTTAGCGTTGCAGGAAAAATTGGTTCATGCGTACCGCCTAAAAACGAATTGACGTGCCATCGAACGAGGGTGTGCCGGTATCGGCGTGGCTTTCGTCTCGGTGCGAGACGGAACCGACGGAACCAAGGAATCTCTGACGAATTTGGGGGTTTCCTGCGTCGACGAGTGGGTTCAAGAATGGTGTCTTTATTTTAAATTGGAACAGCATATATGGTCAATGAATAGATCGGCCAAGCTAACCTTCCACATATGTGCACGAAACGAGTCTTCAAATCTTTCAGGAATATTAAAACGTTCGT
This sequence comes from Ixodes scapularis, assembly GCF_016920785.2. NCBI lineage: Eukaryota > Metazoa > Arthropoda > Arachnida > Ixodida > Ixodidae > Ixodes > Ixodes scapularis. Next base: position 20,950,955 of record NW_024609868.1, read on the forward strand.
AGAAACTTCATACCGTCGCCGTCTCTTTTGCTTTAGACTCTGCTGCTCCACACTGGCCTAATTATTTATCTTCGAAATATTTTCGGCTTCTGCCATCCGTGTGCACGGTCGGAAAGAGCTCGTGTGGCCCCTTTATAGTTTCTGGCCGCGTTCCAAAACTTACTCGATCTAACTCTAGGGTAAAGGTGGTTTTCGAAAACCTACCCGCGTCCAGCGTTTCTCTATTTTCGTTGTTACGTGACATAATCCGCCAAGGGAACTTGGATCCAGTCGAGTAGGTTTGGAACGCAGCCTCGGTGTGTCGCGCTCCTGTACGCTATGCGCCGTTACTTCTAGGAGAGCGACCGACGCTTGTCAATGGGTGGGAAGCGACAAACGACTCTCCAAGAAAACACAACCCCAAGCGGTGGCACTGGTCGACTGCCAGAGAAAAACAGCTGCAGGCAGCCGAGCGGGGCGCGGAAGGCGACCCAGCCCGCCGCGCCACGGCCAGTTCCCGATTACCCGCACCGCCAAAGGGAGGCTCGCCGCCCCGCGCACACAGTTCTCCCTCTCAGACGTCGTAAACATCCCCTAGTGAACCCCACACGTCTCCCCCATAATTGTTCGCGCAGGGCCTCTAGACAAAGTAACACAACAAAAGAAAAGGTTCCGGAACCTTACAGGAGGTACGAAATAATTCGCCATTATTTCAAATGTTTGTACCGAAAAGCAAGCTTTAAACCTTCTACGCCCACGCACCAGATTTATGTTGGCGCACTAAACGATATGCGATTAGTAAAATTCCAAAGTACACCGGCCGAAAATTACTTTCGTGTTCGCTTGAAAGGGGCGATGCAACAGTTTTTGTATCTTGCGCAAATATCGCTTAGTACGAATCTGATGTTAATGACCGATAAAACATGCGTTCGTTCCTCACCACACGCAATATAAGTCGCAAAACAAATTAGAGAAAAATAAAATCATGAGCCAGTCCGCTCTGTGGAGGCGGATGACCAGCGAAGCTGTTTAGCCCTCGACACAGACGTGACACAAAAGTTTGAACAAAGGTACGAACACACTTATTGTCTTGATCGGTGGACGTCGTGACGAAAGGTGCACACACACATTTATTGTTGTCTTCAACGGTGGTCATTATTTCGCGTGGACAAGTATCTGATGGAACATGAGAGAGCGCTTCTCGGGCACACATGTTTCTGATGTCAGCTTCATCGAGCGTGATCAGTAGGCAAAAGCCCTTGCACTGAAACTGCTCCTCTCAAAAGCGCTGCAGGTTGTGTCAATGGACCCGCCTTCTGATCTCCTTTCTGTGAAAGAAGTACAGCAGCACTCAGGTATATGCGTCAGAACGTAGAAGAAAAGTTCCGAAGCATCCAATGATAAAGCCACAAAAGCGGCGGACATTCTTGACGTAGAAATGCACTGCCGTGACGACGGGGTAACGTGCCTCAACCGACCCAGAGACATCCTACAGCATTGACATATGCGTGGCTTTCATGGGGTGCTATGTTGCGCTTTTTGGACTCCCAGGAGACTAGGGAGAAGGAAGTGACGTTAACAACGCAGCAAACGCAGATTGGATGTTGATTTTGCTTTCTTCTGTCAACATCCAATCTGCGTTTGCTGTATCGTTGACGTCCCTTCCTTCTCCCTAGTCTCCTGGGAGTCCAAAACGTGCAACATAGCCCCCCTAGACCACCTGGACAACCAGCCGCCATTCTCTACTCGAACCAAGACGTGACTGTCGAGGTTGATTAGGTGATTCGCCAGTTTTCACTATCATCATTACGTCGCCTTGACTTTCTCTTGTGAATTCGCTTCGGAAAGACTGGCGTTCGCAACAGATGAATTCACTTGATCAAAGGTTGTTTATACTGTATCATATAGCGACACTTGTTAATAAAAGTACTTTGTTTTTCACAGTGGCACCATTGTTTACACAATAAATAAGCGCAGATGTCTGGAGGTGTCGTATATTTTAATTGTGTATCGTAAAATTCGCCCTTATTGCCGTGTTTACTGCTACGTGTGGTGACTTTTGTTAACTGAAGTAAGAAATGAATAAAACATTAAAATGACATTCGTGTTATGAATACCTTGGTGGAACGCTTGGTGCATCTTTCTTATCTGACGTTCTAGAAAAAAGTAGAAAATCGTTATTACAATTATTACAATTGTTTCAGAAAAACCAAACTAAACAGAATAATTAAAAACATTACGGTTGTTTGCGGTGGCAGGGGCGGGGGGAGATTTCTCTAAGCATACAACCAGTGGCGTCACTAGGGTCAGCGACACCTGGGGCGGTGGCCCGCGGCGACACCCCCCCCCCCCCCCCCGCCCCCCCCCCCCGCCCCGCTTCTCGTGACCCTCCGCGACACCCCCCGGAGCTCTGCAACCAGGGCTGTCCGCTCCCCCCCCCCCCCCCCCCCCCCGGCCCGCATCCCCCTTGTGACGCCACTGCAAACAACACAATCCACCTTTTGTTTCAAAATAGGCGTTCCTACTTGGCTTCGCAACTGGGTTCGAGATTGAGTCAAGAGAACGACGCGCTTGCAATAGATCGATCTCACCAAGCACTAGGCGGATTCGTGACGGCGTCAAAACTTTGGTTCACAAGAGGCAAGCGGCAGTGCATGAGATGGCTCATGCCGTCTCGTCCTCTGCACGCGCAAAGCTCCAGCGAGGTTGTCCCACGTGCAGAAGTACTAAAGTTCCCTGCATGCATCCCGGCAGTATAGCGAAACTGACTGGTGAGATCGTTCTATTGGCTTCTCCGATCTGTTCGACCACCGTATCCGGGTATACGTTCGTGCCCAAAAACCTCAGCTACATTCTGTAGCCCCGTTGAGACGACCCAGATACGGCTCTCCCAAGCATAGCTTTTCTCCCTATGGTGGATTATATTTGGCCTCGAAGTTGATGGAAAAGAGCCATCTTCTCTTTCTGCTCTGTTAGCAGCACGGTGTAAGATACGCTCTTTAGGTGAGGACACGGCGGGACTGAACGCGCTGCGCGAGGCATCAGATAGTGTTCGCTCGACGGGCATCCGAAAGGCTGCATCATTCCGCGGCCAGCGTGCCCGCTGCTGACTGTGTCGCCGGCGGCCAAACGACGAAACTGTGTGAGAGCGAAACGAATTATCTCGTTGCCATGACACCCCGGTACACCGTGGTCTTTCTGCACGTGCGACATCCTCGCTGGAGCTTTGCGCGTGTAAAGCCTGAGGCGGCACGAGCCGTCTTGGCCGTGCCCACGGGGCGGCGAGTCATCTGCCGGCGCTGCTTGAAACCATAGTGAGAGAGAAAAAAAGAAAGAGTGAAAAGCGAACTTTATCCGCACTGCGCGAGGAGCGCGCTGTACTCACCTGAAGAGTGTTATCTTACATTGTGGCCAGCAGGGAAATAGGGAGGGCAAAGTATTTGGGGAAAGTATCAAATCTATTTGCTCTTGAACTCATATTTCTGAAAAAGTGAATTGAACCCCTTTTTACGGAAGTCGTCCATGGTTAAGAGTGCAGGGCACGCTCATCTCACAAAGTCCCCCACTCTTTCCATTTTAGCGAAGCAAATGCTGGAGAGGACGCGAAGAGGGACTCGCCTAGTGATGCAAAACTATCGATAAATTGACTATCAATACTATCGATAGTTTTCCCAAAGCTATCAATAGTGTCGCAGAACTATCGATAGTCGACTATCGATAGTACTATCGATAGTTTTTCGATAACCGACCATCGATAGTACTGTCGATAGACGATTATCAATAGTACTATCGATAGTGTTTCGATAGTCGACTATCGATAGTTCTGTCGATAGTTTTACTATAGATAGTCAAATTTATGGCCACTCTCGATGCCATCGATAGTACTATCGATAGTTTTGCGCCACTAGAGCGAATACAGTAGCCGCACTGCCACTCGCCTCCCTTCCTTCTCTCTTCGCCCAAACTCCCGTCTTCGTCATCACTGAAAGCTGAACCAAAGTTGGGATGACAAGTGCTTGAGCTAGTTGGTGTCCCAATTGAAAAAATAAAGCGAGAAAAAGAGAAGAGGGAACGACGCAAACTACTAGCGTCGCAAAATTACCGATAGTAAACCGTTGACAGTACTATCGATAGTTTTTTGATGGTCGATTAAGCATAATTTTCCGATAGTCGACTATCGATAGTACTATCGATAGTTTTTTAACTGTCGATAGATTTCTGGCGACTATCGAAACTATGAATAGTACAATCTATAGTTTTGCACGACTAGTCTCGCCTCCTCCACGGCGTTGGCTCTGCCAAAGTGAAAAGAGCGGGAAGCTTTTAATTATTCCTTTGTCTGCAATGTGAATTTCAGCTTTCCAGATAGAATCCAATAAGATTTTTAGTTCCACAATCCAGATAGCAAAAAGTTAATTTGGGTTTTGGGGCAGGGATGTCTTAATCGGTAAGCGATATAATATATCGGTTCAGCATCATATTTTTCGACAATATATACAGCGGAAAAGTCCTGAAATGCCATCGACATTTGCAGGTCGCACATCGTCTTTGCTTTCTTCGCGAAAGCAGCCGGAGAAAGGAGATGGACAGCGAAAACGAAAGCACGCGCGGAGCTGGCGGCGGGTCCGTCTACGGCCGGGACGGCGCCGCTGTGGACGGAGGCGCCGGCAGTATGCTCCCTTTGAAGCAGACTGCCGGCGCCTCCGTCCATCAGTCAAACGCTAGATAGTACGGGGCTGGTGAGTCAATAGGGGGTTTTCGTAGACCGCGTTTCCCCCTCCGCTAAACCCTCCGCAACGAAGTTGCTACTGCGCCTGCACGCTGTTAGCATTAGGGAGTTTTCGTAGACCGCGCTGCCCCCTCCGCTAAGCGTTCCGCAACGAAGAAGTTGCTACTGCGCCTGCGCGCCGATAGCCTTGACTGTGGAGTTCCCGCTATCGTAGCGGGTTGCGGAGGGCCTTGCGGGACGGCGAAAACGATCTACGAAAACTCCCTATTGACTATAGAGTTCCGGGTATCATAGTGGGCTGCGGAGGGCGTTGCGGAATGGCGAAAACGGTCTACGAAAACTTGATATTAGGGCGTTTTCGCAGACCGCGTTCCCCCTCCGCTAAGCCCTCCGCCACGAAGAAGCCGCTACTGCGCCTGCGCGCCCATGGCTTTGACTGTAGTGTTTCAGGTATCGTAGCGGGCTGCGGAGGGCTTAGCGGTAGGGGAAACGCGTTCTACGAAACCTCCCTAGTAAGAGAGCCGGAGCGAGGCACGTGACAGCGCACCACAGAATCAGAAACTGCGGAGAAACTCCCTTGGAGCGCCGTCATACACTCCGACGTCGAGCGTAGAACATTGAAAAGCGTCCGTTTGGAACGGCGTCGTCTTCTCCTCTCCTCGGCCACCGATCCCTCCACTTCTGGAGCACGCTAACTCTGTGTGGTTTACCCACACGATAAGCGGGTTGAGCAGACTTGAAGGCGTGCAAGAGTAAGTAAGCTCTTAGGTTCATCTTCAACGGGGTTGGGAACCGGAGTTCTGGGACGCCATCGCTTACAAACACCAATATAAAGACGCTGGAAACTAAGAAACTAGGAAATTAAAACATCTGTATTCAATTTATCCTAGTTGCGAGATGTCGGAATTCAATGCGTTTAAAAAAGCGCTGGCCGTGTGCACGTGCAAATAATGTATTTCTAAGAACGGCACTCGTACGGCCTGTGTCTTCGATAGCTCCGCTCGCGACTTGCTTCTCCGCCGCGCGCTGACGACGCGGTTTTTGCTTCGCCAGAGCACACCCGTGTAGCGCGGAGAAGGCGCGCTTAAAGAAACGCTAACACTCCCCGAAATTTTTTTTTTATTTATTTATTTTGCCAGACGATTTATTATGGTTTCAGGAGACTACCCAATTAAGATTTTGCTACAGCGTCACGTATATTTTTAATTAAAGTTAAAAAAAAAAAAAACGCAACTACCCGAAACTGAAACCGGAACTGGACTGGGAAGGAAGAAGAAATATAGAGGAGGAGAGAGGTGGCGGAAGTCACTTGGCTGTGATACTTTTTTTCCCCAAAGAACGCATTTGCAGCTTTTTAGAAGCCGCTAAAAATGGGTATAATTTTTTTTCTATTTTTAATATTGTGTGAGTGCCTTCGATGACCTACGACTTTGATTATCTTTGGTGGTTGCGTCTAAACCTTAGAAAAACTGCCCGTGACCATGGAGAAGCGAGTGAGCGCGACTCAAACCGGCCAGTTCTCGATCGGCGGTTTTCGGGCGGAAAGATACCGAATTTCGAGTCGCAAATTTTTTTCTGGGTAGTTGGACTCTCATACATCACGTACAAGTAAAAACCTCGGCGAACATAAATACCCTGTTAAAGTCACTTTAAAGGACCCCTAAAAAAAAGAAAAGAAAACAAAATAGAGCAATATTGACGGTGCGAGACGCGATTTAGTCGGTAGTCAATTCCTTTCCGCTTGTTTTCTCTCTCGGCATTTCGTGCGCGTAGAGGAGAGGTGGATCGGCTTCGCCTTCACGTTGTGGTCGAAAGAGCGGATTACCATACCGTGACGTAATGGACTTTGAGCACAGAATTTCAAATAAATCTCTGGCCGTCAGTATTCCTCTAATTCGTTTTTTTTTTTTTTCGAGAAATTTATTTTTCGACACGCGTGTCCCAACTGAATTGTTTAAATTTTGTTTAGGGGTCCTTTAATGGAGTAAGTCCGTGGAATAGAATTCGGGTTGTGTGTTTTCGGACAACGCCTAGTGTCCACCACCCAGTTTGCTGTTGACGTTGAGCGCGTTACCTTGTACAACTTGGAAGACATTTTAGCGCTCAAGAACAAGGACAAAAAGACGGGAATCAGACACCGCAGTGTGCTTTTTGTCCTTGTGTTTGAGCGCTAAAATGTATTCTCAGTTCCAAAACCAACTAGCCCAAGAATCTGCTCTACCTTGTACAAGTCACGCTTTTCCGACTATAAACTCGATCTTTCTTACGCCACTTACGGCGCGAAAATAAATTAGTGTTGCAAACATGTTTTACCCCAGCTAGAGTGTATACTAGAAAGGACGAGTGAGGCAATGAAAGTGCAATTTTTGCACCTTGGCATGTGGAAAATAAACGGCTAATCCGAACCACTTGGCTTGTATAGCGCCCTCTCGTGCGCTACGAGCGAAGTATTTCGGATTAGCCGTTTTTTTACGAAAAAAGTGTAGCGTTCCAACCCCACGCTCGACCGGCACACTGGTCAACGACCGACACACTGGTTAACGCCGGGCTATCTATATTTTATATAACCTAGACGTTAGGCGTCATGTCAATACATAATGTCACCGCGACCTGACTTGTCTGCGCAACGCCAGGCGACATAACGACGACGTCTTGACTTCAACGTCGTCATCGACGTTGACAGCGCGCGTTGCATGACATTAAGACTGCGTTTTAACGTCATATTGCGTTGACAACGACGTCGATGTCAACGTTGACGTTGACAACGACGTCAAGATGACGGCGCTATGTCATTGCGACGTCTTAAAGACACCTGGTGTCAGGTTGTCGACGTCGTTATTGACATGACGCAACTCGACGTCACGACTACGTTCCGAAAAATTCACGACGACGTCACACGACGTCAGGACTTCATCGTGACTGCGCGTCGACGTTGATGCTGGCGAAGGCGACGACGTTACACGAAGTCAAGGCTTCGTCCTGACGTCGTTGTGACGTTGACGTTGACGACGACGTCCGGACGACGTTAACGTGACGTCATAGCGATGTTTGACGTTGCATGGGGCGTCGACGTCAACGTCGGCATCGACGACCACGTCGTCCACGACGCGGCGCAACGTCATGGCCGCGTTATAACGGCGACTTGATGTCCCGAAACGGCGTCGTCCTCGATGCGACGCGATGTCACGACGGCCTTACGACAGCATCTTGACGTCGCGTAACCTCGTGGCGTCGTCGTAACATCGCGTCGTCGTGACGTTGTGTTTTCAGGTTACCTCTGACGTCAAAATCACAAAAAAAATATAGCCCCCAAGGGGCTATATTGCCCATTTATATAGCCTTGGCCTGTGTCGTCACTCGCTTCAATCGCAGCGACGGTGGCGCTGCTATCGAACTGGCTTGGCTCCACCTGATCGCTTTGCACATTTTGAGGTGCAACTGAAAGCATCAGCTGAGCCTGTAGCTCTTCCCACTCAGTCGTCTCTAGTTCACTCAACCCAAGCCATGTATTTCTGGCTCTCTCTGTCACTCTCTCTGTTCGTTTGCGTGCGTGTGCGTTTGTGTGTGCGTGTGTGGCAGGGGGGAGCTAGAGCTGGAGACAGCGCTGTACCATGCACTCCACTGCATGAGACCAAGCCTTTCCTGTTCCCACGCACAATGCAGCGCTAAACAGCACTAACTGAGTGCTTTCTCAGCGCTGGGATACATGCGGGTCGAAAAGTCAAGTTTATTTCGGAAATCGTCGACTTTTTCTCTCTTTTGCTCGTTCTATTATTTTTGAACACTCTACTTTTATGAGTAAGAATAAATCGAAACAATATTCGCAACCCAAAGTTAGGAAGAAACGTGTCTTACTGACTCGCGGTGCTCGAAAAATTGCAAGTTTACGCGAACATCCGCCATCTTGGAGAGCCTGTCGCTCGGAGCAGCAGCACTTTCTGTGTATCCCCGAATCTATTTGTGATAGACAGCACTAAAAAGCACGATTTTTGCGTTTGGAACTACCGAAGCAAGCGTTTCAAGAAAGGCGGCGCAAACGCGAGCGGAGGACGTCAGCGGAGGAACGATAACCGCAGCCTGCTAAGCCTAACCACGGTCAAACTACATTGATAAGACCACGTGCCCCGAGTGGGTTTTTTCTTTCGACGTTTTCGCCGAGACGCCCCCCATCAGATGGAGACGAGTAAGCGCAAAAAGAGGCTGTGACAACAGGAGCTCGAGCAAGTTTTGCCTTCAACTTGAAATCTATCGACTTCTGCGCTTCTGCGGGATTCTTATTCTGCTAGCACCAATGCACCACAGGACCTTCACTAGCAAGAAAGTTCATGCCGATTCCGTGAAAACTTCCACTCAAAACATCGTGAAGACCGAAATGCCGACAAGGGAGGAACAGGCTAATGTAGCTAATGTCCGACGGCACATGGTGCAAAAGGGACCAGAAAAGTCGCGACTTCTAGTGTGAGACGGATTTATTGACTGAATGTTTCCTGAACACCCTAAATATTTTATGGCCATATTTCATGTAATTGTAGGCGATATTTGTAAAGTATACATCTCTTGAACTTTTGAATGCATTTTTCTTGATTTGCGACTTTGGGTTGTCTTCAGAGTTTGTGCGGTCAGCTTTGGGTACTTATAATCTCGCAATAATAATACATTTCTTGTGTATTATCTGAGTTTACGTAGAGTCCAGGTATCTATTTGGAATGGCAGTATCGTAAGTATCTCTTTGCAAATTTTAACTTAAATTACTTTAAAAAAAAGCGTGTTTTACGTCTTTAATTTGCATCATTAAATTAAAATATTGTACACAGCTTTCGGCTAGATACTGGCACTCTATACTTTATAGGGAGCGTAATGAACTATTGCTTTATGCTCGTTATTAAAAATTTGGTGAACCTAGATCTCCGCACAACAAAAACTTATATGTAGTTGTTTAGTAGCGATCGATTCGTTATTGTAAAAGAAACATAAAAAAAAAAAAAGAAACATCACCAGCCAACCGTTCATCGAACGAGGTAGAGGGGCTTAGAGTGATAAACCGGAAGTTCGGAAGTGGCACCCCCCCGGTTGCCGCCATATTTTACGCAAATGTGATCACTCGTCACGTGACCTCCCAAGAACCGTGACGTCACAGGTAAGATGGCAGCGCCCAGAGCTGGTGGATGCGAGTTTGTTCGGTGCGCGGTAGCTGTGATGTGCAGCTGCTTTCCGACGACTTCGGGCTTCCTCGTGCTCGCTGACGCAGGTATAATGTGAAAATATGAAGGAATGAGACTTTATACCGTTTTTGCGCAAGATCGCTCTTTATCATCTGGATATTAACGCCTGTGAGACAGCATCAGCTCTGCATCGCCGTACCGGTGCTCGGATTCCCGGATGTGTCCGAGGATCGATAGAACTTTGAGTGCTTTTAACATGAAATTTTCGCATTCTCTTAGCTTTGTTTGAACGTTGAAATATCTGAGAATCTACGCGAAATGTATACGTCGCGTTAGGGCCTAAGGGAAGTTGTTTCAGCACCTTGTCAGCGAACAACCATATCAACTTTTAGCGAGGAAGCTCCTGCGATTTTAACCTTTTGTGCTAATCCACGATTCTACATTCGATCGCTTTTCTTCTATTTTTTTTTGGTGTGTGAGTGCGAAGTGCACCCTTATTTTCAACTACGAGGTTGGCGTTTTATTGAGTATGGGGAAGAATAAATCGTTGCAGGCACCTGCTTCAAAGCTATTCGACTTGCTATGATAAAAACAACTGTTTTGGTGCATGCATAGATTAACTGCGCATTTTTTTTGTTTTGTAGGATTTATTGCAGCTATACTCTTTTCCATCAAGAGCGCATTGTATTAGTCGGTCAATTATTTAATTCTTCTAATTACCTGGATAAGATGATTCATATTTGTGTTCATCCCTTGCCTGGAGAGCAGTCTTGTTGAAAAATGTTGACTACGATTCCTTTCAATCTCTTCAATAGACTCTTTTTAAAAGTGTGGGCTGTCTATACTTCGCATCACCGTAACTTGGAAAAGGCCAACCGCCACAGCCCCCTCGAGCCAATCAGAGAGACGGAGCGAAGGTGTGTGACAAATCTGTGCAGACGACCACTCTGGTGATATGCTGTCATCTGCCTCTTTCCAATGTGTGTATTGACTCACCGAAACTGTAGCCTTTGCGGTCTGCCAAATTCTGATAAAACAAATTACAGTAGCTACCACTGTAATTACCCCAGGCTTTCATACTTTGGGTATTTGTTCGACAAGAACGTTATGTCCGCCATCCCTGTGAATTCGGCTCAGCACCTATTGGACTCGAATGCTGCATTAGCGTTCGACGTGAACTGGGGCCCATTCGTGTGCTTTACGCCGAAAAAAATGGTGGCGGTTGTGTTGCTTGATAAGGTTCTGCAAAGGGTCTATTGTGTCATACGTATAGGAAGTGTCATGCTATATAACAATGCATCAACACATACTATTAAACTATATGCTCAGAGGTGTGTTTGTTTTTCCAATTAACAAGTTACAGGAGTGTGCTTTAATGCTATTATCATCCGTGTGGTTTTAAGTATCCTCTCTGCAATGCCTACGAAGGTCCCTGGAAGGAATAAATTAATAAATAACATTTTCACATCACTGGAGTTGGTTTTCGGATGCACCACATGTTCAGGAAAGTTTGAACGAGTGCAGCCCCTTGCAAGAAGTCTGCCAGTCTGGTATGACCCCTTAATTAATATTGAAGGGTCAGAGAAGCGAGTGTCCTCGTAAGGTCCAGAGCGTGCAGTGGACACAATTCTCGGTGTGTAGACTCTCAAGGCATGAAGGGAAGCGGAAATATGTTTATCTGGTTAGTGTATCAAATATGTTTATTTCCACTTGATTACATAATTATTGATTCTTAGTAAATGGTTCCATAACGAGTTCTTTCTGCGAAAGTCTCGTGTCAGGCGTTCAGTCGTAGTACCTGTGGACCTTGTTGTCGGATGACGCTCCTGGCACGTCGGTGTTCAGTTTGGTCGAGTGGCAACATTGACCGACTGATGCTGTCTTGTAATCATATGTCATGTGCGGCCACTGACGTCTGATGCACTGAAGCTGCAGAGCTGGCTTCTAATCCGAAAATCTTCCTGGTAGTTTTCGGCATCAATGTAGCAAGGTCGGGCATGTATTGCTTACGTGGCTGTGCCTTTCGCTCTACCGTTGACTTGAAAGCTGGCAACAATTTTTGTTTGCTATCCAAGTCTGGTGATGCTTGCAGTTCACTTTTGAGAGCAACCAACCATTCTATTCCTTCAAGTCACTCAGGGGCATTCTCCCTCAAAGTTTGAAATTGTGTGCTTCGTGGAGTGGACACAAAAAATTGGTGTCAGCAAATTTTTAGGCATTGTCCTTGGACGACAACCGACACCAAATCCACTGTCACTGCATCGCCGCTCACCTGCTTTGTCGTGCTTACCTCTTGTTGAGGTGATGGACATGAGGAGCTTTGGGGTAATCAGGGATTCAGAATCTTCGATTCAGCACCTTCGGCATCAGGGACAAAGGTCGCCGAAGGAAATCCTTAATCTCCCGTGGTCGCTCCTCGAGACGTAATCGAGAATCGTTTGGCACGAACCCTCGCCGACCAATTCATTGGTAGGGGCTGCTTTGGTAGACATGGTCGGCTTCAGGCAGTGGTAGCTAAGTGGTTTTCGGTCGCACATTCGCATCACCTACGTTTTCCTCGTTGTACTTTGTTGAGCACAGACCTACACACGATGTCGGGAATGCTTCGGCGTTAGAGTGTCTCATTGAATTGGCATTGAATACTAAGGGGCAGCCAGTGGCGGTCGTCGTGCCATTGTGGCGTAAGTTGTCCTTGGTTTGTCAGATGCCGCTTCGCTCGCAGAAGTCTCGGTTGAAATACCTGTCAAACTTGTTCCGAAACAATCCCGGCAATCAAAATAAAAGCCGGGCAACTGATGGCAGGAAGTAGCTTCCTGATCTCCTCCCAGACAACGTCGTGGATGATGTCGTGGATACCTGGGAGGCTGGCGTCAAAGTAGTAGCTGGACAACTCGAGTGTCGAGACGCCGGGAAGTTGTTCATAGTGGCAGGCTCGGGCATGCTGTGCACATTCCATGTTGGAAGCCTCAGTGATATGAACACTTCGACTGTTGTTGGGGGGTTGCGGACAAGGCTGCCAAAGGTGTTGTCCCTCACGTGAGGGGCATGGGATTCTTAGGTTCTTGTCTTCTGTAGCATCAAGGTCGGCGTGGGCGTGGGCGTGGGCGTGGGCGCTAGATCAAGCGCAAAACATCCTCCACGAGTGCGGTGGCGCTCTCATTGGGGCAGTGTCCTGGACAGAATAAAGAATGCGGCTCTCTCTCGTTGATGTTGGCTGACGAATGCGCGCTTCAGCTCGATCTTGCAAACTTCCCATGACGTTAAGGAGGATCCATGGTTCTCAGACCAGCGCCGGCAGTTTCTTCCACGAGAAGTATAGGTTCTGCAGGAGCTGGTTGTCTGTCCACCCAATGTGGCTGGCGACACTGTCATATTGTTCAATCCAGTCCTTGACGTCTTCATACAGCTTGCGTGAAAAAGCGTCGGAGTGTGATTTGCGACGGGCATGCAAGCAATGGTGGGAGGGGACACGGTTTGCTGCTACAGGTTTGTCATTGTTGGCTTAGTCAGCTTCGGATTTTCTGACAGGAGACCGGATTCCGGTGGTTTTTCCTGGTAGCAGCAACTGGCTCGGATTTCAGGTGCTTCGTGGTGTATTTCCGAGGTTACTCCTTGTGGTACTCGGTCGTCTGGCGGTTGTTCTGCCAGGCTTGGGTCAGGACTTTGCTTACGGCTCCACAGGGGTATAAGACGCAGGATAGTCCGCCAGCCGTGTCCCATTATCGGGTAACTCGGCTGAAGAGCCGCCGGGTTCACACAGAGTGAAGGGCTATGGGTAAAGTGCCCAGCACCTCCACCTGAACATACGATTACAGCTGAGCATGACCTGCAGTGTCCCAAAATAGTGAATATTGATAGAAGATAGGACTGGAACAAGGATCCGTGACAGTATAACAAAACTCGCAGAAGAGAATCTATCCTGACCACTGAAGAAGCTGCCTTGCTTTAATGGCATTCTGTCCGAATAAATCCTCTCCTTCGGGGTTTGGCGACTGCCGCGGACGAACTGGACTGAAATGGATGTGGGACCACTTTTCTGGTAATGAGCCACTGCAGACTGTTGCCACAAAGCGGCGTGAGCTGGGTACGTAACACGCTCGATGAAATGTCCGGACAGCTTGTAATTCGCGTAACGAGTGTGGATGAAACGTTTGTGTTGACGAAACGTGCGACAGACCAGCGGGATCAATACCAACTGCAACACCTGTGCTCCGTGAAAGTGCACGTCTACGCCGGAACAATTTCGGAAGCAGCACAGCATCACCTAAAGAATGGCACAGGAACCACCAGCTTGAAGGCAGCTCTTCGGTGCGCCGCACACCTGTGCTCCGTGAAAGTGCACTTCTACGCCGGAACAGTTTGTAAGCAGCACAGCATCATTCAGCACGGCACGGGAACTACCAGCTTCAAGGCAGCCTTCCGGTGCGCCGCACAACCGAAGTGAGCCCTCGGTCAATTGATCGAAGCTGCACCGCGATTGCACACCGCCAAGCACGACTCACGCAATTTCCGTCGTTAAACTGTGTATCCAAATATATTGCACACGCTTCACTGCAAACCTCGAAGATTCCGATGGTCAACGAGAGCACAGAAACGTCGTCTTAAATTTTTTCCTAGCGGTATTCGAATCAATCCGAGGTCCGAGCAACGTAGGTCAGATTGTCTCTTCCGTGGCAATATCCCGGCCGGTCACCAGCGAAATGCAGACGGTCACCAGCGAAATGCACACCGTTCCTCCGTATTTTCACGTTATACCTACGTCAAACACCACGCTGAACTCTGAACTCGCTTTCGACCGGCCTCATATGACGGCTTCCGCGTCTGAAATCAACTCGCCGAGACGAACGACAGCCAACAAAGCATCCGACAAGCTCCGGCCCAGCTGGGGCCAGCCGCTGCATGGGCGCTGCCAACTTTCCTGTTACGTCACGTATTTGGTTTGGTCATGTGACGTGTGGTCAAATTTGCGTACAATGGCAGCCGCCTTATGGGGGTCACTTTCGAGTGCAGACCGGAACCCCGGTTTATCGCCCTAAGCCCCTCTACCTCGTTGACAGCGACACGCCAGGCGCGTAGTCCGGTTGCACATTCTCAGCGCTAGATTGGCTGGGATAGCTTGCAGTGGCTGCTATACGGTCCATCGGTGAAACGGTGTATATATGGGGCTCAACTTGCAGGGTGCCATAACTTCTGTGTTTCTGCCATTAAAACTGCCTAATTACGTACTGGTATGTATCGTGCACCGTAAGCGCGATACATTAAATCAGTCAGGGTGACGTCCTCAAGCACGGTAATCTATTTAAACAAAACTATTTCCTCAAGTTCTATTTCTGCCGGATAACGAGTCTCGATAAACTTAGCTCAGGGTATTACGAAACCAAACTTATTGGGATTGTGATAAACGTTGGGCCAGGTACCAGTTTAAATTTCTTCGTATCAAATAAGACATCAAGTATTCGTGTTGCTAGAAACTATCTGACGACCTTGTTTACTGACTTTACCAGGGTGCCATCGGATCAGAAGGTCCGAAAGGAGCTGACGGCCCACAGGGAGACCCCGTAAGCAGTATTTGTTTCGATCGCGTTTTAACCATAAATATTTACATCGGGTAATAATGAAGATTTATCTTCTGCTTGTGTGACTCCTATTTTTAAGGGACCCGAAGGCATTGCTGGTCCTAAAGGAGTCCAGGTAAGCCATATCTTCATGTTTTCTTGCCAGATGCACCGGGAATAACCTAATGTGAAAACGCGTTTGTTTTGTTTTATTTAAGGGTTCAGCTGGGGCGAAAGGAGAGACAGGACCGCCTGTAAGTGGGGAAACATAACTTCTTACGCTGAGATTTTCGGAACAATTTCTAGAACATACCTACCAATTTGTCCTCTCGCCTTTTTGTGCGGTTTTAGGGGTTACATGGGCCACCGGTGAGTACTGAAATATTTTTTTTTTGTTTTGCCTGTATAGTGCCCGCACCAATCTTGTAAGATTCTTAGGGGCGCATAATACAGATACAATGTGTAGCCCAATTGGAAAGCTCAAATTTCAGGTGTATTCAAATTCTCGAATGATAGTAGCTATCTCTGTACGCAATTACCTCTTGGTTTTAACTCGATAGCAATATAATTGTCGTAGGGTGGGTGCAAATGATCCTTTGTTGGCCTCATTTAAATACATACTGCTATAACACCGCAACGATTGCTATAGAATGCAGGACAAAACAACAACGAATCAAAAAAGCTTATTGAAAAAGAAATTAATACGCAAGGAGTTTGCTCTACCCCGTACCTGTACTATCGGCAATACCATGAAATGGGCAGTTAATCTTTCTTCTTTCCAGTTTCGGGGCTCCCACAATCTTCGTTATATCTCAGACTATCAAACAATATGTAGTTTGGGATCTAGGTTTTATGTTCTAGCCCTCGTCGGGGCTATAACATGTTACAAAATTTGTAGATATGTAAAAAAAGCGCGCAAGTTTTTTTATTTCCTATGGTTGCTTATAGTAGTTTAATCCACTCAATGAACAAGCTGATATCTCACAGCAAATTTGATGCACTTTGCCGCCTATGGTTATAAACAGTTCGCCGCCATCGCTATGTTTTGCTTGTATAGAGAAGGGCTGATATGGAGTATCAATTGCGAAACGAAGGCCCCATTAGATCTTCTGTTCTTGTTTTCAATTGGTCGTGGCCACTACAAGTAACTTATGTTTGTGTGTAGTATAAGCATTATTCAATATATTACATTACACCGAACTCTAGCTCGCATATACGGTTAATGTAAGATACGTTCAGTTACATTTTTTAGTTCGGATCAACGTCTAACGGACTTTTTGGCGCGACTACAGGGCCCTCCAGGTGAAGGGCCTCAAATCCCACCAGAGATGCTCTTTCAACGAGACCGATCTCGCTTCAAACGCGACCTCTCCGAAACCAGCACCGACGACGGCGAGGACAACCAAGAGGACTACGACAACACTGCCAACGAAGATACCATCGACAACTCTACACTGCCGGAAAGCCAGAAGAAGAACCGCACGGCCGACATCCACAAGACTCTCAGCCACATCTACGTCAACGTTTACGTACTGCGTAAGGAAATCGAGCACCTCCGGCATCCCGTGGGCTCCAAACGCAACCCCGCCAGGACGTGTCGCGACCTCCGGTTCGCACATCCGGACTTCGAAGACGGCTGGTACTGGATAGATCCGAACCTGGGCGTCGCAGACGACGCCGTCCGCGTCTTCTGTGGCATCACGTCCGGCGGAGAGTCGTGCGTGTACGCGGACGGAGACGTGAGCTCCGTCCGTTTGTCCAAGTGGGACAAGGGGACGCGGGACGCCAAGAACAAGACGTCGTGGTTCAGTGAGCTCAAGGGAGGCTTCAAGCTGAGGTACGGCGCGATCGGGGATGTTCAGCTTCGGTTCCTTACCCTTCTGAGCACTGAGGGATACCAGAATTTCACGCTCGTCTGCACCAACGTGAACGCCTGGTACAGCCAGAAAAGCAAGGACCACGGAAACGCGCTTCGGTTCTTGGGACACAACGAAGAGCTGATGACGTATAAGAAAAACAGTCCTATGGTATCCTTGGATGACTGCGAGGTGAGTAGACGCCGTTGTCATCAGTAGAGAGGTTTAGTATAAGGGGTCCTAAAGATTTGGTCCCCCAAACAGCTAGGCGCGTTGCACTTTGCATGCGCAGTGCGACGCCCCAAGTTGTTTTGAAGACCCAAAGCGTGGAGGCCCGCTATTCTATAACTACCAAAGGACAATAGACAAATATAACGGCCCAATGAAAGTTTCCCTCCTCCTAGTTCAGAATGGCTTGGTCGAACTAAAGCCCTTTCATGTTTTAAAAGTAGCGCAAGGTGCATCGATGCACGAGGGACGTGCAACGTGGAGCCCTTGGGAAGATAATGGCGGCACAGCGCAGCGCTGAGCTAAATTTCAGACGCCATGTTCTTCCCAAAAGTGGCGCGAGGCACGTGTCTCGAGCATTTCCACAACAATAAATGGCGCCACTTTTCCCAGGATCCCCAGGACAGAGGGCTTTAGATCGAACGGCTTTAAGTTATTTTTATAGTTATTTCTAAAGGTCATCTCATAACATAAGAGAACAATAGGGTTAACTCCAATTAAAAAAAAAAAAAATTAAGATTCAGTTTTTTCTAAAATTGGGCAATGTTCGCTCGTGCTAAACCTTAGGACATCATTCTGAAGCAGTGCTATCAGCAGCCCTAGCAAGTCTTTCAATATACCCTTCTCAAAAGTCAAAGCCACCCTGTGGCAGCCTATGAAACTCCAATATTTTCGCTCTAATGGCTGTGATAGAAACCAAATGACCTAAACGAAAAAGACACTCAACCTCGTGAACACATGGACCAAGTTGTTAGAGTAAATTTTCTTTCGACTTTATCCTTTCGAAGACACTCGCCTGCTCTGACACGCTGTCGGAGCAAAAACAACTTTAATCACTGCGCTACTGATTTTTTTTTTTTTAACGCGACAGCGTTAAGGAGTTTGTGTCGCAGAAAAGTCGGCGTCAGTGGCGTTGTGACGGGAAAAATCCTGAATGGCCAATAGGGTCATTACTTCACAGCCACATGACCTCGCCCAAGAATTTCGAACAAACCACAACGCTTACGTGAAACGTGACATCACGCGTGGAATGAACGTGATTAAAAAAAGAAAGGACATGTAATGCTCATCAAAGGGCTCCGCATGTCTCAAATGATTTCACTTTATCAAATAATTCATTTTCCTTAACATGAAATTTGAAGAACTATAGGCGCGATTCGAACCCACGACCTTTCCTCAGTTGAGCCAGACACGCCACTGACGAGGCCAGGTCCGCCGTACTTCCTGCTCACTGGCAGGAAGAGCACGAGAACGGAATGAAAAAACGATGCGAACGGGGCCCGATAACGCTATCGCGTTCCACTCTTAAAGGCGAAGAAGCTTAAGCGCCCTACAATTTGTTTAATTATTCACAGTACAGGGACGGCAAGACAATTTTCGACTTCAAAACCAAGCGACCAGCGACACTGCCACTCGTGAACTTCCAGCCCATCGACTTCGGAGGGGAACACCAGGCCTTCGGCTTTGAGTTAGGGCCTGCCTGTTTTCGATAGAAGTCACCGCAATAAAGTGAACGCTTACCCAAGTTGAAAGGGATGGAAGATTATATGGTTTTGTTTTATTATTTCGAGTTCTAATTACTGGGCTATGAATTTTGTTATTTGATTAACACTAATACGGAGATTTAAAGGAGCTTCCTGCGAGCCTCAAGGCAGCAGATTACGTTTCGCTAGAACTGAAGAAGTCTCTTAGTGAAACGTCCGCTGACACTCGGAGACCTCCAGAAGATCTTTCTCCACTTCTTCCAACACTGTAGTCGCTAAAAGCAACGTAATAACATATAGTTTGTGGAGTGTCCACTATGCAACCCAGCGCTGTAAGTCGAGCCGGAAAAATCGATGCCTCCACGTAGAAAGCTCAAACTTTCACCAAATGTGCATTGTGGTGGTTAATGTTACCTGGCGAAATTTAAAGGCTTAGCTCGGTTTCGGCGAAAAGTGAGACCCACACACTCGCCAGAGTCATGGGCGGACGTGTTCGCAGACGACCGAGTTGTCGCTGAAAGATTTTGTTGACATGAAATGAAATAAATGAGCCGCCATGTCTCTTGATTGTAGACATCTGAAGCGGTGGCGCGGGGAAAGGGAGAGGGACAAAAAGCACGGAGAGAAAAACATGCACAAGGGGGCTCCCTGCCCGCGCGAAGGCTAAAGCACTCCGCTCCACGTACAGCAGTGCTGAACGCTGAACTCCCCGCAACATTAGCATGATAAAAAGTCAGACTGATTGCATTTTTTTTTTTTTTTTTTGCAAAATAATTCAGTCGTTCTTAAAATTTTATTCCGGAGGTGACTTCGACTAAAAACTGTTTGGCGGTTGACGATCGAGAAGAAAAGGAGGTGACGCGCCATCGTCGCGTGAAGAAACGGTCAGTGTCAGAGCGAGCCCACCGTTGATCAGACGCGATAGAACACCGAAGAAGGCGGATCGAATATCCCCTTCGGGCACTGTCAAGCACGTAAGTGACCACCGCTCAGTCATCTGTTTACGCCATTAAGAAGGCGAACCTCATCTGCCTTGCTTGTGTTCAGCATTTAGCCCTCGGCACAGGGCGTTCTATAGGTTACCTTCGAAATCGAAGACCGGTCTCCCCCTTTATCGAAAAACAATTGGGTTGTTTAATTTGGATGTTTTGGCTTTCAGAAACCGCGATTCAGAAATATTTGTATAGATAAGTGACCAGCCGTGGGCAAGAAGTGAATTGAACCTTCCTTTGCCCAAGGTGACGCCGCTGGGACAGCATCATGCTGGTGGTCACTCCTACCCCTCCTTCCCGGGAAAAAAACAAAACCAGTTCGGTAGTGCGAATCTAATGTCCAGAATGTATACGTGCTGTGCAGCGAGACAACAATATGCCTTCTGCGTTGCCAAGCGGGTACTGCAAAAAAACAACACGTTTTGGGTAGTAGAGACTTCTGCGTCTCACACTATCACACGTGTAGAAGCGTTCGTGCCTGCTCTAATGTAAAACGCGATCAGGAGAGAAAAAAAAAGCGAACTTTTGAATTTTGTTGTAGTACAGGTCAAAGCCCAGGCACTAAAATCGTTAGCCCAAAGACGCCGTTTCGCGTGTTCCAAAGTAAAACAAAAAGGAAAAGAAAAAGAAGCGTTGCGACGCCAGGCATTTTGACGTCACCGCTCAGAGAGTAGTTTCGCCTTAAGCGCGAACTTTCTACCCTCGCTAACACAAGTGCGAACGCTCAGGCACGTGCAACCAAAGCACTGCGGAAGCCAGCGATCTCGTGCTGAAGTCGGAGCGTCTGTGTATAGCGATGGTGGCATGAATCCCGCACTCTTGATTGTTTTACGGCGTTGAACCTTCCCAATTTTAAAAAGGTCAAACGGTTTTTTTTTGTCTTTTTTTCTTCTTCAACACTAAGAGAAAAAAAAGCTCAGCAAGATCGCTTTTAGTGTGAGGCATAATCAGGTGAGCTTGTACTACCCAAAGAGAGGGCACAGCGATTTGTTCAAAGCTTCAGCGCAAGAGGCCTAGTGCCCCGATGCAGCGTCAGCTGAGGTCATTTCTACTTGCTTGTTTTGGAGTTTGATGTTTATGGTGTAAATGCAACTCGGTGTAGGCGACCGCACGAAGGCACCCGTTGAAGAATCACTGACAACCCCAACATCGCTCATTTTTTTATGGTCTCAAATGCTTCACATGCGACGCAACGGTAAAAAAAAATATTTCAACGGGAAAAATAAAATATATTTGCGGGCGAAAAAGTAGGCCGCAATTCCGCGTCCTCCTCCTTTAACCTAAATTGGTCCTCGTCTTTTTTTTAATAACGTAAGATACGAAGGCATTATAAAAAAAAGATATGTCGCAAGTCGCATGTTTGTAAGAATTAATAATGACATTAATATCAAATATGTCTTTTTTACGACGATTGTAAACGCATTACGCCACTGACATAAAGGGGGGGAAAAATGAGATCCCGAGAGTGTTAGTGACGAGGCATCAGCCAGCTCCTGGCTCTTAATTTCAAATGTTTTCTTTTCTTATTTTCAATATGACACCGCACGGTGGCTGTGATGAGTGTGTTGGGAAAGATGGGAACAATTAATATCTGCAAAAGCTCGGACGATATTCTTTCTTTTTAGTGACGGGTAATTATTGTAATTTTAGGAAGCAATTGTCTAGGGAGAAAGAAGTTTGGGTTATCCTTCACGTCACCCACCAAAGCCTGTAACACGTTATTCATCAGACGTCGCGCATCCGTCCATGGTGCAGTTACTCAGAATTATTCGACTGGATTATAGGCAGACTTGTACGTAATCCGTTACAAGTAACGAAATTACTTGTAATCCCTTACATTTATCAGTAATTTTGTAACGGAATAATTACATATTTTCTAGAGTAATTTTAAAGTAATTCCCTTACCTTTTTTACGTAACCGATTACTTGTAATCCGTTACATTTTTTTTTGTCAAAACCAACCCCCCCCCCCCCCCTTTTCTAAATAAAGTTTTTTTTTTCATTTTTGTAAAGTCGAGTGCAGTGACACTGTCACGCGAATCGACCAGCGCAAAGGGAGGCTTGGCAATCTTCAGTTCCGCAAAGCCCTTTTTTGCAACACCAAGCCCCTGAATCTATCTTTTTTTTTTTTTTTTAGACCCTAACATAAATGTCAAAAAATCCAAATAAACCATTCTACAAAAAAGAAAAAAGAAGGGGGGGGGCAATTTATTTCTGCTTTTTTTAGTCCCTTTGTTTTTTCTTCCCGATCGAAGACGGGGAAAGGAAGACACCAAGTGATTGTGCGCCACTTCGAGAAGCTCGAGGCGGTAAGTGCACTGAAAATAATTAACAATGTCTTTCTCGGTTATCGTGACTTCCGCCGTTTTCATAATGTCACAACACGAGGCAACGCTCCGTCTACCCTACCCTTTTTGTGAGTCAGCTTTTGCGGGCACTTAGAAAATGGTAATAGTCTTCCTTTTTTCTTCTTCCTGTTTTGCCCCAGCAGGACGCATCTTATCTCAAGCAGATATTTTTACAAATAAAACATATTGGCGGCTGACGTAGACTTGATATTCTGGGCTTGAGGAGAGTGTGAAATTCGTGTGTGGGGCCATAGCCCGGCTTACTTAGTACTCTAGTACCCTTTGCTGCCCGTGGCATCAGCGGACGTCTACCGTGAAGAACATCGAAGTAAACTGCAGTCGGTCCGTGCTCCGTGCGTTTTTGAACGGCACCAAGAAAGGTACACACGGCAAACGTGCGTTTACATTTCCTTGTTTTAACCGACGTTCTAATTAATTGTTGTTATAAGTGTCCTTCTTTTTCTTTTATTACTTATATTTATATACTCGAAACTTTTTTTATTCACCAACGTCTCAAGTGAGCCTCGAACTGTTCAGAACCAACGGAAGGAGAATATCGAGCCAAACCTTATGTATTATTTAATTATCACCTTACTGTTACAACTATGTTTTGCTACTGATGACTTCTACAGCTTCCCCATTTAGACAATGGAGAATTTTAGCAGATCGGTCCGATGACTCCAAAAAACGATATCAGATACTTCGCCGCCCTCTTTGCGTATGCATCATATCGTAATCGGGTACCGTTATCGCGGGTATCGGAGGTATCGGAAGGATCTACTAAATCTGTCGGATAGCAGGCAACGGCTGCAACGACGAAGCTTTGCTGTACATTCGAGGTAAATAGTACTTCTCTTGTTTCGCTGAAAAAGCTCAATGCAGAGCATGAAGCATTCGTGAGGAACAATATGGCACTATCATCCAGTGCCTCAGCTCAAATGGTGTTCAGCGTAGCAGTCGACATATTGAGTAAGAAATAACGCGAAATGTCTGACGAGACTTTCGAGAGCCAGCTTTTGCTCAAAATACTCTAGGTCATTAAATGGAACAGGTGGCAACAATAAGAAATTGAATAGCCCCCTTCCCTAATTGTTTCTTACTTGAGGACAATTATGTTAAAAGTAACGCCACGAAAGTAACGGATTACTTTTTGGGGTAACGGTCAGTTACTTTCACGGGAGGGTAATTGTAATTGTAATAAATTACAATTTTGCCTCGAGTAATTGTAAATGTAATTCCTTACTATTTTTCAGTAACGTGTACAAGTCTGATTATAGGCAATGGAAGGGTGTATAAGGAAGGGGCACAACACCACCATACTTTTCTATCCGGATTTTTGAACCACTGTTCGTTCCCCTTTTCAAGACTAGGGTCGTTCGGGGCGCAAATCGCAAATCTTTGCCTCAACAAGAAAGAGAAAGAAAGAGCGAGAGCTTCTTTTTAAATCAGCTAAACTTATATTTAAAAAAATCCTCCGAAAACAAACTAGCGCAAAAATAAAAGTTCAACAAATTAATTATTTTTTGTTTTCCAAGTTCTGCTTCTGCAGAGCTAATGGTGGGTAATCACTGGACGCCATATTTGATGGCGATGTTTGGAGCGCATGCTCAAATCGAGCTGACATTAAAAAACCACTGACAGGTCAAAAATGTTTTTATCATTATCTGAAACGATTGAAAACGATGCCGGGTATACCCTCAAAATTCAAAACTTCAAAACCAAAAGTAAAGTAAAAAAAAAAAAATTTTTTTAGAAATTTGAATTTGAAGTTTTGCACGTTCAAAATAGGGCCGTTTTGCAACTCGAGTTTCTCTTACGCCTCCGCCCCGACCCGAAGTGCCGTGTTCGTTTGCGTCCCGCGATCGACCGCTCGCCTCCGTGTTGCCGTTGCAGACGTTGCCGTGAGCAGACGACGCTTCACTTTTGAAGTTTTTTTAGGGCCCTTTCAGCGGTCTCCAATTCGTTGAAATGGTGTGAGATCGAAGAGAGCCCGCAGTGGACTTTTGTGGGCGACGTGAGCGGCCACGTCGCGCGGGTTCTGCATGACAGGCTGCCCCGGCGGAGTCACAACCGAAACTACGGTACACAGACACCAAGCCGAGTTGTTTTGACCGTTTGAGGATTTCCTTTTCGAAATCTGAGACGTCGTCGGGCACCTCAAAAAGAGAACTTCGTCCCATTCCCCCGACTCACCGATCATCCCCAGTGCATGTGCCGATGCCGCCATGTTTTCCGAGGGAGGATAAAAAGCCGGGAGGTGACATCACTCCGGACTTTGATTTTCGATATTTCGAAACGAAGGGTCGCAGTGCGTTCGCAATTGCGTTAAAGAAGTTCTAAGAATGCCGTTAATAAATACTATAGAAATCTCGCTTACATAGCTCCTAAATTTCATAACTTTTGACGTCACAAATAAAAAGACGCGGGGAGGTGAGAAGAGGGAGAGAGCAGCGCCAAATATAAGAAGACGCGTGGGAAAATGTTTTTTCGTGTTGTGGTATTTTTTGCGTATCTACGACTAAAGTTGACATCGTTTTAGACGACAAAAATACTACCTTTGGGGTGTCTGTGCCCCTTTAATAGCCTACTAAGACCGACAAATCTTGATGGTGCGGAATGCCCGTTGCAAAAGAACTGTAGAAGCTCGCCGTCAGCCCGGGCTCAGCAGCCGCGCACACAGCTACGGCCACCGGTGAATGCTTCCTATAGGAAGTAATCACTGGACGCCATATTTATGTACAATTTTCACTAGGCATGCTCAGAACGAGCTCACACTCATAGGTTCCCAAGACCGGTAATCTTGATAATGCGGAATGCACGTTGCATAGAAACATGGAAGCTCGCCACTGCACGCGCTAAGCAGCTACGCACCCAGCTACGACCGCCTGTGAACACTACCCTATAAAGTTTTCGAGCCCTGTTACTACACCAATTTGTTTCCTTAATGGCCTTTTTGTGCAATCTTTTTTGGGAGGCCCATACGAGGCTTCTAATATATTTTACAAATAATAAAATGCACTTAAATTAAACGCACGGTGTATGCAATAGAAAAAAAAAAAAGAAACGTCCTAGCATCACAAATGCTTAGCGACACTTTGAGGTTCCAGACGTCAGACGCTTACGTTCATGGCGCTCCTCATCGTATAGTTTGACGCGCACAATATGTGCACTTGATAGCTGTTCCTAGAATGAAGCAAAACTACCGCAAATAGGGCTGATAAACCTGGCGATCTTCTGAAGCCTTTTATCCTCTCGAGCTCTTTTTCCTCAGTGCGCACAGGTGGCCGAGCTTCGCCCCGCCTACCTCACTCCTCCTCGCCTACCCCTCTGGTCACATGACTTCCCCGTTAACCAATCAGCGTCGAGCACCTCACACCTCCTCTCCCACCCATCAACCAATCAATATCAAGCCTCGCGGCCACGCTTTTATCCAGGCTTCCCTTTTGGGCTTCACGAAATGCCGAACGCAAACCAAACAACCTAATCTTTTTTTTTTTTTTTTTAGGATTAACGTTTAGGATTAGGGAGCGCGTGTCAAGTGGGACGCAATAAGGCGGGGTCACACCGATCACACGTCATACAAAAGACAGTCTGCAAGCACAAGTCACTGCAACATCCCTGGTTCGAATGCCGTCTGCGTGCCAAGGTTTCTACTACGAATCTTTGCCGTGCGGCATTTGAGGCACGGATTTCGCGGCGACTCGCGTTCGAATCTGTATGCTGACTGTCTTCTGTAAGATGTATAAGCAGGTTATAGGTATCCAATTGCTAGACGATTATCTCTGCTTGCTAACCAAGATCAACAATAGCTGACCTGAGGCTCTCATCTGGACTCTTGGCGAAAAATTCGGCGAGGGATTCGACCACCATGAGTGGAGAGCATCGAGATTATGCGCAGCGCTGGCCAATCACGGCCGCCGGATTCCTCGCCGACTTTTTCGCCAAATGTCAAGATTAGAGCCACTTGAAGTAAAAAAGGGGGCCCTTCGTCCGACGGAATTCAACTTCCTAAGTGCCGACGAAATGTCTTCGACGCGCAGTGCCAGCCCGAACAGCGGCGATCTTGATCTTCTCCGAGATGCTGAGACATCTTCCCACGGTGTTCGCTCGGATTGTGTGGACGCAAAGCATCCGGCGACACTACCTGGCCACTGCATGCGAGCTGCTCTTCCCGGCTCTCCTCTGCTGGCTCACGTTCTCGGCCGAGCATATTGGCGACCGACCCGAACCGGGCAAGTCAGTGCTCAGCGTGCCCGTCGCCAATCCGCCCAGGTCGATGGACACCATCAAATTCCTGAGATGGACCGTGGCCCTGTACGGACCGGCCACCGGCTACACCGAAAAGTTGATCCAGTTGGCGTTCCCTGAACATGCCTCAGTCGTCAGCCGTAAGCCCGGTCGCAGTCTCAGCATTTGCAGACGATGCACATAACACACCGATACTCGATCTTCTTTTATAGCCGCTGAAAGAAACGCAGGCCGTGCACCGAGCCCCATGTATTTTATTGCCGCTCCGCAACCAATGAGGTTACGCCATTATAGTGACGCCGATGAGAACGCCTCAGAGCCAACCCCGAAGTCACGCGTCTCTGAAGCTGTCAGCAGTGGCGTAGCCAGGAATGTTTTGAAAGAGGGGGTTGGGGGTCAAAATGCATGCGTATATTTTAGGGTTGGCTGGATTTCAGGGGGGGGGGGGGGGGCTCAAGCCCCATAAGCCTCCTTTCTGTCTACACCACCACCTGTCAGTTACTACAAACACTTTAGCTCATAAGGGGTGGGCTAAAGGGCGTCCGACGAAATTGATCGCGTCTTAAAAGGTAGTACACTCACTGGCGGCCATGGTTGTATACTCTCTGCGGTTATACGTTAGTTGAGACCAGCGGCGTACTAACTTGCTTTTGAGTGGAGGGCAAACCAGACCTCCTCCCCCCCTTTCCCCCCCCCCCCCCCCCCCCCCGGTGCCCTTGGTATTTCTTGGGCGCCGCCGGCCAGTGTTTGCCCTGCCCAGTGGCGGCTGTTTTCGGGGGGGGGGGGGCAAAACAATGCCTTGCCCCCTCCCCCCCCACACACACACATACACATTCTGAGAGCTGGGGGCTCCCCTTGCCCCCCGGTTGGCACGCCCATGGTTGAGAGCCAGCATTTGCCAGTCATTTCGCACTCGTATATGCCCGACAACGGCTGTACTGGATACGCACTCGCTGCCTTAGGCCTCTCCAGTGAGGCAAGACAGCACTTATGGTTCCAATGCGGCACTGGCACATAGTTTGCTGCAAGCGCCACTGGGCGGCCGGGAGCTGCACCACAGCGTGGCCGAAAGAGGTGTCACTATATACTATTCGAGGACACTTTCTCTGGTTATTGAGTCAAAGGTATAAGAGAGTGCTTGCTTGAGCCGTTTGGTCAAAGCGTTTAGTTCGTTCAGCTCGGTCTACTTACAATCCGTCTGGGGAGCCGAGCCAACACATTTGCCTTTTTCTTTCTGCTTTTCGGCGCCAGATGCCGACTGCTTCAAAACGGTTTCTCTTGGGGCTTTCTTGGGCAAAGGCATTAGGCCTTTCGAAGAACCATCAAGTACCGTGAGCACGGCTCCAGGGACTATCTTCTTTTTGCGGTATCCGGGTGCATAATCCCCCGGCTTAAAATACCACGCTGCACACAACCGCGTAAACGGAGATTCATCGTTTATGACAGGGCACCCTCTTCTTCCACGGGTGCTTAGCAATTAATATCTGGGTAGCTGGTGAAGAGGCACGCCAAAAGTCTACCCCGATGTCGAGTTTCAAATCAGGACACAACAGTAAACCATCGAGCTACGTGGAAGAAGAGGGTGCCCTGAGGACACAACATTAAACCATCGAGCTACGTGGTAACGACTACAACACTCAAAGAGGACGACATAACAGTAAACCAGCGAGCTACATGGAAAAAGAGGGTACCCGTGGAGCAGCAGGGATGCAATAGCAAAAATTGTTAAGCCCGCCCCCCCCCCCCCTCCTTTACCCCGCCGTCCCCTCGCTCCTCCCCCGTAGAGCGGTACGCATGTTTTTTCCTGTGTCGGAACAAGGCGTACGGAAAAGCATCGAGTTATTCTAATCTACGCTAGAGGTCCAACTGGCGCTAGTGCGCGGTTTCAAATCAAAGCAGACGGTAATGCCGGGAAAAGTGTGCTTTTTTTTACAGCGCTTGATTATGGAAAGAATTGAAAGAATTTTCTCCCTGCGCTTGATTATAAGAGCAACGCGAAGAATTTGTACGACTAGATAACTTGGAACACTTGCCAGTCACGCAGACGAAAATATCAGTCAGTTACAGCGTTTTTCTTGTAAATGTATGACATTCAAAACGATGTAAAACGGCTTCGTACATGTGTTTATGCACACTGTCCGACACCGTTAGCGCGAATGCGGCATTGGGGCTTTTCTCCATGGGGGGGGGGGGGGGAGGTGCTTTTTTGTTGAAGCATTGAATAGCATCTCGAAAATCAAGAGACGTCAAGAACCACGCACTAACAGTACATACCTGTTCATGTAGACGATCAACATAAAGTAAAGCCAAGTAATGAGTGGGATTTACAATAAATAACATTCGTTTTATTCACTCTTTTGATTACAGTATGGGTGCTAAGGTAACTTTTTTTCACAAACAAAAGAATAAAAAAAGTAGGACGGAGCTCAAAGAACATCTTTCAGCAAGCAACAACAAGAAGGAAACAGGACTGCCCTCCATGGCGTCAACGAATGTTAGAAGGAGAGGGATAAAAAAAAAGTTGAAGGAAAGGGATATGTCAGACGGGGAAATATACAAAAACTAAAATGCATACGTTTTGTGGTTGAAAAATGAGATTAAAAACTTAAAAACAGAGTATCATATCGGTGTGTGAAGCAGTCTGGAAAGTTCAGGTTTAAGAAATTCAACTTTTGTTTTCGTCAGTGAGAGTGAAGGTGCAGAAATATTGTTGCAAACCGCACCGATACCGAATGACTCAATGTTTTCCCTTTGAACCTTATTGAAGCTTACCAACACGCTCGGTTTTTAGATCATTCCGTAAGTCTGTTCTAGCATTCAAAACTCATATCTGCATGCTCGAAAATTAAGATTGGGAAAGGCCACAGCGTGTTGTGAATGTGAATACTGTAAACGACTAAACTTTTGCGGGGACCTAATTTTCGCGAATCGCCTACAATTCGCGAAAAATACGTCCTGCGAACAATTCGGGCGATATGTGAACGCTACGGAAGTTACACTCGATTCGCGAAAATTGAAACCCTTGAATAATTTCAAATTTTCAGCTTTGGCCCGATTCGCGAAAATTTGAGCCCGCGAAAATTAAGTCGTTTATAGCAATTAAAACAGAAAGAATAAAAACACGGAGGTCTTTCGCAGACAACCACACTCTTTCATTTAGTAACGACAAGTGTTTATTTTCGGGGACAAAAAGATCATGTGCTTACCAGAACGGGGGAGGGCTGAAGGCGAGGAGGTTACGAACGGGAGCGCCGATAAGAGGTTTGAGGGAACCGTTTTTCCATTTCCGATACAATGCGATTGTCCCCCTTCGATACGAACTGCTCATGTGCGAACCTTCTGCTGTAGCGCATGCGCAGTTCGTACCGGAGTGACCATCGCACAGTGTTGGATGTGCGAAAACCGTCCCCTAAATTTCTCTGAGGATTGAGTCACCGTACTGTGACCGTCCCCAGTTTATAATTTTTCTTTTTCCCGGTTCTGGCCTAATAAATATTATTTCACGTATTGCCAGGGCTAACGATGCAGATGAGACGTTTTTTTTTTTTTTTTTAGCCTTTTCAATGAAGAATGTTTCGATGATTTCACGTCCAAATCGCTGAAGATGTGTTCGGACCTTGGTGTTTCCAAGGTTCGGTGCGCACCCAATACACCTCTTTGCGTGGACAGCAATGTGATGTGCGGGATGATCAGCTTTTGATGTCGCCTCGTTTGGATGCTTTTCTAGACGGTCGTTTACGCATCGGCCAGTTGGCGAAACGTATTCAGCTCCGCATTTGAGGTGCACCGACTGCACCTTCTTCCGTAGCACATTCTCTGAAGTGGGTGTGGTACTTTCTTGCAGGGCGGTTTGGTCTCCTTCCGGTTGGTCATACTGCACAGGCTCGCCAGTTTGAATTTGCAGAAGAAAAGAACTGTCGTGTTAAATCGGCTAGCGATTGATTGGTTTGGATGGAATGCGTCGTGAAAGTAAGCGATGTTCATTCTTTGTCGTGCAGGTGGGGGCTTTCTGGTATTGTTCTTGGTGTGATGACTTGGTGAAAACAAGAGGCGATCCGTTCCACCGGATCTTCTGAGCTCAGAGGTTGTTGAGTTTGGTTATCGATGCTTTGGTTTCTGAATCCGGACATGATTTCTTTTCCCGAGATTATTAGGGTCTTAATCATCCCCAGCTTAACCGACTTAGAGTGGGCACTTTTCATCGGAAGAACGGGTTTTTTCGAGCGCTGTTGGAAAGTCCAGCAAAACAAACACCTTGCCTCGTCTTGGTCAGTTGCAGGTTCAACAATTGCAGGCCTTCTGAAGATGGGTCCTCCCTCTTGAACGCGATGTTACCTCCTGTTTGGTGAAAAAAAAAAAAGAGCAGAAGGGCCTTTTCTTTTATAGTTTCAGGGTGGATGATGAGATAGTTGTCTACATAGCGGAAGACTTCACACTAAGGGGGCTGTGCTGTTTAGGTTTGCTGCGACGGCTCGGATAAGTAAGACAAGAAGATTTCACTTAGTACTGGCGCAAGGCGCAACCCAATGCAAACACCGGATGTTTTAAGCCAGATATTTTTTATATGTTCAATCATCGTAGATTAGAGGTATATCTGAAGAAGTTCGATAAATCCTGCAAGTGGTACTCCGGGGGAGTTTGGGAAATCTCATAGTCCGTGTTCAGTGATTGCCTCTTCATCACAGTTTAGGAGGTGCGGGATGTCCAAGTTATAATACATGTCGTTCAATGAAAAGAAGGCGATTTCAGGTCCGCAAACATGATGCGACACGATGGCAGTTATAAGCTCTTGTGAATTTCGGATGCGAAAGGGCTGGGAAGGGAGAATGGAGGATAACTGTCTCTGAAGAAAAACAGCCAGGTGTTCTTGCCCGCACCCTCTGTCGGAAACGATAGTGTAGAAGGGGACATCTGATTTGTGGGTTTTGGAGGAGAACACTTTCAGATACTGCTTAGCTGGAGCTGTTAGGGAAGTCCTCATCTTCGGAAGGTTAAACTTGATGCGCAAGTACATTTAGCTTGGAGCGGAGTGATCCGGACGTTCTCTTTATGAGAACAGTAAAATTGTTGTCAACGGCCATGCCTCCTGTTTTCACCAACTCATCACACCAAGAACTACCAGAAACCCCCACCAGCACGACAAAGGATCACCAGTATTCCTTACTTTCACAACGCATACCACCACATCCGGTCGATCGCCGCCCGCTTTAACACGAAAGTTGTCTTTTCCTGCAGATTCGAACTGGCGAGCTTGGGCAGTATGACCGACCGGAGGGAGACCAAGCTGCCCTGTGACAAAAAAACAACAACAAAAAACAACACTACATCCACTTCAGAGAATGTGCGACCAAAAAGGTGTACTCGGTGCCCCTCAAATGTTGAGCTGAATACATTTTGCAGACTGGCCAATGCGCAAACGACCATCTACGAGAGCATGAAAACGAGGCGACATCAAAAGCCGATCATCCCACACCTCCCATCGCCGTTCATGAGAAGAAGTGTATTGGGTGCGCACCGCACTTTGGCAGCACCAAGTTCCAGGGAACATATCATCAGCGATTCGGACGTGATGGCCTCGAAACATTCTTCACTGAAAAAGCAAAAAAATAACGTCTCATCTGCATCGTCAGGCCTGGCGAGTCGTGAAATTAAAATGATCAGGCCGAAAATGGAAAAATAAAAATGATAAACCTGGGCAGTCACCGTACGGTTACTCAATCCTTAGGGACGTTTACCAAAATGTTACCGTACTACCGTTACCGTGGGCCCGACTTGGCATGCGCGACTCTTGCCGGCGTCGCGTGCTTGAAATGCGTTAAGGCTGAACCGTAACTTGCAATTACAAAAATGTAATTGCAAGTTACTAAACTACCCAGACACAAATTTAAGGTACATTCACTTGAGTAGAATAGTTGAACAACGCACAAGAAGGACGTAGTTCCGAAACGCCCGCAAATACGTCGCAAACACGCTTTATGTGGTTCGGCCTTTAGTCGCAGAGGGGTGCCCGCCCCATTTGCCACCGAGGCCACATGGTCATAGGAGCACGGCATTAATCGCCCCTCCGAAAAAAAAAACAACAGTAAACAAACAAACAAACAGTGACCGTCGTTTTGGGCGCATCGCAACACCTGCACACTGTAACATACGAAAGTATGTGTCAAGATCTTTTGATTTGTGCCTAGAAAAGGAGAACAAGGAGATAAAGGAGGGTTACGCGTGACAGTACGCTGTCAGCTGTCGGGGCCTTACCTTTCGCCACGTCTGGATTTGCCATTTGACCGTTTTGTTTACAAACTCTCATGGAAATGAAAGAATTATAAGAACCTGTACGCGTTCACGCAGATGATCATTGAAACGAAACTTGAATATCCACGGTCGTCGGGCGACCAAGCTCGCGCTGAGACAACACCACCTGAAATAATCGAGGCCTTCCAAGATCATTCTCTTCTTCCGGATCGTCATCGTACCCGAGTCCGATGCCGAGCGCCTTTCGACACGTCGAGTGGACGCGAGGCCTCACCGAGCACTGATATGACGTCGTGATATGACGTCAAAAGTATCTAGTGCGCAGGTTTTGACTATTCTAGTTGGCGACTGAGTGCGCCGCGTAAGGGTGATTCAAGGAGAAGCCAGGCTTTTTAAATCGACCGCAAAATTCGGTTTCTTAACCTATCGCGCTACGACTTTGTGCAGCGTTGCCCACAGATGCTGCATTTTTTTTTTTTTTTGTAAAATTTGCAAAGAACGAACTTACCTCAAGAAAAAGTAAAGAAAGAAAAAGGCTTAGCTCCTATGGAAACGCAGCGAAGCCACAGGTCTTCAAACAACACGGCGCCGTTTCGCACGGGAGACAAGAGATGGCGCAAGCGGTCGCACAACCAACTGCCGCCAACGAACGAGCAGACGACGCCGAGAGCCGGCGTATTTAGCAGACAAGGAACTGCAGTTCCTTGTTGTTACCGCGTCTGTTTTTGTTTCTGCGACTGTCACCACCTGCAGAACGCGCGCCGCTTTTGACAACCGGCGGAATCTCCCTATAAGCCCCGAGAAGTTCGCGTGGCGCCCCCTTACGGCAAACCGGGGTGACGTCACGGCGAGGAGAGAATTTTTCCCCGACTCGCCCCACTCGCCCTGTGGAGGCTGTGACGACGCTAGCTGTCGGCGCGCTCGTTTCTATTTAATTTTTTTTAGCGTGTTTTTCATAGGAAGTGTAAATTTTTATATGTTCCTTTATTGAGGTATGGCCTGCAGCTACAGGCGAAACTTTAACCAACATTTTACGCGTGGTTGGCAGGGCAGGCAACGCATGAATCGCAGCTGGTATGTGAAAATAAAGAAATATGGCCACAATTGCAGGAGCATCACTATAGATTTACATCTCGCACAATGAATGCTGCTGATGGTCTGATTGAATTGCAAGTTATGTATACTATTTTTTTGTATATGTTTTTAAACAAGATCGCCGAAGCAGAAAAGCTGCATGCTGCTGGAGCAACATGCTAAATACAGTCTGGGCCATGGGGAGAGAATCACAAATAAGACAGCCCAAGTGCAGGGGCAAAGTAAAAAAACAAGGAACACATATTATATACATTGCTCGCATTTGACCTTTGCTGGATTCGGATAGTATTTCAATGAACTACACGGGTGGTATCTGTGGACTTGTTTATATCACCCCTCAAGTAATGTATAACAAACGTAAACGAAGGTGTCTAGCTTGTTATTAGTCCCTTAAGCTCTAAAATTGAGATTTTACTTAAATCGGATTGTCCTGAAGCTAAAATACCCGAAGCTGTTTTCACGCAGACTGTCGCCCTTCACAGGTTCCACATTTTCTGCTACTAGTGCTGCATCTAGCACTGGACAGACGTTCGAATGCTTGCTTTTACTCCTGTTTTCCTCTGTTGTCAGAGAGTCCAGCTGTAGGGAGTTTTTAGGCTGACGAAGCTTTTGAAGACCTGCAGCAGTGCCTCTTTTAATTGGAAATGACAACTCAGACTAAACGGTGTATTTTCCGAATACCCGAGGCTGGAATAAAAATGTAAGAAAAAAATATAAACATTCCAAATTACGGCACTATTGCTGTGCATATTTTGGGCAGTTCAATACATATCATACAGACAACTGGAGGCAATTTGGCCGTTTTTGCTGCTAAAATACAAACTAATTTCCAGTAATTGAGCATCTTCTAAGAAATATGCCTACATACCTTTATAAACTATATAATTAATTCACGAAGAAGCTACATTCATTTAAAACAACCCTGTTTCACGTGCACTTCAAAGATAATCAGACGCGGGGCATTTAAGACATCTGCGAACCAGCGCATGCAGAGTGGCAGCGCAAAGTCGGGGTCGCGAGCTAATTTGCCGACCACCCAAAGGCCCATGATATAAATGCCACTTCAAATGCCTTGAAAGCGGGATGCAATATCGTTCTAAATCATGAACACGCAAGGAACAGAATTCCAGCATCTGAAACACTTGCGCCACCGCTTCACCGATCCCTCGCAAAATTGCCTTGCGTCGTGTGGACGGACGGGAAGGTTCATCGGCGGAATTGCCTCCGCCGATAGCTTTCGGGATTTGTAACCCAATTTTAAAGGTGAAAGGGACAAGCAGGCTTATAAAATGTACGGAAGCACATCAATATCGGCCTAACTCAACGTCTTGTACACCGGGTAAACGAAGTCCAGCTCCTCGAAGAGCTTGCGGCACACAACGCCAAACCAGGAAACCGGTGCTGGGAAGCGAGCCGATGCGAGATCGCGGAGCGGAGTCCTCCGCCTGACGTCACGGTACACCTCACCCAATCAGGGCGCGGCGACCGCAGCGACGCTTGTGTTTGCTCTCGGGGACTCCAATTGCAGACGGCAGCGCCAATTCTCCCCTAACGAACATTGGGTTCCTCCAAAAGCAATAAGAAATGGACAAAACAATATGCGCGCCGTCGTCATGGCAACCGCTTGGTTATGGGGGAGGGTGTGAGAAGTATCGCACCTTCCCTCTCCATCTCTATCACCCTCGGCGACAAAAGGATGCAAGAGCTTTTGAGTCGAAATGATCATCTGCTAAAGACGCCGGCTCTCGGCGCCGTATGCTCGTTCGTTGGCGACGTTCGTAGCGCCATCTCTTGTCCCCCGTGCGAAACGGCGCCGTGTTGTTTGAAGACCGGTGGCGTCGCTGCGTTTCCATAGGAGCTAAGCCTTTTTCTTTCTTTACTTTTTATCTCAAATCAATTTTCTCTTTGCGAATTCTACAAAAAATAAATGCACCATTTGTGGGCAACGCTGCACAAAATCGTAGCGCGATAGCTTAAGAAACCGAATTTTGCGGTCGATTTAAAGAGCCTGGCCTCTCCTTGAATCACCCTGTAGTTCCCGCTTCCGGGTCAACATGTCGCGATCTTTAACCACGTTGTAGTGTATTTTGAGCTATTCAAATGAATCGAGCAGGGTACATAGGCGCATTACACACGTGCCAGACTACAACCGCCATTGCGGACCTTATCTTACCGTGATGCGAAGCCTGTGAAGCGGGTGTTGAAGAGCCTCCACAAAAGGTCTATGCTAGGGGGAAGGACACAGTAAAATCCAAAATCGTAATAACCTGTCTAGCTTTGATAAGGATCAAGTGAAGTGAACGGAAGAAGGGGAAACAAAAAAATTGAAGGTCGGTATGGCAGCGCCAAACCTCCTTAAATGTGCATACTATGGATCTTCGCAACTCGGCTCGGCCACTTCGTTAAGGTTTGAACTTCCAGAACTAGAGACGCCGTAGTTGGGCCGGTTCACGCCCCTAGCGCGTGTCAAGGCAAATATGTTTTAACCGCTCCTGTGCATTGCTACGCAGTGGGAGATTCGGGGAACGACACGGTCAACAAGATGGCGCGTGGTCACCTGCCGGTTCAAAATGGTGCAGACGTCGCCAGCCTTTGCGAGAACATCACCAGTCGTTTCGTAGTTGATGCCAAAAACGAAAACCTCTCGAGACATGAGCAGTACGATATGAGATGGTACGTGGATCGCATCGTTTGTATCCACTTCGGAGACGAACCGGACGCAAGAGTGCCCAACCTCAACTACACGCTCCACATATTCATGAGCGAAGAGATGCCAAAGGCACTCGAGGCCATAAAATTCGAGAAACCGGCAGATTTCAAAGTGCCCGAGGGAGACGAGAACACCGGTTTGGGTAAGTGCTTTTCGACTATACTGCGTCCCTCGTATCATAACTTATTTTCGGAACACTTTTGCGTTTCCCTGACATTTGCTAGGCCAACACGCTGCTTAAAAAAAAATGAAAAACGTTTACAACTCCCTGTAATGTCGAATTAGAGCCCAGCACATGAGGAGGAGGAGGGGAGGGTATGGAGATGAGGGTATGCCCCTCCTCTTCCCTCTCCCCCTTCTCTATGCCCCTCCAACTCCTCAGAGCCGTATATTGGGAGAGTTTGGCAAGTGCGTGTGGCGACGAAGTCACTGGACGGGAGAAAAATGAAGGAAAGGGAGGAGAGTGCGGAATGCGTGAGAGGGAATGAAGGGAGCGAAGAGACGACCGCCATTTTGACGCAACTCTGTCGGCTCGCAGAGCATTGTTGAGGCCACGCGTCGCTGCTACGGGCTTATTTCTTTTTCGCCTGAATAAAAGTTTGCGTTCGAACGTGGAGAAACTTCATTCATTAGCTTTTTAAGCCACCGAAGAATAGCACTATATTGATATTTTGCCAGAGCCTGCCAAATAAAAGGAAAGAACCGAAATTTGCATATCGATCATATGCATTCCACCGGGCGAAGAAGTGAAAATGGCAGCCCTCCCCACTCAGCTGGGAGCAGCCGGGAGTTCACGCGTATGCGCTCACGCTTCTCGCTTTGCGATGAGGGCTGATTGGCTCACTCAGGAGGGGCGCGTTCCAGCGGCGAGATCATAGACTGGCCAAACTCTCCCCATATACGGCTCTGCTCCTTCCTCACATTCTCCCTTCCTTCCCCCCTTCGCCCCTCCCTCATGACGTCACTCGTGACCCCAGTGACCCTCGTGATGTTCCTTGCGAATGCCTCGTGAATGACCTTCACTGTGAGGGTTGTGACCTTCACTGTGAGGGTCGTGACCTTCACGAGTGATCGTCACGTGACTTTCACTGTAAAGGTCCTGACCTTCAGAAGTGACCTTCGTGACGTCACTCGTGACGTCCCGTGTGACGTCATCCTGTGAAGCGACCCATAATGCAAAGTGTGGTTACGCCGACGGCGACGCCGCTGAAACCGGAAACGGGTGCCTAAAAGCTGCGCTCTAAAACAAGCGGGAGGTCAAGCGTCTCCATGTGAGCCGTGACGACAGCAGTGCCGCCGCATCAGCGTGACGACAAAGCCGCGCTCTTCAGCGAAATTATCGCTGTCATTCGTGACGGTAACTCTAGCGAAATGTTCGAACGAGAGACTACGAAAACTTGAGAATCTGTTTCACGCACTTGGTTTGGTTCCGATCGACTGCGCTGCGACATCTTCTAATCGCTTACGACGAGAGCGCGGTGGACGAGAGCGACGAGCGAACACGCACTGGTGCCGTCTATGAGGTATAGCTCCGAAACGTTTCCGATGTATTTCTTTTTGACATAGAACCACGTCTTTCTCCAGCTTTTGGACGGGGTGCAAAGTTGGGACGTCAATGTCACGCAATTTTGGTCACGGAAGTGACGTCACACAGATAACGCCGGAGCGCGCGACCGAATTGAAGTGCTGTATGAATTTGAACTAGCGCCTTATATGGAATTAACCGAATTGCATCGTCGCGCTCCCTGACGGCGCGCCGCCTGCTGCCGAGACCCGCGCAGTGCGCACACACGTCCTTTCTTATCTGCTGTGGCTTGCTCGTTTGCTCGCTTCAGCGCGCGACGCGCTGTCTGATTGAAACGGCAATAGACGCCGCTCCGGCAGCCTTGATTCCACAATCTTCGCTCATCGCTAGCTCTGGACAGCGGCCGATCGAGCGGCCGAGTTTGCGCGTGCTCCGCGGCAAGAACAGTTCACGGGACTCTCTCGCTGGCTTCAGAGATGGCGGCGCGGGGGCTGCACTTCTGACTGTCGGACTCCGAGTCGCGTACATTCGCTTCTTGCGCACCCAACATCGTCACGTGGCAGAAGCCCGTGGACGCTTCTTCAGCTGTGGCCGTAGTTCTACGGACATTTATGCAGGATAGTACACCTTTGCCCCGACCAAATATTTTTAACGTATCATTATTTTACTGTGGGCTGGAAATAATTCTGAAAAGCGTATAAGGGACCCATTCCTCTATAGATAGCTCTCACCATATTCTGCAAAAAAATTTCAGTTTAGTCAGGGTGGGCAAAAAACGGGAGTAGAACGCGGCAAATCCTGAGCGCTGACGTCGGTGGCCCCGAGACAAAGGAGGAAAAAGAGGGCGACAGACGAGCAGAGAAAGAAAGCTGAAGGAAGGTTAGGCGTTTGCCGCGACGAGTTGAAGTTGCTCGAACGCTGGTCAACCTTTTTTTTTTTTTTATATAATGCGCGATTCTGATTTCTTTTGCAGAGGTAACTAAAAAAGAAGATACAGACCTTACAGGGGATGTTTTGCAGCTTTTCTTTTGTTTGTATATTAAGGCGTCGCCAGCGGTATACGTGGGCCCATCGCGGGACTAACTGGGGCCGCCGATGTCCGCCTCTTAAGTCCCGCCGTTCCGAAGCGGCCTGAATGTATGGAAGGCGTGGGACCTTTCCCTCTTAGATTACTAGATTAACTCGATGAGTCCAGTTCAGAACCGGGATCGTCCAAGTGCTATACTTGTACACTGGTGTCACTTTGTTTGCACTCCGTGTAGCGCTCGGTCGCAGTTGGAACAAAGGAGTCATGGCGCAGCCACTCATTATTAACCGCAAGAGTGTGAACTAGTCTTTACGTCTGCAACCAACTTTCGTAGTTTTATTCGAAAACTCAAGAAGAGCTCACACTGTAGTTGCTCCAACGTATACAACTTGAGGCTTTTTTTATGAAGTCAGAGTTCGTGTCGGAAGAAAATCTCAATGGTGGACATCCTACGCTCATCTGCGGTGAAAGGTCATCCCCCAAATCTGGGTCCTGATGAAACGCTACTTTGTCGACTCAGGACTGCATCAAATCATTCACAATCTGTCGCTTCATTAACGCAGACAGGGTTGATGACCCTGACATACACAGCTTGCGGCGACCTCCAAGATATCGTCCACGTGCTGTTGGCCAATGCGCACCACAAGGCAACAAAAAAAGTTTTTTTTTTTTGTAAAACTTAGGTTAGAATTGAGACCAAATCGCCCAATTTGCAGTCTTAAAACACACCTCCCTTGACTTCTTCTACGGACTGGTCTAATCATTGGTTGTCGACGATCTCTGCTCTTAACTAGTGCAAAAAAAAGGGTTGTCGAATGATTTTAAGCAAACCCATAGAAACAGGGCTGTAGCCGACATTTCGCTACAAAAATTAAATTCTAATACATAAAAAAAAAACCTACGTCTTTTAGCGAAACGCTATAGGCAAATATATCTTTGGGAGCTGTTAGTTTTTTAGGGCTTCAATCATATTTTTGTTGGTTATACGCGTTTTTATTGTATCAGGGTGGTTATTGATGCCACAATTAAATTAAATCTTAAGATCTGTAGCTTAAAGTGTAGGCTTTAAGTTTATAAAATCATTGTTGCTTTTTTATTTTTATTTTTACGGACAAGAAATGAGGGTTCAGAGGTCTGTTTTCAGGAAATACCTTCTCGGTGCAGATGAGAATTGATCATGCGCACTTGGAACTCCAGAAGCGGGGAGCCGTTGCCAGTATCACCGTAAGTCGACGTGTTTAGTGGGCACTGAAGTGGGAAAATTTCTAAACTTGACGAAGGAGTTTTAAGCGGAGGAGACAGCTGGATTTATGATTTGAAGACTATCTCCTGTAACGCAACGCTCAATTTTTTAACAAACTATATCGAATAAATAATTTGCGACCATTTGGTTTTTGAATTGATGGTAGACATAAAAAAGCCGCTTAACAAAAGACAAACAAAATGTGTATAAATTTGCCACCATAGAATTATTTTCGAAGATGTCTCCTTCTCGAAAAAAAAAAATCCCCAAAACCTGTTATTGTAGACTTTTTATACTTTGATATATACCTACATAGATTCTAGATTAATGAACAACCTTTCTAGCGG
The DNA here is from genome assembly GCF_016920785.2 of Ixodes scapularis. NCBI lineage: Eukaryota > Metazoa > Arthropoda > Arachnida > Ixodida > Ixodidae > Ixodes > Ixodes scapularis. The sequence continues at coordinate 20,991,732 of NW_024609868.1, forward strand.
TATTGAAATACTTCGGAAAATTCGCTAAAAGCGTGTAACTTTTTTTTTTTTTTGCATGAGTTTTTAAATAATAAGGCTTGTGGTGAAATTATACGGTCGTGTTAAAAAACAACAACAACAACAACAACCACGCTTTGCAGCAACTTAGATGTCTCATATACAACATATTAAACCGACGTTAATTAACCTAAATGGGTCCACGATAAAAAAAAAAAAATTCATTCGTAAAAAAAAAAAAAAAAACATGGAACAAATTCGTATGATCTGTAGTTAGTTTCACACTTGCTTCTCTACTCAAAATATTCAGCATGCGGTCGATGGTTTTGTTTACTTTTCTTCATACGCGTTTTTGTGATTATTTTCATCTTCGAAGTGCCGCAACCGGGGTTGGGCTGTTGTCTCATCATAACACAGTGCAGCCTTCTTTTGCGCAGTACTCAGACTCTTCTCTCTGAAGTGAAGAACAATGTATTCACATATTTATATAGTACCTAGAGAATGTCAAAAATCCTCAACTTACTATAAATACTTTTCCGCGGTCGCTGGATTACCTTCATCTTACGAGTCGGGGTAAATTATTAATCGTCGGTGCGGCTTTCTTATATGTACGCTCATACTTTGGTTTAAAATAAACAAAACCATTAGAATTCAGGTTGTTCACCGAGGTGCCGTGCAAATAAGGTATTTCTTAAAATGTTTTTTCTTCAGATGTATCAAAGACGGTTCCCGACACCAGACTTTCCAAGTGATAAAATTAATCATGTTGTATTACACCTGAGACTGCGGTGGAAGAAATCGGAAGAACTTTCAGTAGAAGGAACAGACACAGAGAACGTCTCAAACTCAGCTAACTGGTTTATTTCTCAAACAGCCTTTAAGTACCCACGGAACTTTTTCCCAACCACACTCTACAGATAAACTCCTTTGTTGCAGACATTTCAAACCGGATGGATACAAAACAACCCACACATGAGACAAGGACTCAACAATGGGACACTGCGGATCATCGCAGTGACCTTGACAGAGATATGTCCCGAATTATCCTAACAGTCGAGTCAAAGCGCACAAAGAAAAAGAAAAAAAAAAAAAACACACAGGTGGTTTCTAAACCGTGGCGACGCACCCAGACAAAAAGAAACCACAAAAAAAAAAACACTTTTTTTTTTGGGAAAACACACCCAGACTTGTACCGTACGCATTACAAGTAATCAAATTACTTGTAATCGATTACTTTTGGAGTAATTTTGTAATCAGTTGATTACTTTTATTAGGCAGTAATCACAAGAATAATCTGATTACTTTTTGAAGTAATAAAATTACTTGTAACCGTTACAATTTGTCCACGGGACCACCCCCCCCCCCCCCCCGGGCACACGCCTTTTTTTCATGAAATGACAACAATAAAATTTGCTTTTTTTTCGAACGGAAAAAAGAAAGGCTTTTGCGGAGCTGTAGGAAACGAGGCCAATTTCTTTCTATGCACAGTTTCTGTGGAATGTCCGTTTTTTTGTTCGAGCTGGTACTGGGAGTGGGAAGCCCCAGGGAAGCCACAGTGCGTGGCAAAGGCCATTCAGGGCGAAGTTTGAGGAAGCAGAATGTAGCTTTGTGAGTCCTTCGTTCAAAACTAGCCTCCTCACGCACACACAAACCAAAATAAAAAAAAAAAAATTAAAAAATCCCGCTTAGGGTATCTACTCGCAGCCCGTAGGAGAACCAGAACCGAAGAATGCCTAAAGCGGATGCGAAATATAACAAAGGCAGTTGATATATTTCCCCATTTCCCCTACGTGGACTTTGTGACAAGCAATGTTTCGAGTTGAAAAGTGGTCGGGGCGATCTCTTCCGCTAATGGATACAACACATGATCTGTTTCAAATCCTGGAGCTGCTGCTCTTTTGTATAACATGCGGGCTCATCCACATGTGAATAATAAAATGAGCGACGCAGACTTTGAGCGACAACCCTTGCTCAAGCTTAACAAGATCTAGAACCCCCTCCGCTTCCCTCCCCCCCCCCTTCCACACACACACACACACTGGCGAACGCTTAAATCATTAAACGTCTTCAAACGAATTCTATGCTTGTGTCCGCATTGTGAAGGTGCAGCGACCACGAAGAGGGAGCCAGTTTTTCTTCTTCAATACTTGTGCAAATGTGAAATATATGTTAGAAGTAGTTGATGTTATGAGCGCTAAAGATGTGTCTTCACACAATAAAGTAATCGGAAAAGTAACGATTACTTCTTTAAGTAATGTCCAATTACTTTTGCCGTCAAGTAATCAAGTAATCTAATTGAATACTTTTTAGCCAAGAGTAATAGTAATTGTAGTCGATTACTTTTTTTTAGTAACGTGTACAAGACTGAACACACCCAAGGGGTTTCGAAATCGCGATCACAAGCACATTAAAAAAAAAAAAAAAATAGATGTATATACACATATACATTGTCTCTCCCCCACCTTCTCGTAAGCCGAATGCGTTCGTTCAAAGTCTGAGAAACTTTTTGGAGTTGCGTCCAAGTTGCATCGATGCTTGGCTTATGCAGTTTCCGATAGAACTTATTCTTATTGTTTCTTTAACTACCCTCTTAATGTCATTTCGCTCTTTATGGAGAACTTCTGTCTCTGACCAATGCGCATTACAATTATTGCATTCCTCTATGTGCTTTGCTATTTCGGAGTTCGGCGCATACGTGCGTACATTTCTCTGGTGTTCTAGTAACCTGTCATTAAGGCATCTTGAAGTTTATCCCACGTACCTAAATCCACATGTCAACGGAATCTCATATACTACACTCTCTTTGCAAGGAACTGAAGGTTCCCGATGGGCCTTCTGACAACCCTTGTGGTCCGACAGAAAGGGCGTCAACCTGCTCAATTTTACATCTGAAGAAAAAACTACGTCCACGCCGAATTTTTTTGCGAGAGCCTTTAGGTTGTGGGAAATCCCGTGGAAATACGGGATTACTGCTATCTTCTTTCTTGCTTCCTTTTCCCGTGGTTCATTGTTAAATTTCAGTTCTAATTGTCTTTTAATGAATTCTTCTTCATAACCTGCAGATTCTAGCCTCCTCCACTGTTCTTTCACAGCACTACTCATAAAATGAGCGCATGATTTACCCAACGCGTTTGTTACTAAGGACTTAACTACCCCTGCTTTAACCGACTTGGCGTGACAACTCTTTCTACTTAACACAGGTTTTCCGGCTTTTTTCCCGTATTCCCAACAAAGACCTTCTTCGACATGTACTCGTAAATCTAGAAACTGCAGGATCCCATTTTCAGGTTTTTCAGTTGTAAACCTAAGCTCCGGAGCTGCTGTTTTTATTATCGATTCCAAAACCTGAGCCTCATTCTCTCGAAAAGCGCAAATAAAAATATCATCCACCTACCTTTTAACAATGCAACTATTCAAGTTATTTTCTTTAAGTGTTTCACTTACGCTACTATCTAAGGTGTTAAGATAGATTTCTGCTGACATCGGAGCCACCGAAGATCCAATGCATACACCATCTCTTTGAACATACTTCTGCCCATTATATTCAACAACTGTCGCTTGAAGGTACAAATCAAGAAGTGAAAGGAAACTGTCGACGGCGATGCCCATCCTGGACTGAAAGTTTACCAGGTTTAACTCTAGCACCTGCCGAACTCTTTGCATCAAGCGCACTTTCTCATGCACTGTAATGTCCATTGACATTACAGTGCATTGTCTTCCATGAAAGCCCTCTAGAACATCAATTAGTGCCTCTGAATTTCTCAGTGAAAGACTCCCCTCCAGTTGAATTACATTCAACCCTCTTTGCAAAAATTTCGAGACGCTACACTGCCACGTTCCGAGTTCGTTGATTACTGTGCGAAAAGGCATATCCGGTTTGTGATCTTTCAAAAAAAATTTTAGACTTAACGAAGACCTTGTTTGGTTAACTACTTGTTTTGCCAAATTATCCATCTCATCTTCCTTGAAGATTTCAACAATATTCTTCTTAATTTTCTTAATGTTCCCTTTCCATTCAATGAAGAGTGCGCTGAGGGCTTCGTCTGCCTTTCTTCCGAACACTTTCTCGGGAAGGACACCGAACATACCACTTTTGTCAGTCTGCAGCAGACGCAGCGATCCCCTTTCTAGTTCCTTCACGGCAGCGCTTATGACACGAAAATCTGTCTTTTCAGTTCGAAAGCTATATCATTCATCAGTTTGTCCATTCTATCAACAGCACAATCCACGAACGTGGCTCTTTCATCATGACCCGTCACTTTCGAAATAGTCTGAATTGCGGAAAACACATCTACCCTTGAAGGTTTCACGTTCATGCAAAACTTTGGGCCATTCCCCAGTGTTTGTTCCGTCTTTCTAGAAATGGACACCTCGCACGGGTTCACCACGTGCGGTATAGTCAGATTGGACTGATTGTTGATGTCTGGTAGTCTTCAACACGCTGTCGTCTGATCGTTCCTTTGGATGCTCCTTAACACTGTTCTTCGCTTTACGCTCCAAAGACTGTCAAAAAGTACCTTTTTTCCTGCGTTCCAGCGTTGGAAGTCCTGATCGTGCTTGTATTGCTGGCCCCGAAGGATGGTCCAGATGCGCTCGCAGGCCCGTCGTAGTTCTTCAATTCTCTTGGTCGCACCTTGTCTGTATGCCTTGATAATCTTCTTTTTGGCGCTCCATGGGAATCTTGAGGATGATAGATGTTTGAAGAGGTTCGGATCCACATACCTCTTTCTCAAACTGATGCCCAGGAAAGCGACCTCCGCTTCCAATTCAGCCAGACGTCGTCCCAGGTTGTCGAGTACCGTGAATGCTTGAAGGAGCAGCGAGGTTGGTTGGGGTACAGCTGCGGGGCCATGGTTGAATGGAAATAAGCCTGCTTCCGGAACTATTAGTGAAAAGACGGTGAGAGTGCAGGCGAGCTGGTGGTAGCTAATCATGTCGTATTACACCTGAGACTGCGGTGGAAGAAATCGGAAGAACTTTCAGTAGAAGGAACAGACAATAATACGACATGATTAGCTACCACCAGCTCGCCTGCACTCTCACCGTCTTTTCACTGATAAAATTACCTACCGAACGGTGATTAATTATCTCATAATTTGCTTTATATTCCTATACATCAGACGCATCATCATCATGACTATTGAACATGAATCGGGACTCAGGGCAAGTGAATTTTTCAATGAGTAAAAAAAACGACATTATAGCTTGATCATGTTGACAAAGATCAGCTAGGGAGCACATAATGTCTCGTGAATTGAGCTACAGCACATGCTATGTGTGTGTCTGTGTGTGTGACGTCAAGTAACGTCATAAGGTCAGGTGACTTCGTGGTGTCACATGACGTTATGATCCCACGTAATGTCACAGTCCTTCGTCACGGTTTTCTTATAGAATTGGGCTGCTCAAACACATTTTGTAATAACACTACCTAGTGCGTACTACACCATTGCCACAGCAGGACAGGTTATTGCCCCTTTAGGTGCTACTGCGTCTTTCTCCCTAGCATAGGCCTTTATGGAAGCTCGTCGATGCCCACTTCAGTGGCTCCGCCTCTCGGTAAGACACGAGAAGGTCGGCAATGGCGGCCCAATCTGGCGCGTGTTTAAAGCGTCTCTAAGCCGCGGATACACATGGATGCGATTGTATGCGCATCGAATCAAGATATGACGATTGTGATTGGGTAGAAGAGGAAGAAGCAGAGGGACAGGGCGCGTGTGATTGGTAACCTCGATGCGCTCCTGTCGGATCCATGTAAACGCAGCCGTAACTGGTGGACAACCTTCTGCTGCTATGCGGTCAAAGGTACGGGGAGCGTGTGCTTGAGTGCCGATGAAAGCTGTGCACGCGCACTCCTCCACCTCGTCGAAAATGACACGGGATATTGAGTAAAAAAAACAACAACAAAAAAAACCGCCTTTCGGGCTGCACACCGATTAAGAAATCTGAATCGGTTAATCGCTGACCTTTATGTGATCCAACGTGGAGGGTGGTAGAAATGCTAAGGGGTTTCGAAACGGTATATATAAGAAATCAAATATCGGGCTCCCTTTTTTAGAGCGCACCTCTTATGGCGCGTTCACACTGGAAGCGGATCCGCGTTCGCGAAGCGGATCCGCGCGTTCTCAACCGCAAAGCGGCTAGGATCGAGCGGTTGGAGCGCGTTTTTGCCAACCGCTTCGGGACCGATTTCTCCCAACCGCTTTCACGAACCGCAAAGCGGCAACCAATCACAACGCGACGCTGACGTGACGTCAGTGACTTTCGAAACAAGATGGCACCCGTCGCTGGTGAGGCGTCCAAGGCGCTGTAGTCCTAGCGCAGTAGTCTTAGCTTTCGACAAATCAACGGAGAAACTTGATGTTCACGTCCGTCACTTGAATCCGCCGCGAAAAGAATCGACTCATCATTTTAACGGGCTTCGCACCGGTAATTTGGTTCGGATAAGAGTTTGTTTATTATTGCGGGTGCCACAGCCGAAAATCGCTGCCTTGTTAATCTCTAATAATAATAATAATAATAATAATATCTTTATTTCCATCAATTTTGATGGGGGAGCCCGAGGAAAAAAGCTGCGATATGCAGCTTGACTGGTCCTCGGTCCCCTTACAGTGGTCAGCGGCAAGCATCAGGAAACAAAGATGAAAATCACGTCAACTAGCAGCTGCAGGTATTGTTAACAGAAAAACAAAACATATAACGCTTTATGAAAGGAATGCATTATGTACAAAAATATTCACGCAAGTCTTTGAAAGTCAAGTTTTCAAGAGAAACATTACTACTGCAAAAAGTATTTAACAAATTTGGAAGAGTAAATTGGAGCATCTGAGAGCCATAGTTCGTTCGCTGGGTGACCATCTTCCACTTCTCCGCATGACGAGTAGAATACACTGGTGAATTTTCCTCTAACAATGCAAGATTTTCTAGGAAACATGTGCCCTTTAATCTTTCACTCTTAAAACTGGTACAAAGTCGATATGAATACAATTTATGAACATCAATTATCCTATAGGTTCTAAATAATTCGGCAGTGTGAAAATCAAAAGGCACATTACCTATACCTCTGAGTATTTTCTTTTGTAGTATGAACAGTTTTTCAATATTAGTTAACGTTGATGTACCCCAAACGAGGTAGCAGTAGGCTAAGTGGGAGTAAAACAAGGAATTATAGATCAAGAGTTTCACATTTGTTGGCAATATGTAACGGTAGCGATTTACAACCCCTACCACGCGAGCTAGTTTTGGAATAATATAATTTATATGGCTATCCCAGGACATATTTTCACTAAAAAATACTCCGAGAGTTTTAAAACAATTGACTATTTCAATTAGAGACGAATTAAAACGGAGATGCTGCCTGTAGAACGTCGGAACCCGCCCCTGATCGACCGAAATGTCAGCTTTTTTACCCACTAGGACAGTCGCGTGCGCTATTGAAAGCTTTCGACACCGTGCATGACAACCAGGAAGGCCGATAGGGACGTCGTGAGCTTGATTGCGTAGCCAACGCACTACCGCGGAGGGGGCAGGGTACCTGCGCTAGCTCGACCTGTAACGTTTACTACTAATAAAATAAATAAAGGGAACCTACTCAAGGCATAAAGTGTACGTACCAGACAATTCAGAGGTAATCCATACGGCCTTTATTTGAGCTTAATGTCAAACAAAGAGTAGACTCGATCGACGAGCGAGTGACGAGAGGAGAGTCCGCCACCAACGAAGTCACGACCGGTTAAGAGTAGCACCGAACACATTCCCCCGCACCACGGTCCACCCCACCGCTCACAACTTCGAAAATGATAAAAGCGAACAACGCGGGGGGAAAGCTGGCCTTCTATCCCGAAAACAAGGTCAGCTATTCATGCGGGAATGGTCGACTTCGAAGAAAAGGTCGGGGGCATCCTGTTCTGAGTCAGCAAGGCGCGCCTAGCTGGGCTTTGCGTGTGGGCGAAGTCGAGGGAATCACAGGCGAGTTTGGCGGGTCCATGCTTCTCTTTTCGCTGCCTGAACTTGTGATGCCCGCGAACATCTCGGAGAAAAATATTCCGAGTGCCAAAATAGCAAAACTTTGGCTTTGGATCTTGAATTAAAGTGGATTTTGGATTGTAAAACAGGGTTGCCAAACGCAAGTCTCAAAAGATCACGCGTGATCGCCGAGAAACCGCCAACCGCCTCTCGGTGGATCTGAACGGGGTCGCTCGCCAACCGCATCCGCGACCGCTTCGCGAACGCGGATCCGCTTCCAGTGTGCATGCGCCATTAGAGAGTGTCCCTCCTTTCCGTCTTCTTGAACTGTTTGGAACAATATGCCATTGGTGAGTTGAGGAAGAAAGCTAAGAAAAGAATGTTGCAAAAATTGCCACTTTCAACAGTTGAGCGTACTTCCAAAGAGCGGCACTGCTCCGCTGTTTAGTGCGGAACTTGCTTCGTCATGACCTACTTAGCAAGATCCCCAATGTTGCTAGATTACCTCGCAACTAAGCATCACAGGCGTCCACGAGGTACACATTGAAAGATCGTTTAATTAGCTTTAAATTTAGTTTTTTGTGCCTTTCAACGAAAGGTTGGTGTTTTTGAGGTTGTGCTGCAACATGGAACATATTTAAGCTAAAAATTGTGCCTCTGAAATTCCGTTTTCGCACCCCTTAAAGGGATTCTACAACCGAATTTTGGCGCTTATTTCTTGGTCTATTTGTGTTCACTGGAGTATTATCACATCAGACACACCAATCTCTTGTAAAAAAAGACACGAAAAGGAATTTTAAAATGAATTAAACGATGAGCAAAGAGCACCTGGTGGATGTTGCTAGCGCCTCGTTTGTAATGCCCGTCTAGGAACCTTGACAGGAAGTGACGGTAACTGTCTCGCCTCTGGCCACGACGAGAGAGGAGCTGAAAAAGGAACTCCCCTCGCCACGAGACTCTCTTTTGTGTGCCCCAGAAGTCGCTATTGTCTTTCCACAAGATTATAGAAGATTAACCCGTCACTCAAAATTTGTCATACAAAGACAGCTTTTGGGGTTACTTGTGGTGGCCCGATCGCTGGCGTGCTTCGGCTGCTTTCAGCGCATGCTACGAGCCATCCGGGCCTATCCAAGGCCGTGTGAATTCCACGTGGCCTTGGAGAGGGGGCATAGCGACGCGCGGAAAGCGTATCACGGGCCACGTCCACAGAGCGGGATCTGTTGGGATAGCTCGCAGCGCCCGCTGCGCCCGGATCTAAGGCCCCGAGACAAACTGCGTCACAATTATGGCGGATTTGACGTGCTCTCCGCTGGCTGCTGTCCGAGCGTTTGCCGGAGTGGGCCGTTGATAACGAAAAATACAGTCGTCAGGCTCAAAATACAAACGTGCGATTGTCATTTGCGGATATTGTGGATCATATTCAGCCAATATGTGAGCACGACGGGTATATTTCAAATTTCGTTGAAGTATTACTTTAAGACTGCTTACTTGTAGGAATGCGAAAGCATTATAGTCCCGCGGGTGAAATGTTTTGCTCCGGCGGTGACATGACGCTCCCCCACTGCACAGGCGTGGCACCCCCTCGGCTTCACGGCTTCCGTGATGAAGCATCTGCATTGCTGTGTTTCTCTTTGTTTCATTTTTGAGGCGAGTTTGCTTTAACCATGAGCGGCGCGTGCTTGATGACGTATTTTTATGGCCATCTTTCGGGCACAACGCCGACGCCGCCTTTTCCCGTGATAGAACATATAAGGCTTTCGCCTTGAAGAAAACTTGAAAGGGACCATGAAATGACTTTTTTACTTTTTCCAGATAACTTTTACAATAAACCGTCAATGTTCACTGAATGCCGAACAGGCATCCGTTTTCGTCTCGGTTTATTAACTTCTACACAAAAAATTAATGAAATATCGACTTTTTCTTGACCGCAAAACAAGCCGTGACGTACGATGTTTCCGGAACCGGAAGTTCTCTCGGCAGTAGGAGATGGGAGCGTTAGCGAGTTGGGGTGCGCCGGTGGGTTTTACTGCGCCGATGTCACCGACGTATTTTCTGAATCGGCGCCTATCATCGCCGCATCGCAGCTGAGCGAAATTCAATGAGATACGTTGCGCTACAGCGACAGCATGGGACTAGTCCCATACGCCGGTATGCCTGTTGGGAAGTGCAGATGGAAACAAATTGCCGCGGCGTTTTTCGCGGTCTCGGAGATGCAGGAGCGAGCCGACGTTAAAAAAGATACGTTTGAACTACGAGTGTCAGCAAGAGCCACGTAAATACCTGTTCACACTCGGAGCGGACGCGCGCGTTTGATGAAGTGCTGTATTCGCGCTGTTGGTAAGCGCTTCGGGACCGATCTTTTACGATTGCAACTCGATACTGACGCGACACTCGGCAAAGAAAGGTTGGACCGGTATTGCACGTATACCTCCCACGAACTGTTACAGCTCGACAGTGACGTGCAGTCTGTCAGAATAAAAATGGCATACCAATAACAAAGTGTACATACCGTGCTACGAAGGTAATCCATACAGCGTTTATTTCAGCTCTATATCACACAAAACAAGGAGAGGATCAACGAGGGTCCCTTTTCGACGAGTGTTCGTCAACACTGCCTCGGAAAACAAGGGGAAGAGATTGACCTAAAACCTAAAATTAAGGTCAGCGATCAAACTATAATACGGAAGGGTCCACAAGGGTCGCGCGGGCATATTCCATTCAGTACGCCAGCCGGTCGTAGGCAGACAGACGGTCTTGCGACGAAGCAACGCTGCGCCGAGTCGGAGTGCCTGCTAGGCCTATATTCTGAGAGCTTCGTCGGAGCGGGATTCGCGGCTGTTGTCGCTCTTCTCGGGTGTTTGTGGATCCAGCGTTCTTGTTCGTCGTGGTTTGTTTTAGGTACATTTTTTTCTTGCTGCTTGAAGTCGGCACGCGCGAGATGAACACGTAGAAAAATAAACGTTCAGTCAGTCAGAGTTTTGAGAGGAAGGAGGGAAGGAATCCAAAGGAAATAACCGTTCTGAACTCGGCCCTGCCCTACTGCGAACGCGCAGTAGTTGCTTCGTTTACCACACAATAGATGGCGCTTGGCTCTCAGCATTATCAAATTTGGCAATTTTCGCCACACATCTCTAATTATGCTACAAAATGTGGATCTGAATATTATTTAACAAAACTTTTAGGAAACATTCGCCGGCTATTTATTGTTTACGATCGCGGTGCTGGTGAGGTAGGCTCTCACCCAATAGGCGATGTGGATTCGGCTGACGTGCACCGTTTCTACGGATGCATCGTAGTGAAAAGGCAGAGCTTTCGAAGGAAAGAAGTCGCAAAAGAGTCCAGTTTTCTTTTAAAAGTTCTATAGCAAATAATTTTTTTTGGCTCCCTAGTTTTGTGTTTTTTGTGTTTCTTTTCACACCTTTTACGACGTGCGGTGGATGAAATTCGATTTTAAAATCATTTCATGGTCCCTTGAAGCTTAAAGGAGCTGTGCAACAATTTCAGGGCTTTGCTTAAATAATTGTGGAAGTTGATGCCTGACACTTCTGTAGTGAACTACAGAAAACAGATTTTGCCTGGATACCCTAGTTTTTATTTAAAAAAATGAAAAAGATCCAGGTTTTTGCCGCCTCTCAACTCGTACATCGTCTTCCGGGTCACGTGCGCAGTGACGTCACTTGAGAAGGCGCGGGGTTCCGGAAAAGTTCTCTCTTTAGAGCCATCAGCGAGCAGCGAGAACTCATCCGCTCGCGACCGCGTGACCACATGCTGGCGGGCGCCCCGCGAAATATAGACGCTTTCAGCGAGTCAGTTACTCGAGCTGCCACCAGTCGGCGCGCCCTTCGCGTGCTTTCCAGGCCGCCATAGCCGACCTTCAGTTCCTCGCCGTTGCTCCGCGTTGTGTGCTGCACAGGCCACTACCGGAGCCTCGTTTTCGTGTTTTTTTACGTTCCGCGTTGAAATCTTGTATTTTCTATAGGTCTTTTCTATACTAAGGACTTACATTTAATCATTTGATATTTATATTTCGACATAGCTCTTGTATTTTCTTAGTTATGGAGTGGAATCGGACAGCAAATGGGTCGACGATACAAGATTATGAGGCTTCAATGACCATGTAAGTTCATCTCATTCTTACGTTTTGGTCGCTAATAAAGGTAAGTCAGCACTATTGCGACATATGTAAATTGCAACTGACGCAGTGAGGCTATCGCAGTCGTGCTTCTCGCTGCATGCGCAGGCTCGTTTCTGTAAAGCCGACCCGCATATAAGCGATTTAGCGTGCGACGAGACGAGCAGCGGAGATTTTTCACTGTCGCCCGTCGCATTGCTCGGTTTGGGATTTCTAGAAAACGTCGCTCACCGTCTTGGTCGCTTGCTCCGTCGCTTCCATGCGGTTTGCCTCGCGACTGACTGAGCGATAGCGAAGCGGGTAGCCGTCGCTTATCTGGTCGCTCGCCAAATCGCTTACATGCGGTTTATATTCAATTAATTCCCATTCACACAGCACTGAAGCATTGGCGCCTCGATATTAAGTATAAACCGCATGCAAGCGATTCGGCGAGCAACGAGACACGCGACGGTGACCCGCTTCGCTGTCGCTCTGGCAGTCGCGCGACGAGGCAAACCGCATGGAAGTGACGGGAGCAAGCGACCAAGACGGTGAGCGACGTTTTCTAGAAATCGACCGATGCAACAGGCGACAGTGAGAAATCTTCGTCGCTGACTCTCGTCGTTGTCGCCGTCGCTCGTTTCGTCGCACGCTAAATCGCTTACATGCGGGTCGGCTTTGCAGAAACGAGCGTGCGCATGCAGCGAGAAGCACGACTGCGATAGCCTCACTGCGTCAGTTGAAATTTGCATATGTCGCAATGGTGTTGACTGCCCTTTATTAGCGACAAAAACGTTAGAATGGGATGAACTTACATCGTCTCTAAAGCCATATTCTTGTATCGTCGATCCATTCTCTGTCCGATTCCATTTCATAAATAAGAAAATACAAGAGCTAATGTTGACATATAGATACCAAATGATTAAATGAAAGCCCGAAATATCGAAAATACCTAAAGAAAACACACGATTTCAACGCGGGACGTAAAAAAACGCGAAAACAAAGCTCCGGTAGTGGCCGGTGCAGCACACAACGCGGAGGAACGGCGAGAAACTGAAGGGCGGCTATGGCGGCAGGGTCACGTGACACCAAGATGGCGGCGCCCATGAAATGTTGCCTGAAAGGGTCTATACGGTGAAAGGAGGAAAGTCTCATCCGGGTTCGGCCATACCCGTCCTTGCCTGTCCGGCGCTGTCCCCCTCCCCCTCCGGCTTCTGGCGGCTATTCGCGGTTTTGTGGACCTAGGACAGATGGCGCCACTAAAACTCCGTATAATAAAAGATTTGTCGATGATACCAGGGTTTTGACGCATTTATATATATGTTGGAACGACAAGATTTATAGAAAAGTTACCTTTTATCGAGCAGGTATTCACACAACTTGCTATCTTTTTTACAACTACCCAAGCAACGTCACGCCGCTTGTTTCTCATGGCCGCCGCTCGTGGCTGCAGGTCGGGAAATATTCTAAGTTTTGCCTCGCTATTACGCGGCGGAATCGCAACATTTCGATGAAAGGAGGTGTGTTTTCTGCCATTTGTGACACAGTGAACAATATCAAAAGCAGAAAATGCCAATTCTTTCAACGTTAAAATCGTTGCACAGCTCCTTTAAGCGTCAAGGCGACGCTTAAGCTTCGCCTTGAGGAGTGGAACGCTATGGCATTATCGGGCCCCGTTCACGTCGCCTTCTCATTTGCCCCTCATGCTCTTCTTGCCAGTGAGCAGGAAGTGTCGAATCCCACGTAAAATTCTAAGTTTTATTTAAGGCAAACAAAGTACTTTATAAAGTGAACTCGTCTGAGATATGCTACGACCCGTAATTCGCATTACATGTCATGTTATAATCACTTTCATTCCCCTCGTGACGTCATGTTTAACGTGACCGTTGTGGGTTGTTTGAAATTCCCGCGCGAGGTCATGAGGCTGTGACGTCATTACCTTCTCGACGAATCAGGCGTTTCCTGTGAGGTCATGTGGCTGTGATGTCATGACCTTATCGACCAATCAGGAGTTTCCCGTCACTTCAACGACGCCGACGCCGGGTTTTCTGCGACAGCAGCTCCTTAACAACTATCGCGCTAAAGAAACGGTCGCTGGATTGCCATGACACAAGCTCTATTTTTTTAAAGCTCATTAAAATGTTACTTGTTGCGGCAAGAAATGACGGTGTGACGAGATGAGGTGCGTGCTCGGGCTTTTTCGCCGTGCCTTTCAATAGGCGGATAATTAAAAAAAAAAAGTTCGATATAAGGACTTCACTTGAACAATTGGAAATCTGCATTTAATTTAATTCTTTTAATATTTCTTCAGGGCCGAAGGCATTACTGAAAGGAGAGGGAACTGCTACATAAACATAACAATAAAACAAATTAAGAGTAGAAAACAAAATTAGTATGAAACATTGCGTAACAAATTAGTAATTGTTTTATGAAAATCGATTGTGTTAGTAACTTTGACTGCGGGAAGGCGATTTTAAACAATGTATTGGGTAAGGAGGCATTGTAGGGATACTAACATCTATCTGATGATTAGTACGTGACAATGTGATATGTTATGGTATGTTCAGCGTGACGATATCGGTGAGATATTTTTATTAGAAGGGAAAGATTAGGCAAGGATGGGGATGCTTTCATATATGTGATGTAGCTGTGCGGTGATTGCTAAAAAGTATAAAACGAGCTGGAGTGATTTTAAATGGATTTTACTGCAGATGGAAGGGTGATACCAAGGTCCCAAATTAAAGCTGCATATTCAAGTTTAGCACAAATTTAATTTTTATATTGAATAGGTTTTAATACATGGGAGAGCGGCAAACCAAAAGTTCGCTTTGATGCAATCCTACAATTGATTAGCGTAATTAGTGACGTAGTTTGCATGGCTCTTTTAGGAAAGATAATTAGTTATGTTAACACAGATGTATTTATAGGACGGAACACGAGAAAGGTAATAGAATTATTGATGAAGAAGAAGAAAAGCGTCAGTTTGATGAGAGACACTCATGGATCTACATAATGAGGTATTAAGTTCAGTATGCCAGTCATTGCACTATTGGGTAACATTGTTAATAGCGGCCTGAAGCACATAAATATCTGAATTGTGAATGTTCTTTTTTTTGTAAAGAACAGTGGCCAGCAAAAAGACTAATAAAAGAAGACACAAGGCTAGGAATTTCATTAAGATAAATAAGGAAGAAAAGTGCACCTCGTACTGAACCTTATGGGACAAATGGGATAGTACGTGAAGATGAAGAATTATATTTTATGGGCGCGAAAAAAATTGAATACGTTTAGTTTGAAAGTAATCTTCGCTAGTCTTACCTGAAAAACACGTTTTTAACCATGAATGTGGCTAAACTGTCGATCTTAAGAAAAAAATAACCCCCCTCCCCACTCACATATGTCACACTGTTGATTTTTCTGCAAGCGTCTGTACTGAGTGTAAGCCGTTATATTCGCATATAGATTGATCACCAACTCTTCGATTTGCCTTGCAGCGACATCAAAAAAGGGGCGTTAGAAATACAGGAACGTACAAGGTCCTCCATCCGCAAGGTGATTCCCTGCGACGTACTGGAACCCGGAGTCCTGCCCGAGAAACACAGAGAAACCTTCGACGTCGTTCTTTCCTGCAACTGCCTGGAATCGGCCACAACGGACCACGAGTGTTTCCAAAGCGCGGTTTGCAACGTGGGAACACTCGCGAAGCCCGGCGGTCTGCTTGTCATCGTGGGCGTGGGTGGTCCCAAAAGCTATCCCGTGGGAACCGCTGACTTTAATCAGGCGTATGTCACCGAAGATGTGATCAAGCGAGCCGTGACAGATGCAGGCTTTCAAATGGGAGTATACATAACTAAAAACATTCAGGTTGATTCTGAGATTCCTGATATGTTCACGTTTGTCCTTGCAGCTCGCCAACACTGAATCAGCCGTTTGCATTGCTCCTTACTTCGTGCAATATTTCTTGCCTAGTCCTGGCCTCAACCTCCCCCCCTTTCCCCCCAATTCATAGCTGGAAGAATAAATTTCTTTCTTAATTTGAAATGTACTCGAATCAGATCAAATTTTATCGGGTTGATGTTTGAAGCCAGAGCCGAAAACTTTGAGAGAAATTCACCATCCATAAGCTTAATAATGAGATATCAGTACTCGTGCAATCGCCAAGGCACCTTGACCTCCCGCCTTACTTGACCTTCCGCTACCGCTTGGGGATTCACTTTTTATTGAAATGATTTTAAATAAAAATTAACGGAGTAAAAAGTAAAAACATCGTTTGTGACAGTTTTAGTCATCAAGAAAAATGATAAAACAGCAGATTTTTTTATTGGTACTCCCAAGCAGTTTCGTGTCACATAATGAACAATCTTGTTGAAACTAAGAAATATGACAAGATTCTTGTAGAACGTTACATGAGGAATTATCAAACGATATATTAAGGTTCTTGTCGTTTGATAAGTCATCAGGAGCAACAAGTCTAGAGATCCAACAATCTGGGAAGACTGGTAAGCCCGTTGTGGGTTTCTTAGTTATATACAGGAAATGCCTTGTAAAACCCATTTTGTAGCCCATATGGAGGGGTGCGGCAGGACCCGCCCGATAAGTGCCTTGAGATTGCCGTGGGGAAAGGAAACAAGCAGCAAGACAGTGAATCTATGGGAGACATGTTTATTGACTTACTCACCGAAACGCTTTCGTCCAGGTGAGATCTGAAGTATCAGGGACTGCCTCGACTGACAGAATCTGAGTTCGGAGTTACGCGCTGCTGCGATGAGCAGGCTCACGGCAAGGGGAATGGTGAGAAAAAGAAAAAGGGCCCCGTGAAGCAAGAACCTTCGACCTTTTGACTCGTCGAATCTCTTGACTCAAAATTGTCTTGCTTCAGGGGCCCTTTTTCAGCAAAATACAAATGTAACGTATATGTAACGATACGTTCCATTTTTCAACTGTAACGGGAACGAGTTACTTTTTCACATATGGAACTTGTGACGGGAACGCGTTCCAAAAATCAGAAGGAACGAGGAACGAGCTTGCGTTCCTTTTTTTGAGGAACGTGTACAACACTGCTGCACCAATACATTGATGCTATGAGTATTGCTTTAATTATTTACTATCCAACATGACCACACGAACGGTGCGCTCGAGGCTGAGGTTCCAAGGCGGCCATCTTGAAGAAGCTTAGATTTTGACCCCTAGGCGGCAACACCAATCCGTGTGGCCGAGAAACTATGCTATTAGCGGCGAGATGTTTTGGTAGCGCCCTCGTATGGTTCCCCCTCCTGACGTCATTCCCTCACGAACAAGTTTGATGGTGTTTGTGATTAGCATGGTGGAAGCTTGAAATCATGCCGCTCTGAAGCCAACACTGACAACACCGTCAGAATGAAAGTTCTTATATTATTCTTATTTCTGTCGATGAGAAAACCTTTGCTGACGTCATAGTCAGCATTCGGCCAATCATGGAAGGCCCACCACGCGACGCTTTCGATCGAGCCCGTCGCCAATATTTCGTGGTACCGATGTTCTGGCCAGTCCCCTTTACACGTAGCACGTTCACTGCATGCTCTCGCTCGCGTCACGCAGTACCAGCGTTGTTGTTGAAGCGATGTTTATTAGGAAATCGACGTTGTTGTTAGTTACGCTCTGGGCGCACTTGTCACTGTCGATGGGAAAGGGAATTAAGAGAAAAAAGAGATAGAAGAGGAGAGAGGGAGAAGGGGCAAAAGGATTTTGTCAGAGTGTTGACTTTCCTACGGCTTTTGGTACAGAATCGCGACTCCTGGAACTCCCGAAAACCTCTGGATGTAAGATCTCTAGGAGCCCCAGGAGCCGCAAGCAACGCATATCTCTTGGAAGTCTTGGAGGATCTCGAGGAGTTCCGCGCTCCTCAGGAAGCTGACTACACTCTTGAGTGCCTTGTCCGTAGTAGCTCGTGAGGCTCATGGAGGCAGGAGTTCCTTCAAGTTGGTACTAGGTAGCCCTAAGCGGGAAAAGGCATCACGGAGGTTGGTGCGCTCCTCTTCGTGATCACTGCAGTGGAGGAGGAGATGTTCGGTGTCGGCCGTTTCCTCGCAGGTCTGGCATATGGGGTCAACATTGAGTCTGAAGCGACTTATCCACGCCGGGGTGAAGGCGCTTCCGGTCCGTAATTTGTGCATTACTGCGGCAGTTTGGCGGTCGAAGCCGCGCGGTACCCGAGCTGGGAAGGCACCCGGCACCACTACGGGGTCCGGGTGCTGTAGGGCGATGGCTCTTCTCACAAGGAGCTTGGCGTCTGAGAAGCGGGGAACGGTTGAAAGCGGGCACTCGGGGTCCTTGTGAGCCCGCACCGCTAGAAAATCAATGACTTCATTGCCTCTAATGCCACAGTGGCTCGGGAGCCATTGGAAGGCAATGTCGTTGCCTTCTTGCTGAAGCTCGACCGCATCCTGCGCGATTGAACGGGTCAGGGGCGTGGCCCGTTCGAGCCTAGATAGCAGATCGAGGGCTGATCTCGAGTCGCTCAGGATGACCCAGCGTAAGGCCTGTGTGCAGCCTGTCCGAATACCCCAGAGGGCGAGCCGTATGGCTGCTAGCTCTGCCGTGGTGGAGGATGGCTGGTGAGCCAGGCGCTCACTGGTACCCACAGCTGCCGCATCGAAGAAAGCCGCTGCTGTTGCTGTGCCTCCGGAGGGGTCCACTGATCCGTCGGTGTACATTCGGGTCCACCCATCGTACTGGGTAACTAAGTGATCTTCCGTGAGCTGCCTTGCTACGACCACTGCTACGTTCTTCTTGAACCGCAGTCCAGGGATATGAAGGCTGATCCGCAGAGGGTGTGGATCTTTGTGCAGCTCCAAGAGTGGAGCGAGTGGTCCTGGTGTGCCAGCTATGTCACCAAGAATTCAGAGGTGCACTCCTAGTCTTGATTCAGCGCGCTCGGCGATCCTCATTAGGAGCGTGATAGTCGAGTCGCAGTGGCTCATTCGAGTCAGACGACCCAGCGCCCGTCCTTGCATGATGTTCTCTACAGAGTTAATCCTGGATTCTGTGAGCGTATGTCGAGACGAGGCTGTGCGGGGAACTCCGAGGCAAATCCTGTGTGCCGCGCGTTGCGCTTACTCAAGGTTTTTGAGCTGGTTTGGCTCTGAGTGTGGCGAAAGGTAGGGCGTACATTGGGCGGGCCAGGATGAGCCCCAAGTTGCAGCATCATGTGAGATGAGGTTCCCCAAGTAGTTCCGCCGAGCATCCGGAGGATGTTTGTATGGGTTCGCATCTTTTGAAGCACTTCTCTCATTGCTGGGCCCCAGGATAGCCTCGAGTCCAACGTGACGCCAAGATATGTGGCCGTTTTCGCCAGTTTCACTGGAGTGTCCCCAATGCATAGTGTGGCATGAACTTGCTTGGCCTTTTTGGACCGTAGCCAGCGCAATCGTTTTTTCGGCTGATATTGCCAAGCCCAGTTGGTGGAGACGATACACTGCATTTGTCAGGGCTCGCTGGAGAGCGCACACCATACGTTGCCTTCTGTAGCTGGGGGCGTTGGACCAGAGTGCCACGTCGTCTGCATAGACGGCCATGCTGATAGGGTACGCCGGCTCTTCTCCAACCCTTGCCGCCGCCGGGAGTGACGCGATGGCCAGAGCAAAGAGTAGCAAGCTAACAACGCTCCCTTGGGGAACTCCTCGGATAAGTTTCCGGAGGTTGCTCACCGCGTTGCTTCCCTTTACACATATAGTGCGTTCACTAAGAAACGCAAAAATGTATTTCAGTGGAAGTCCGTTCACCCCAAAACGGCGGAGAGCTGAAATGACGGCCTTGTGGGGGAGGACATCAAAGGCTTTGCGGACGTCCAGAAAGACGGCCACCGCAGACCAACCCTGCGCTTTTGCCTCTTCCAGTGAGCTGACGATATCTGCCATTGCATCTACTGTGCTCCGATGGTGACGGAATCCCGAAAAACAGTCCGGTAAAGCCCTTGCCCCTTCTAGGTGGTAAACAAGACGGTGTAGCACCATACGCTCCATCACTTTCCCGAGGCATGATGTCAAGGAGATAGGCCTCTATGAACTTAGCTGGTCTTGGGGCTTGCCGGGATTCAGCAGTGGTATCGTTGTTGTTACCCTCCAGGCGTCTGGCAGCTCAGCTGTCCTCCAGACTTTGTTGATGAGAGCTAGCATCGCTGGGAGTGCCGACTCGTTGACGTTTCTCAGGGCCTGGTTGGTGACTCCATCCGGTCCTGGTGACGCGCGGTGTCTGGGAAAGGAATCAAGGACGTACTGCAGCTCGTGCAGAGTAAAGTCGGTGTCCGGTTGTTGCATCAGAGGTGCCGTGGGATGACGGAACTTGTCCCGATTCTCGGGGGGCGGTCCCACTGTCGGTACCAGCGGAACTTTAGTGAAAGTACCCGCGAGGAGTTCTACCATGTCTGTTGGTCGGAGGTTCATGGCCACGGCCATTCCAAGAACTGGGTTTCCGGGAATCGGGCGGCCCACCAGTGTTCTCGACATCCTCCAAGCCCGGCTTCCTCCGAATGGTCTGTCTAGAGTACTACACTTGAGACGCCACTGTCGGCGCGCCAGTTTCTTTCCGTGTTTCCTGAATCTGGCATCCAGTCGCCTATAGGCCAGGATATCCTCCGGTTTTCCGGTGACCCAGGACTTTCGCTGGGCTCGCCGTTTCTCGCTTAACGTTTACGCCGTTCGAGGTCAGGGTTAGGACGTGTTGATGGCGCGCTGCCTTCACGGGTGGCTTCTTTGAGGACGCGCGACAGTGTTTCTGAATTGAAGGGAAATCCCCCCTCTAGTTCTTGTCCAAGCAGTGTCCTGCAGTCGACTATCTGGCAAGTCCTAAGGCGGACTTTCGGCGGTCTTCCAATGACAGTTGGAAGGTGATCACTCTCCCAGCTGTCCGCCTGAGGGGTTGCACTGAGCCTCAGGGACCAAGTTGTGAAGGTGAGATCAATCACGCTTCCCGTCACTCCGGGGCGGATAAACGTCTGGCTCCCACTTGGGATGTTCCTCAGGTCAAGTGCTTCGACCGTTGCCTGTAGCTCCCGTCCCCGTGGGAAGTCTTGCTTGTCTCCGCAAGAGTGCGAGTGCGCATTGAAGTCTACGGCGACTATAAGGTCTCCCTTGGCTCGGACTCGAATGTCCGCAAGTACATGGGTGTCCCAGGGTGCGTTAGGGGCCACGTATGCCGAGACGATGGTGAGTGGACGTCTTCTCCATTCCACCGTCACCGCCACAAACTCCGCACTCTCAGTGCATAAATCATTGAGGTCCACCTCACTTTGTGGCAACTCTCGACGCACTAGTAGTGCTGTCCGCGGAAACCCTCTTGCCACACGTGGTTTGCTGGCGTACACTACATGATCCGCAATGCGCATGTCGCCGGCTGACATTCTTGGTTCTTGATTCTCAATATATTTAATATTGAATGTGTGCCTTAGATAACCCACGTCTTTGAATACATTTCGTAAACATAGCTTGAATGCCATGGGACCATGAAAAAGAAAATGAACGCGACAGAAACCGGCCAATTCACGACCGGCGGTTTTCGGGCGGAGAGAAAACGAAATTCAAGCAGCAAATTATGTTCTGGGTAGTTGGACTCTTATACTCTTATATGTTGAAATGAAAACCTCGGCAAGCATAAATACCAGACATGTACGAAACGCGTTACAAGTAACGAGTTATTTCTACCTAGTTACTATTTTCGGTAAAGGGTAACCTATTTAGTTACTTTTTTTTTAGAAAAGGAACGAGTAACGTACTTAGTTACTTTTAAGGCCAAGTAACGAGAAACGGTATCTTGTTACATTTGAAGAGCAACGTGTACAATAACGTTCAAACAGCCTTGTTTTTATTCTAACCTAATTATGCGTCTATTGCGAGAACGGTAGGTGGGCAACCCGTAAAACAACTAAACAGTATGACTTTACAGTGACGTACATCGCTGAACACGTCATTCGAACAGTTCGACTGACGTGTCCAGCGATAAACGCTGCTGTATTGGACTCTACAGCTGGGAATGTCCTTCACCCAGCGAACACATTAAGGTTCGTTGGTTGAACCTTCTAGAACCGAGTACGGACCGAATGTAAACTCGGAGGTTGCCAACACGGGAAGGCACGTAATCCATCGTCAACTTCGAACTTTAGAAGTAGAGAGAACACGAGAGAAAGGGGAATCCCAGATCCACCAGCTCTTGCTGAAGCACAACACTGCCGTTCCTTCGAGCGCGTCGGCAGAAGGACTCTTCAGCGTCGCCGGAGATGTATTTTCAAGGAAGCGGGGAAACATGACTGATGAAAACTTCGAGAGGCAGCTACTGCTTAAGTGCCGCGTCTACTAAAAAGAAAAAAGAAAACCATGAAACAAAAACAGTTGTGTATTTAATCGTCAAAGTAGCGTGAAAAGTAACTCGTTACGTTTAAGGTAACTCACGCGTTCCTTTTGAGAAGCGGTAACGAGTAAGGTGCTTAGTTACTTTTTGAACGAGTAACGGTATTTAGTTACTTTTTTTTGGGTAACATGTACATGTCTGATAAATGCCCTGTCAGTGTTCCTTTAACCTGCATGTTACCGACAACACTTTGCATCCTACCGATAGCAGCTGGGGGGAGGGGTTAAGGGGCGGGGGGGGGGGGGGGGGGGGGCGAGCTTCCTGTCTTCGTCTGCGCGCACTCATGTAGTCCGTGACCGCACGCTCCTGCAGCCTTGTGGATTCGTCCCCAACTGTAGTACATGTAGCGTTCAGTGCAACTGTGACCACCTGCGACCTTAGTACAATCTAGCACATACGATGTGATAGCATTTCGGCAGGATGGGGAGTTGATCGCGCCACGCCGGAGATTAAGGTTGCGGTCGCTCGAGTCACAATTTCTTTTTTTAATTTATTTTTCTATTTTATCGATACTTGAAATCTCACCCGAAAGCAACAGCTGCACATGTGCTCCATCCCCCTCCCCCCCCCCTCGCCCCCCCCCCCCCCCCCCACACACACACACGCCCCTACAAAATTATAGTGTTTGGCTTACCGCAAAAATCAACTATGCATCAGTCGATCACTCATTCCCCGCCCAAATGTGGCGATGGCAGTCCGAACTCGTTGCTGAAGTTTAAGTACTAACCGTGTTATATTATTTAAAATTTACGAGGAATTTTCTTATAATTTCAGGGTGAATATATTTTCGTCGGTTTTCGGTAACTGGGGAAATAGATCTCCGTGTAGTCGACAGCACTGACGGTCACAATGTTCCCGTTCAACATGTCAGAAAATCACCTTTAATCTTCGGGTAAAATAACGGTTAGTGCTGAAACTTCGGAATCTGGTTCGGAACGCTAGCGCTACATCTTGTCGAAGATTGAGGGTTCGTCGATACTGAGGGGTACTGAGGGGAGGGTATACACGCCCTCCCTCCTCCTCACCTCCTTATCCTCCCCTCCCCTCATTCTTTAATCTCCCCCGGGGGGGGGGGGGGGGGGGGTCACGTGACCTGGGGGGGGGGGGGGGTCACGTGACCTCGGGGGCTCGCGCGGTGCATTATGGGACATTTTCCATAATGCCCCGGGCGGTTACGCCGACGGCGACGGCGACGCCGTTCAAGCCGGAAACGGGCGCCTAAGAGCTGCGCTCAACACCGTCAACCTTTGCAACACCTTGTACTTCTCGCTATATAAAAATAGAGAACCGAACACAAATCTGACAAAAGTATACACATATATTTACTTGCAGCAGTACAATGTTGCCAAGCTGAAGAAAGTAAAATAACCAGATGCTTGCACATAAAAAAAAAATAAACAAGTAAATCTATTTATAATAACTTGGGAAGTTTAATTGATCGCAGTTAAAGATCCCTCGCCACTGAAGTGAGGGACACTTTCAAAATAAAGTGACCCGTTACTTTCGCGCGCCATAGCTTTGAACCTTGCTGTTCGGCCTCCCAGAGTAAAAAGCGCAAGGAAAGAGCAAGGTTCAAACAAGTGATCATTCTTGTCACAAACCTCACTTCATTGACCTTGAGGTACATGTGCTTTTGTAAAGTCTCATTGAACATCCTGTCTCGTGGCTAGAAAAAAACAAACTATCTAGCTCTAGGGACAAAGAGAAACTTATTTGAACGCAGGCGAAATGTAGAAAATAGTTTTGTCTTCATCGAAAACACAATTTCAGCTTTCTTATTTTTTTTAAATCAAAATTAATGGCAACTGTGGGCGGATCTTTTCTTCGGGTCCAAATACTGTGGTCCAATTAAGAGGTGAGTGGTTGGAGCCGTGTTTGAAGCTAACGTATACATGACTTGCACATTATGTCACCGCGCCCTGTGATGGTCATTCCAACTTCTTGCCGTGAAAACAAATCTCAAGGTACCAAATATTGCACAATATGTCAACCGCACACCAACGACCTCCCGCGACCCGCACATGCCCACTTCTAAAACGCATATAGGGGCGTGAATCAAGATTACCCAGAAAATAACTATAATATATATTATATTTCTGATGTTGGTGTTCAACAAAAGAGCACCACAAACGCGAGGTAGCGGAAGAGCTGAGGAAATTTCACAAGCTCCGTTGCACGTAAGTACCATTTTCGGTTGCCGCGAGGCGCAATTTAATTACGTTTAAAACGAGTTTAATGACATTTCAAAGGCCTTTCACGTGCCCTTAAAGAAAAGTTTGCCACAGCGATTCAAGTGGACTGAGACGAACCAAAGGCGCTTTTGTGTACAAAAAGAACAACAGCTAAAACGTGAGTATATTTTCTCGATAATGGTCGTGTTTGTTGTGTCTGTTGATGTACGTCACCGTACAAACGATTAGATACTTTGATCCGGTTCGTCCATCCATGTTACTACTTGCGAATTGTCTTTCATAGGTACGCTATAGATGAGGTCCAAAACTGTGACAAACAAATTGGCAATTGTTCGTACATGAATATTAGGATACAATTTAGTATACAATTAAACCTATAAGTCGCGAAGCCGAAACACCTCTAAAGACAGCCGCAATACACCATGAGAATGCGATAACTGTTGGAATGTGTTTTAAGCCGCAACAAAGAAGATATGTCTGTCACTCTAAAAACTCCACCTATTGGCACAGCGTGTTCAGTCGATTTCTATAGATCGAACTTTATTGTATCAGATGTCCCCTCCTGAGACAGAACTAAAAACCGCAGCATCTCAAAAATAATAGGCTTGCGAAATTCCCCGCTTTTTTTTTTCACTTTAAGAAATAACTTATATTAATCTTGTTCAGTTCACGATCACTAGTTACGACCCAATTAGAAATAAAATAACATCCCTTGTAAGGCATAGTCTTTTTACTGCATTTGTTAGAAAAAAGCTAATTTACACCGTACGCGAACTTTTTTAATATTTTTTTTTTCAGTTAACTAGGATATATTACCCGTAGTCGCGATAATACGTATATAGACATTACAAAAAAAGCCGGTAGTTCATATATTATCACACGTTTAATGTCTGTCCCACGCGTGATTCGAGGCAGGAAAGAGAAGGGTTTGGTGCGATTCAGCTACACGCAAATGTTGGGAGAACATGGCGTCTCACTGGCCCTTAGTACATGTAAGGCTTCAGTGCTGCGCCGCCATGACTGTCCCCGATTTCCGCGGGGGGCTTTGGCCTCGCTTTTTGATGCAGCTGGCACTGCGAAGGGATGTTGATGAGCGGATGCCGCCACGATATAACAGCTTGTCTGCACATACAAGACCCGGCTGTCTAACACGCAGCCAAACCGATTCCCCGACGAAACCTGCGACACCCTCGAGCTTACTTCATCCAATGTAAGTGGATTTTTCTTTCTCTCGTATCGGCATAAGTATGACAATTTTGCTCACTTTGCCTATAAGCATGGCCAATCCACTTTACTTGGAATAAATTCTAGCGCTCAAAAAACTAGGACAAAGAGATGAGAAACAGACAGCACAGTGCGCTACTAACAACTGATTTCATAACATGAAACGACACTTTTATACCATCCGAGTTTCTGATTTCGCTCCACCGCTAGCCAACCCGATGCCAGGCCGCGTCATTGAGGAACGCACGCTCCTTGTCCAGTAGATCAATGGACCTTTTCCAAATACCGACGGCACCAGGCGGTGGCTGCACGAACTAAAAATCGAGGAAGTGACCTACCTGCGCTACTAATCCATAATGGGAGCTACACTACCAGTTGCTTCGCTCTCTGAGCTGCGTCGCGTGCCCAACGCGACTTTAAAGAGGGAAATCCGTAGCGTCCACCCAAACGTCGTGTTTTTCTTTCCGTCCACTTTCTTTTTTTGTGTAACACAATTATATATATGCTGCAATTACGTGTTCTACTCGTCGATCTACAGCCTCATTCCGAATTTCCTCGATTTTTCGTGCAGACTTCCACCGCTTGGCATCGGGCGCTCGCGCGTGCGCAGAACGCTTCTCGGAAAAGGTCCATTGAGGCCACGCTGACACATGCTGCACCACCCTTCTTAATCTCATCATGATCTGCCTCGACTATCCTCCTCACAGTTTTTTCCTTGTGCCGTGCCAGAATCTTGTTCTCGGAAAACAACGGCACACACTTGCAGCTTTGACAATGATCACACAGATGACCGTCCCGATAATTTCCTACTTTAAGTTTGTGTTCCCTCAACCTATCATTAACACACCTACCGGTCTATATACTTGTTTCCGCATGATAAGGGGATCTGATATGCTACTGCCTCCGCACATTCAACGAAGGGATCCCTGTGTTTCACCGCGCAGCCAGCAGGGGCCTTACGGTAAGGATCTGTCATCCTACATAATCTACTAAGTTTGTTTGGTGCGGAAAACACTACTTTCACGTCTGATCTATTGGCCACCTCTGCGACCTTTTGTTTATCTCTGAGAACCATTTGGCGAGGGCAATCTTCACTGCGCAATCTTTTTAATACGATCTCCTGCAACTGACACCACTACATTCTTCGGGAAGCCAGCTGCCAACAATTGTTTATACTGCGTGCCCAGGCCTTCTGACATCACATGGTGGCATGATTTTTTGGGATACGGTCCATTCGTCACATGCAAACTCGTCACAGGACGATTGGTTACAGGACGATTCGTCGCACAGGAACATTCGTCATAGGATGACTCGTCACGCGGCCAACCGGTCCAACAATAGTTCGTCCCCCCAATTATGTATTGTTCAATATGGTTCGGGCGCACAAAGTGGCTCACCTCATATCTTGCTATTTCTTTGGCTTCTCAAAGGCGAAGAATTTGTAACAAATGTTTTAGCTTCTGGTTCGGTCCCGAATATTGCATGTTGGTTCGGCCTGACAAAGTGGGTCACCTCTTTTCTCAGCACGTCTTTCGCTTCTCAAGGTCGAAGAATTTGTAACAGACGTTTTAGCTTCTGGGTCCGTCCCGAACGGTGATTGCGGAGACCATATAAGAGCGACTATTTTTGGACTCAGGCTACATAGAGAGACGTAAAGCCATGATGCTGCACGAGAAGTACTCGTATTCATGCGGCAGAAAGAATTCCGGTACTTATTGGTTTTGTCGAAGAGGTGTATATGCAAGGCCAAAATAAAAACCGATTTGGCTGCCAGTCGGATTATTGCTCGTTCAAGCCAGCAACTTAGATCAACCTGCTGAAGACTCGTAATATAATGAAAGTAAAAGCAAATGAGTATTGTAAGATTAGTTTTTCTAACCATTGGTTTATGTTACAGTGGGAAGTCGTGAAACTTCTCATCAGGGAATGTGGGCAGTTGTTGAAATTTACAATTTACTATCGTCCCTTGCCCGATCGATGTGACCAGTTGCCCCCATGACGAGTCATCCTGTGACGAATGTTCCTATGTGACGAATCGTCCTGTGACCAATCGTCCTATGACGAGTGCGCATGTGACGAATCGTCCGCATCCCTGATTTTTTGAGGGCGTTCAATACGCACATGTTGGCAATACTCCTTTTTACCAGTTTCGAATGAGCTGAATTGTACGGCAACAGGGGTTTCTGGGCTCTAGGGTGGTACCTAGAGCCCAGAAGCCCCTGTTGCCGTACAATTCAGCTTATTCGAAACTGGTAAAAAGGAGTATTGCCACTATGTGCGTATTGAACGCCCTCAAAAGATCATGCCACCACGTGATATCAGAAGGCCTGCGCACGCAGTATAGGCGGTTGTTGGCAGCTGGCTTCCCGAAGAATGTAGTAATGTCAGTTGCAGAGATCATATTAAAAAGATTGCGTAGTGAAGATTGCCCTCGCCCAATGGTTCTCAGAGATAAACAAAAGGTCGCGGTGATACCGTACATTCACAAAACGGCGCATGACTTGAAAAAGGTGGTCAATAGATCAGACGTGAAAGTAGTGTTTTCCGCACCAAACAAACTTAGTAGATTATGTAGGATGACCAAGGAAAAAACTGTGAGGAAGATAGTCGAGGCAGATGAGATTAAGAAGGGTGGTGCAGCATGTGTCAGCGTGGCCTCAAAAGTCAAAGTCAAATTTGGGGGTTTTTACGTGCCAAACCTACGACGGGCATCTGGCACGCCCCAGCGGAGGACTGATGATTAATTTCGACCACCTGGGGATCTTTTGACGTGCAACCGAAAGCTCGGTTACACGGCGCCTTCTCCGCAATAAGCCTCCGTCATATTGCGGGCACCTCGGTCGGGATTCGAACCCGCCACCTGGGGATCCGTAGGCCGGCGCTCTCGCCTTGGAGCCACCGAGGCGGCTATCAGCGTGGCCTCAATGGACCTCTTGGCGAATATGTGCTGCCACCTCGACACGCGACTGGGTTTGAGGCTAAGTGGCGAGAAAACAACGCGCGCGCAAGGCCTCTCCCACCCGTTCCACACCCAAAACGTCAGCTACATCCTGTTCACCCATTGAAGCGCTGTGACCTAGATACGGCTCCCCCATACTCGCCTTTGTCCCCATCGTGGGTAATCTTCCGCCCCGAAGTCGACACAACGAAACCATCTACCCTCTCTGCTCGGCCAGAAGGAAGAGAGAGAGGGTACTCGAATCATATACTCTCGAACCGATGTTTCTACAAAAAGTCCATTGATTTACTGGACAAGAAGCGTGCGTTCCTCAATGGCGCGGCCTGGCATCGGGTTGGCTAGTGGTGGAGCGAAATCAGAAACTTGGATGGTATAAAAGTGTCGTTTCATGCAATAAAATGAGAGGTGTTAGTAGCGCACTGTGCTGTCTGTTTCTCGTCTCTTTGTCCTTGTTTTTTGCACGCTAAAATGTATTCCAAGTCTCAAAACCAACCAGTCCAACAATCTACTCTACTGCAATCCACTTTAGTTTGAGGGCACTTGCGTAAAGGATCGCGTGTCTGAAGCCGCACACACGCTGCTCGTGTGTGCCACACAAAGACAAAGAGTTCGCTTAAGACAAGATAACGGAAGTATCTGCGTAAGCATGTTGGAAGCACGTCTGCTTTATACATGCATGAAGCATGGCCGCAGATGGCCTTTTTATGGCCAATGGGACCGTGATACGATGAAGACCTCAGACAGCGTCTGGAGATTGTTTTTGTGTGATCTATGAGCAGGGCGACCGCAGCTTCACTGGATAAAAATGAGTTGACAGAGGCGATGTTGGCACACTCACTTGTGACTCAGTTATCTCAATTCACTAATTAATACCACGCTAAAAACCCACGGAAAATACTTCTCGATGTTTTGAGGCAGTAAATCCCATTGGTAAACCAGCTGAACATTTCGGGGTGAAAAAAATAAGTATTCACAGGGTCTCTAATGTTACCCCTAACTCGACTTGAAAGCGAAAGCCCAAGCGCTGTAAACGCACATTTGGCGCCGTTTCATTGGTACCTTTCGTTTTGGTACCTTACGTGTCGCCGACGTGTTTTCGTACTTTTCGTGTCGCCGACGTGTTTTAGCTCAAGGACTCTGAAGGTCGACTGAATGATGAGACCTATAAGGCCTTCGCCATAATAATATGGAATGTAAACGTTCTAATCACTAGTATAGGATGTTTTCACATAAAATCAATCCGCCATTTCGTTTAGTTTTTTTTTTTTTTTTTTTAAGGACATTTTCTATGTTGGAGGGTTACATCGCAACCAGTTGAGGAGAATTCAGCGTGGTAAGACTCAGAAGCTTTTGTGCTCTATGCATTTGGGAGGTCATGTAAATCCGTAGAATGCTAGCCCTCGGCAGGGTTGGGCAGTAAGTATCGCGATACAAATGTATCGCGATTGTATTTCAGAAATACATTTCGTATCTGTATTTCTGTATCGCGATACAATTTTTTCACCAGTATCTGTATTCCTGTATAGAAATACATTTTGAATGTTCTTTTGTATCGCGATACAATCACGATGAAATGTATTTCGTTACATTTCTTAAGAAATACTCCCCCCCCCCCCCCCCCCCGAAAAAAAAAAAGAAACAAGTTCGAACGCATTTTTTTTTTTTACTTCTAAGGGCACCAGAGTCAAGGAGATGCTGGGGTATTGTTACTATGTTGATCAAGGTTCCTTTTGATTCTGCAAACTATTTTCTATACGTCCTCTTCTCTCTTCTGAGAAGTGTTGCGTAGTCGGGGACTGGAACCAGGTGGCGTGCCAGGGGTGGAGTCAGAGCATCTTCTGCCGCAGGTCCTTAGGCAGGGATTTCTTGAGTCATTGTTTCCTGGCATCCAATGCCCGCTGCTAACCTTTTTTCTCGCCTTAGCGTGCAGAGTACACCCTGCCGGCAAAGCAGAGTCACATTCCGTTGCAGCACGAGCCAGGCGGTGGTTGACTTGAAATAGTAGGAAGACTCAGGCTGTGAAGTTCAACACATATCCGAATGCATCTGCGGCTGCGCCCGTAATATTGCACGGTTCAAGGGTACGTCATCAGCCGACGTGAACGTGACCCGCTGCTCTGGTGATCCGAAACCCAGAAGGAGGCCAGAAGTGGCATCGCTGTGCCATCCCAGACTACGTACTCCCACGACTAGTCTCGAGACCGCTGTTTCTTGGACAGCTCGCACCTGTGCCGGCAATATCAGCTCGTAATCCACGAGGTCTCTGTTTGGATAATGCTAGGCAAAACTTGAGGACTGCAATCCGTGCGTCGGTGGCGGAGGGTCGGTAGTAAGGACCTTCAGAACAGGGATGCTACCGTATCGTTTTTTCAACTGTGAAACAGAAGATAAGACATGTATTCCAAGATGCTTCAGGTGGTCCACTATTCTCAAAAATTTCAAATGACACTGCATGTACGATCTTCAGCTAGGCAGCCTACAACGAAAGTACGCATTTTCCTTTCATACAGCAGCGTGGTACAGTTTCATGTTCAAGGTCACACCTACAGGTAAAGAATTCTAGTTCATTCCGCCGTGACATAATGTGATCAATGGTGACAGGATTCCCTCGTCAGACAGACAGGACGTCATGGAAGGGACCGCGGTCAGCGATTGTTAGAACGTTTTTCTGGGCCCATTGAAGACTCCTTGTCGTCCGAAACCACTACCTTCAAGGCAAAGTGCCACGCCTACAGGAGCGTGATTTTGGGATCGAAAACATCCACTTCAAACTTCAAGCTTCATCTCAGTTGGCGTCTCAAAAAATTTGGAAAATGTATCGCAGTATCAGTATTTCTGTATTTGTATTTCTGCCCTCCCTAAAATGTATTCCTGTATTTGTATTCACAAACACTTTTTGCCTTTTTTCGAAATGTATTTCCGATACGTATCGCGAAACGTTTCTACAGATGTATCTTAGTATCAGTATTTTAGCTACTATTTCAATGTATCCCAGTATTTGTATTTTCAAATACATTTTTGAGTTTTTCCGCCCAACCCTGGCCCTCGGCACAAGGCAGACAGCTCACAACAACAAATTGGTGGGCAAAATTACGTCAGTGAAAACACCCTATAGTAGGCAGGTGCGAATAGCGTTTTTTTAGTTCGAAGCGAATTCGAAGCGAATAGTAATTTGCTTCGAATATTTTTGAAGCGAATAATTCCAATAGTTGTATAGAAAAATTATTAGCAAAAGTTATGCAGTGGTCACTTCACCGACCATTCATTTTCACTGCAACGCAGCCACAAATCAAAACTTAAGGTCATGCACAAATCAAAACTTAGTACAAGAAAAGTCAGTGATTTTCATGAAGGAACACGAGCTGCTGCACATGATCAGGGAGGAGAAGCTCCTCCCTGATCATGTGATCAGGGAGAAAAAATATAATCACAACGCGATATAATTCCTATAGGGCCTATAAGGAATTATATAGCGTTGTGATTATATTTTTTTTTCTGGAGTGTTTAATTTTTAATCAAATGTCTTCGATGGCGTTGCTATCTAAAGGCAGTATTAGAAATATGCTGCGAAATTCGAGAGCGAGATTATCGTTACCAAAGTTTCTTAAACCTTTAAAAAAATTATTAACGGTAAACTGCCTGTGTGTCTCGAGCGCTTCGGACTATTACGGAACTGTCAATATGGCTGTCTGAAGGGATAGTCTACTGAATGAGCTGCTGTATACAAAAGGAGTAATATTGAATACCATCAAAAACAAACTTCTGACATATGCGAAATACACCGATTATTTACCAGACAATCAGCAATATTCACCAGTGATAACACAACCCTGACCAGCAGGTAAGAAAATTATGACACACACACGACAAGTCTCACAATTTCAGAGACTTTTCGTGTGTGTGTGTGTGTGTCGTCCTTTGCTTACTTGCACTCTTGGCGTTGCGTAATGCCTAATCCACACCAGCTCCTTTTGCGGCCTCGACTTTCTGTACAGTATTCAGCAGATACGACTATCCAGATTTGTTTTAAAATTAGTGGTGCTTCCAAGCAGTCACAAACTACACGGAGAGTCAGCGACCGAACAGCGACTATAAAGAACACTCCGTTTCAGCTTATGTTGTACCGCAGCGAAGGCTAGGAGCGCGAGCTCATAGCGTTGGCAGCTACCCTTATTCCACGAGAGCTTGTGCCGCCGAGATCTGCCCCAGATCAAGCAGCTCACGCAGGAAAGGCTACAAGCCTTTCCTGCGCTATATCATAAGGTGAAACATTGTATAGACGCTTTGCAGCAGCTGTGCATGAACGCCGCCATAACTGACCTTCAGTTTTTGTTTCCTCTTATGTCGTTTATTTCACTTCAACATTACCATAGCAGGCCAGGTTATTGCCACATTAGATTCAACTGCGTCCTTTTCTAAAGCATCGGCCTTTGTAGAGGATCGTCAACTACCGTTTCAGTTGCTCGGCATCTCGGTAAGACGAGGAGGTCAGCAAATGGCGGCTGTAATTTGGCGCGTGTGTAAAGCGTCTATAGGCACGGAAGTATTTAGGAGCACAAAGCAAGCGGCGGCTCATATATTCAGGAGTGACAAGCGGAAGTAACGTAAACAGATAGGTCACGTATGCGCGTGCTCAAACGCCGCTTTGTGGATGGGGATGTTTTAATTTAAATATTATATTTAGATATCAATTAAAAAGGTCACACTTTTTTTTCTCGTTCGAAATAAAAACAAGCACTATATATATAAGAGTATTGAACTGGTCATGAATGATGAAACGATATCGGGTTGGAATATTCACCACTTTACAGATGCGTACTGGCCCTTGTCCGGCCCAAGTATACCTGCAGGGGCCACCACTGGTTTAGAAGCTTCTTGATCGCGGTGAAATTGCGAGGATCAAAAGGCTATATCTTTCATTTATGCCTTCGCTGAGCTCGATAACATAATTGTGTGAAAAAATTGGTCTGTGTATGTTCATAATGCTGGAAGTTAGTCTGCTTTGCCTTAGTGAGCGACTTGTGTCTCAGATTTGGATGAGCAATTTAGCCAGTGCGGTAGAACCGCTAGCCTGGGCTGTTTAACGTGCACCACGCACTAGTGATACACGACCGCACACCGGTACGATGCTCACCCAGATCGAAAGGGGCAGGGTTGGGCATAGAACCGGAGCTCCCTGAGTTCTGCAGCGCAAAATGTGGCTCCACGTACTCCGAGCTCGTGCGCACTAGTCCACTCGGCCATCGATCCCCCGTAATTGTGGGATCTAAACCAACCGCATCACGATAGTCTAGCGCGGCTCATGGATTGGACGCGAGAAGTGCGTGAGCACTCGACTTCCGCTCGTAACAATCAATGCCTCGGCGGACACTCCCGTAGTGGCTCGTATCCAACCACTGTGGTGATGAGAATAACCGAACTCTACCAATGCCTGGAGCTCAGAACGCGTTTCCTACATTGCCGACACCACCGCGTGGCTATGACTAACGTTGGCGGCATGGAATAGGCACCAGGACACATGGCCGCTTGTTCTTGCTCCTAGCGCCACTAAATAAGCTACGCCTCGGAGTAACGACACTTGGCCATATTGTGTCTTAAAATCATGGTTCCCAGTTATTTGAAGCTTTATCTGAAATCAGAGGAAACGCTTTTCTGTCCTTTACAAATGTTTAAACAGTTGGCGACAGAGCAAAGTAATATTACATGAGCTTCCTAACATCGAATTCAATGCACCTTCAAATCATGACGATCGCCAGTTGCGTCTGGTCTGCACAAGCACCAAGATCGCGGCAATCACAACAATATCGGGGAACAGAGCGCCGATACTCTAAGCGTACCTCATTTAGTGACTCTACCGGCTCCATGTCGAGGGCATCAACGATGCTCATATTTCTCGCATTTATTGGCCAATTACCATTGCGTAAAAAAAAAAAGAAAAATCAGGACAGTTTTTTTTTCTAATTTATTAACGTTAAGGAGTGATTCTGAGTAGTATTTAGCGAATGTAGAAAAATCGTTTCAAGGTCTCTCTAAGCACCATAGCCATCTTTGATGATTGAAACCTTGCAGCTGGTGCACGCCAATGTCTGCATGGTGCAGCTTTTTGCCCCTCTTAACGGAGAACGAAAATAAAACTTTCATTCATTCGTTCATTACAAGAATGTAACCGAAACAATAGCTGCAATCTGCGTGCGCTTTTTTTTTTTTTTTTTTGTTCTCGGATGTTGGAAGATATAAATTGCATGCTCATAGAATCTGGCAAAGTTTAAATATATGTATTATATTTCTTTTCAGAAATAACCCCGCCAAACATGGTTTCCAGCATGACGGCCCTGAGGGAGGTGCTTAAATTTACTACTGCCACCTGGGAATTCGGGGGTCGCGGTATGAAGCTCGTTACACATAACGCAAGGTTAGAACGCCTCAATTCCTTTTATTGCTGCCAGCAAGTACGATGAATGTGCAAGGCAAAGGAGCCACTGTGTAGTAGATGACGGAGTCAGGGAGTCGTGAGGAACACGTGTAACAGTAAAATTAAGATCAAACGTGCGCCTCGCCGAGAACACGGTCACAAGCATGTTGTTTCTGTGGCCTCCAGGCATGCGCAGAGCGCGCAGAAAGTCAACTTTGATAACCTTGCAATCGCACGTGCCTGCCCCCTCATGGAGAACCGCGGAAGGGGCCTCGAGGCCTGCGAGAACCATTGATCCGAGAACCTAATTATTCTGGGCGCGTTTTCTGTGAGGACATTTAAGAGCGCAGCTCTTAGGCGCCCGTTTCCGGCTTGAGCAACGCTGCCGTCGGCGTCGGCGTCGGCGTAACCGCGCGGTGCGTTATGAGTAAATTTCCCCGCTAAATCTACCGGAAAAATTTCCCCGCTAAATCTAGCGGAAAAATTTCCCCGCTAGATCTAGCGGAAAAATTTCTCCGCTAAATCTAGCGGAAAAAATTCCACGCTAAATGTAGCGGAAAAATTTCCCCGCTAAATCTAGCGAAAAAATTTCCTGGCTAAATATAGCGGAAAAATTTCCTGGCTAAATCTAGCAGAAAATATTTCCCCGCTAAATCTAGGGGAAAAAATTCCCCGCTGTCTAGAGGAAAAAATTCCCCGCTAAATCTAGCTGAAAAATTTTCCCGCTAAATCTAGCGGAAAAATTTCCTGGCTAAATCTAGCGGAAAAATTTCCTGGCTAAATCTAGCAGAAAATATTTCCCCGCTAAATCTAGCGAGAAAAATTCCCCGCTGTCTAGCGGAAAAAATTCCCCGCTAAATCTAGCGGAAAAAATTCCTCGCTAAATCTAGCGGAAAAAATTCCCCGCTAAACCTAGCGGAAAAATATTTATGGGGGGTCACGTGACCCCCAAGGTCACATGACCCCCCCTGAAGTCACGTGACACCCCCCTCCTCCCCGAGAACAGGTGACCCCCAGTACCCTTCCCTCCTCCTTCTCAAGAGCTGCGCTCTAATTCGGTGTTACAGGGAGTTGTAAACGGCTTTCATTTTTTCACTTGAAAAACGTTGATGTAGGGCGTCCGTCTTTAATGTCGTCACGTGAAACCGTTACGTCAGAGTCACGCGACGTCACGGTATCACGTGACACGACATGTCAGGGCGTCACAGTGTCTTATGACGTCATGGCATCACGTGACATTAGGAACTCACGTGACGTCGCAATGTCTCGTAACGTCACGGTGTGATGCGGCGGCAGGGTGGTCGAAGATCGAGATTAGCAGAGCGAACACTGGAGGGGAGTAGCCTAGCTCCTCTCCAGCGCACGTTCTGCCAGTGTGGCGAGAGGTCGGAGTCGCTTTCTACTGAAGATTGCATATGTTCTCTGCATTCTTGTTTTGTTACGCTGGAGTTCACTTTTATTATTGACTTGCTCCGGCTTTCGAAATATTGTTGCCTCGAAGAGTCTGAAGCAAAGCCAGATGCGGTCATGCCGTGGAAACTACAGAGGTCACTGGGCGTGATTAGCACTGTGCAAGAGTCAAAAAGGGGGTTTATTTAATAACCGAACTGCTCAATGTCGCTATGAAATCGAGAGAGATATTCGTTAACCTTATCATTGTTCGCTTTCAGGAGTTTCAGTTCGGGCACTCTGGGGAGCAAGGAAACCCGAGCCCTGAGGGATACGTACAAAAACAAATTTCTGCCACGGACTTACGCCGACCAGTATGGTCGTTATATCGGTGAAGGTGTTCCTCCCGAATTAAAAATACTTCATAATATTTTTCAGTCAGGTAAATTATGTTCTGACATTCTCCGTATGGACTTATCTATGTTCCAGAGTTGTCCCAGACTACTGATCGAAGAACACGTACATGTTCTGGCTATATTTTGCACGTAAATGGATGAGCTATGGTCGCTGACAGCTGAAGAAACTGAGGGCGTGGTTTATTATGTGTTCAAGCTCCTTGCTTCGTGCCTCGTTCTCCAGCCTTTTTAAATCGGCAAATGGCGTAACCAGCTGTATGCGCAACAATAATAAGATGACCGGGTGTCGTCTCGCCTGGGGTTTCTTAAGCTACCTGACACTACTAAAGTTCTCTTCGTGCTCTAAGGTTCGTCTATAGCCAAATGTAGCGTGTGCTAAAGAGCGCCACGCGGTTGTGTCGATGTCCCACAGGGGGAGAGCTGTCCTCCAGTCGTGACCCCCTGTCCGGCCGCGCCGACGCAGGGGCGGAATATGCCGTACTTCGCGCCAACCGAGTCGGGCCGCCGGACCTGGTGCCGTAAGCGGGCAGAAACTGAGGGAGAGGGAGAGACGAGAACAGGCGGGGACGTGAGATCGGCCAGCTCTGGTTGGAAGGATTAGTTGGTAGACGCAAGGCTAGCATCCTTCCGCTCTGCTAGCGAGGAGGTATTGCGAAAACGCTCCCATGCGCATTTGCAACCAAACGTTTCGAACGCAGCTACTTAACTTTTTTGACACAACCGTTTAGATATCATCTCTCACGCGCACGTCTCCCGGAATTTGCACACGGTCATGTTAGCAGGAGGAGCGAAAGTTGCCCGCCATTGAGTTGCAAACACTCCCCACGGTTTCAGTTGCCCCCTCTTTGAAACGAGGCTCTCTAGTAAGCGATGACCTTGTGCCCAAATCCCACTAGAGCGAAAAACATAAACAAACGGCAACGACAAGCCTCAAACAGATGCAGCATGCTCATGATGGTACCTATGGCAGGCGTTTACTCGTTCGGTGCTCGTGAAGTAAGCACGAGCGATTGCGAGCGTGCCAAAGATACCCTCGCGTGCGTGATGCTCGTGTTCAAGCATAGCCTCCTTTATTTACAAAGCCTGGCCAATCGCGAAATATACTCTGGTTTGAGGCCTGCCGCTGTCGTTTGTTTCTGTTTGTCGCTTAGTTGGACTCGGGCATTCGTGTTATATTTCGGCAGAGTTGTAATCGGAGGCTGCCTTTTACCTCCCGATTGTTATGAGCGAGCTGTTTAGTATCACACCTGGGCTTAAAGGGACACTGACAGGGTGTTTATGCCCGCCGAGGTTTTTAGTTTTACATGACATATGAGAGCCCAACTACCCAGAACACAATTTGCGACTCGAAATTCGGTTTCTTTCCGCCCAAAAACTGCCGAACAAGAACTGGCCGGTTCGAGTCTCGCTCACTCTCTTTTCCGTGGTCACGGGCCGTTTTCTAAGGTATCGAAGCGACCACCAAATTTAATCCAAGTCGTTGGTCACTGAAGGCAGACACCCAATATTAAAAATAGAAAAAAATATGAAACCCATTTCTTGTGGCTTCTAAAAAGCTGCAAATACATTGATTAGAAAAAAAAGTTGCACAGAGAACCGGAAGCATTCTGTGCGTGCGTCGTTTCGCGTATCGTGGGACTCGCGGGGACGGCGATGGCAGCGGACGACGGGCGTTGGACCTCTACTTCAGAACTGTCGTTCGCGGTACCGGCGAATTCTGTCTGCCTTTAAAAGAGAAATTTGGGACTGATCAAAAGAATTGGTATTCATCCCCTACAATACGCCCGACCACCAAGCCGATTTGCACGAAGACGTCGCCGAGCCGTCGCTCCCTTCTCGTGGCTGAAGACATCGCTCGCGCAAACGTCAAGCACGACGGGTCTACTTCGGGTTGAATATGCACGCGTACGATTTCTTTACTATGTCGCCAATACGTGGTGCTTCCCGATTTCGACCCGGGAGTGCTTTTGCTCGATGAAAATCGGCAGCAAACTTTCCAACTTACAGTTTACCGGCTGCATTGTTACTAAGGGAAGAAATCACCCAACAAGATGATGTCCGAGTAGCTCAGTCGGAAAGACGTTCGCTTCACACGCGGTGGGACCGGGATCGATCCCCAATGAAACTTTTTTTTTTTTTTCAAACATTTTTTTATGTTTACATTTCTTCTTTTTTTTTATATATAATTATCACTGAAGAAACAAACAAGAAAATAACAAACAAATGTTGTGGACGACACGTCGCTGAATTAAATGGTATGGGATCTCCTTTTTGACACCTGCGAACTCAATGTAATCACTTTCCACAAAATGCAAGAGGCATATAAATCAGGTAGCGTCCGCTTTCCGAGGTGCCTATAAATGTTCTACAGGAATTGCAGCCAGCCATTGGTCCCGATCCCGTTGATCTTTCGGAAACTCTGTCGCACAATGCCACTTTTTTTCGGACGCAGAACATGTGAGCCAGCTCTTCACGCAACATCTTGGGTGTATTCTTTTCGGAGCCGATCATGGAAATTCACCACGGGGACTCACTACTCATCTCCAACTCCTCAATGTACAAAACAACTCATCTTGGACTACAGAACAGCGAGCGGAACAAACATAACTTCAAAAGAATCGCGCGGCAAACAGTTCCCACTACGCCGCGGGTCGTCTGCTACAAAAAGGAGAAGGAAGGAAAAAAAAAAAAAAAAATTGCACGGTCGGGTGTAGCCACGTGACTTCCGCCACTCCACTATCTTCTCTCCACTTCTCCGACCTCCGTCGGGTTTCGGTTTCGGTTTCGAGCAGTTGCGCCTTTTGGATTTATTAAAAAAATACGCTACTCTGTTGCAAAATATTAATTGGGTAGTCCTCCGACACCATAATGAAGCACCTGGCGAAAAATGAAAAAAATATTTTGGGGGGTGTCAGTGTCCCTTTAATTAGATGCACGAATTGTAACTACGAAACACGGCATGTTTGTGAATTGTGATGATGCTGGTTTTTTTTTTTTTTTAACAATAACAAATACATTTTTATTTGCATTTTTTTTACAATAAAGTTGTATGAAACTCTGGCATGCTTTTTATAGACCTTGTGCAGGGCAACACTTTGTTGGATTTGGGCAGCGGCCCGGTTGTCGCGAACGTTCTCCTGGGCTCCAGTCGATGCAACCACATCGTGATGAGCGATCTAGTCGAAACCAACAGGTTGGAACTCATGAAGTGGCTCAACAAGGACGAAGATGCCCTCGACTGGACCTTCCGCGCGGAGAAGGTTGCCGAGGCGGAAGGCTATACGTACGTAGCGGTGTTCAAATTATTAACGCAGTACTTAATGTATCAACTGCACCGCCACAATGAGGACTTCCTATTTCTTACATGAAATTATTCTAAAGTTTCTGCTAGTATAAAAAAATAATTGTAAAAATTATTTAAAATGTTTATTCAATTTGTTTTCTCACAAATGTAGAATTGGATTATGTTTTTTTTTTTTTTTTTATCATAAACATGATGCATGCGTGCCTCCTGGGTTAGAGTATACTAGAAGGAACGGGTGGGGCAACCGGAGTGCTATTTTGATACCTCCACATGTGAAAAAGCGGCTAATACAAGCCACTCTGCTCGTAGTGCACTAGAGGGCGCTACG
This sequence comes from Ixodes scapularis, assembly GCF_016920785.2. NCBI lineage: Eukaryota > Metazoa > Arthropoda > Arachnida > Ixodida > Ixodidae > Ixodes > Ixodes scapularis. The sequence goes on from NW_024609868.1 coordinate 21,032,406, forward strand.
AGCGAGGTGGTTTGGTTTAGCCGCTTTTTATGAAAAACGCGTTTCGTTCCAACGCCAAGCTTGACCGGCTCACTGGATAGAAACGATAGAACGCCGAACCAAAGTTTTTATACAACATTGACGCCAGGCGTCACGTACATAAAGTCACCGGGACCTGATTTGTCGTCACAACGCCATGCTTAATCAGGACGACGCCTTTACGTCAACGTCGTCATCGACGTTGACAACGTACGTTACGCGACATCAAGGCTGCGTTCTGCCGTCATATTGCGTTGACAACGACGACGATGTCAACGTTGACGTTGATGACGACGACGACAACGTCACGGGAGGTCAAGATGACGGCGTCCTTGTCAATGCAATGTCATAAGGACGCTTGGTGTCAGTTCGTTGACGTCGTTGTCGACATGACGCAAGTCGACGTCACGAAGACGTCGCGACAGCTTCAGGACGTTGACGCCATCGTTGACGACGTTACAAGACGTCACGACTTCGTCGCGACTGCACTTCGACGTTGAAGCTGGCGAAGGCGACGACGTTACACGCCGTCAAGGTTTCGTCGTGACGTGTACGTTCACGATGATGTCAGGACGACGTTAACGTAACGTCAGCGATGTCTGACGTTGCGTGCGGCGTCGACGTCAACGTCGGCATCGACGACCACGTCCACATCGTCCTCGATGTGGCGCGCGACGTCATGACCGTGTTACAACGGCGACTTGAGGTCGCCAAGTGGCGTCGTCCTTGACGCGACGCGACGTCACGACGAGGCTTACGACGGCATCTTGGCGTCGCGTAACGGCGTCGACGATGACGTCGTGGCGTCGTCCTGTCGTGGTGCTTTGACGTTCCCTCTGACGTCGAAATCATAAAAAAAATACAGTATAGCCCCTAAGGGGCTATATTGTCCTATGACATTGACCTGTGTCGTTGCTTGATCGCAGCAAAGGTGGCGCAAAGATCAAAGTGTCTTGGTTCCACCTGATCGCTTTCCACATTTTGAGGCACAATTGAAAGCATCAGCGGCGCCTATAGCTCGTCCCACTCGTACCTTCTAGTACACTCTACCTGTGTTGTTGAAACGGCAAAAAGAGTTTCTTTTCGCTTTCTTTGTTTTATTTTTAAGCTCAGCGCAACTGCACATTTCTCACAATTTACAAACGTGTGGAATGCAATCTGCAATCTTGCAGCGCTGCCTGGAGATTGAGCTTCCCACGAACGTTTTGCCAACGTGAGCAAGTCGAGCATCTGAGTGCCGAGCAGCCTATTGGCTCCATCGAGTGGAGTCTTTTTAATACCCCTGTCAGACGGGAAAGTAATACGCGCGCCACACGGGCAACTCGAATGCCATTTACAACGAATGACATTTGAGCGGACGGCCAATCAGCGCGCGACACTCCGGGCGTAGCGCGTTCCACGCGCGACAGATTGCGAGCTGATTCGCCGATCACACAAATGCTATTCGTTGTAAATGGCATTCGAGTTGCCCGTGGGGCACGGGTATAAATGTCATTTTGATCGAATGTCATCCACCGCTCGGCAAATCAGCTCGTGATGCTAGTTCTGCACGTGGCGGGGGCACGCGAAGAGTGGCATATTAAAAACGCGGATTGGCCGAGCTCCAATGCCATTTTGCTTAAATCTCATTTAACGTGCCTGTCTCACAGGGGTATCAGACAGGTGGCACAATCATGTACATCGAATGTGATACAGCGTGCATTCGCGTTGCCTTTCTACTCAGCTTTTCTCGGAGGCGCTTCGTACAGAAATGTATCAGATGAAATACAACATGCATTGTAGGGTTCAACAGTGGGTTGTTTAATCGCTCTTTCTTCTCCTTTTCGTCGTCCTCAGATTCGTGTCAGGACTGAACGTACAGTGTGCTTTAAACGTCAATGACTTCAGCTAGACTTTTTTTTACTATATTAAAAAAATACCTTTTATATTTTCTGTTTCTTCGGAGTTCAATCCATCTAAATCTAAAGGAAGCTTTTTTTTTGCTCATTGCTTTAGGGAACGTAAAGCAATAAGTCGTTGTACAACTGACTCGGAACAAAGTGTATACCAACTTATTGCAAGGATAACTGTCTGATGAAACTCACAAATCTTGCTTAAGAAAATATATCGTGCCAACTGGTTGGATAACTTTAGCATAAATATTTCTCGTTCCCTCAGGAAGAGCGGATGATTTTATGTTGATTTCCTGGATTTCAACAATAAGATATATTGAACAGGGTGACGCCTTAGCTGGAACAAGCTCGAGCCTCAGGATATGCTGAAGCGTTATCGAAGGCAGAGAGCTCGCCCTAGAGGCACCTTCCTGCCTTTCTGATTCTGTCATTTACTACATATAAGGTCATACAAGGCCAATACGCCGAGACGGTAAGCATTCGGGCAGCTCAAAGTGTGCCAGCGATACCTGACGATATCTCACCTGGAAGTCTAAGAACACGTGGGGAGAAATCGGCGCCATCACCGACCGCCGCGATTGGCCAGCGCCAAGGTCAAGTGTGACGCTGTCCAATCGCGGCGGCTGGCGATCTTGCCGGTTTTCTCGCAGATTGTCCAACTTAGAGCCCCTGGCAGGTCTGAAGACAACTTGCGAAAGGAACCCCAGAGCCCTAATGCTTCCCGTATCTCTGTTCTCTGCACCCGTGATGAGTGTGAGCCATCAATCTTGCGTAAAAGCTCACCTCCACTTTTTCGTTCTACCATCCAGCGACCTCAGGAAGGGAGCCCTGGAAATAATCGAGCGCACACGCTTAGCCGTTCGTAAAGTGGTTCCCTGCGATGTCCTGGAGCCCGGAGTGCTCCCTGAGGAACACAGGCAGAGCTTCGACGTCATTATATCCTCCGGATGCCTGGAATCGGCCACAGCAGACCACGAATCTTTCCGGAAGGCGGTTTGCAACGTGGGAACACTCACGAAACCTGGCGGTCTACTTGTCCTTGTGGGCGCGGGTGGTGTAAAGAGCTATCCCGTTGGAGACGTGGCATTTGCTCACGCGAACATCACCGAAAAGGTGGTAGAAAAAGCTATTAAAGATGCCGGCTTCCAGATGGAAATATACCATCCCCATAAAACTTTGGATCTTGCGGAAAATCCAAACATGTTCACGTTTGTTCTGGCGGCCCGTAAAGCATGAATCGGGAAATAGAAGTGTATCTCAGTTTTTACCAAATAATTTGATATGGCTTGTCCTGCTGTCTGACTAGCAACGTACAGACTGTAAGAAAATATAGCTCTGACGATTTTTCTTGTGAAGTGAATGCACAGAAGTCAAATAAAATTTTATCTAGTTCAGTGTTAAATTTATAAGCAATAATTGAAGACAAATGTACTATTCCGAGATTTAAATACCCTGACACGAAAATTCGCGTGCTGTTGCTGAGATGTTTGCCCCATTTATCCTTCTATTGACATGTGGAAAGGCGGCTTTCAGTGAATTGTTTTTACCTCGAATTCTCGTAACGAACTTTTGAAACTGACTGTCTAATAAAATTCCTCACGTAGAAACATAATGAAACGAATAATTTCTATATGGCGTTCCTGAGTGACTCCATATCCCATGATTAACAATTCTGTTGAAACAAAGGCACATGACGTGATGCTTTCAAACGGTGTATAACAATTTCTAACACGACAGAACAAAACATTAACTGGAATAGTTGAGTGTAAAAGTAGATGTCGTAAAAATGGCACTCGCATTAGGCAGTAAAACTCATTGTGAAATGATGTCATTATTTCCAAATCGAAGCACAGTCGTTGATATATTTGGTGCCGCGTTTTTTTGTTTTTTTTTTACAGTTACTTTTATTTTTAGTTACGGCATTACTAGGAGGTTTTAGAAAAATTTGCTTGAATGTAAAGCGTCTTCAACTACCTAAGGCAGGAGCTGAAATATCTACTCTGCGAGTCTACAGCGCGTTGCACCTAGCCCCATTCTTTTGTTGCATTCATTTATTTATTTGAATACCTTCAGTTCAATTAGGCATTACAACAAAGGGGGGGGGGGGGGGCGAATATACTTGGGAGTGAAGTAAAAAAGTAGCTATACAAAACTTTAAAATATGACAATCACATTATCGTAAAATAGTTTGAATTATACAACAGCACATCACAATTGGTAGGCTGTCCTAACAAAGTTACAAAAACACCAGGAAGAGTACCAAATCAGTGGGGAATAAAACATATTGTTAATTTTAATACCAACAACAGAAACTGACAGTCTGTTTCCATCATGTTTTGTTTTAATAATAAAAAAAATGAGTTCTTAAAAAAATAAAACAGTTCTGCACCGGAATCGCTTTTCCTTATAGACGAGATTGCTTCATTGGGAAATACAATTCGCTCCGTGAATGTAGGTCTCTCTTTTAATATTGTATAGTGAAATATTTCACGAATAAAAATAATAGATAAAATGTAAACCTGAGAAACAAATTCTGAAGCGAACTTGTGCTGTGAAAGAAGCGTAAATTCTGCGAGAGCCGCAAAAAAAAAAAAAAAAAAGGAAATAACCTCGATGCTATTAAACATCGCAAGTCGAAGGCCTATCCTTCTAAAACTCAACTAATCCATCTTAGGCTCTCTTGAGCTCTTGTTACTTTGAGTCGCCTGTCGTAATTGTTTCAGAAAAATTGGAAACCTCACCTTGTACCTTTTCAAGTTGGGTTTGCTGAACAAACACTTCGGGTCCCACACAACGCGTAAGCAAACACGCAAATTTGTTTTTGTTCTTTTTTTGTTTTTTGTTTTTAAGAGAAGTCGGCACAGGTTTAAATATACGGGATAAGAAGTCAAGCATTCTTGACGATTTAGAAGAAATATAGCGTACTTTATGTACTGCGAGCAGCCTGGACGGTAACAGAAAGCACACAATCTAACGGTAATAAAATTGTACTCAAGGAGGTTAGAAAAGAGTACGTAAAAGCACAACTGCACTATACCACAGCGTGTTTTCAGAATAAAGAGAGAAATGTCGTCGGTACGTGGCTTATATACCCCTATTGGAAAACCCCAATACGAACAGCGTATTATGGATATTGGCAAAAAATATTTTATTGAATTACAATACTACATGCAGAGTGTATTGGTAAACATGACATTTATTGCATTGTATTACAATAAGGATTTGTTATGGGATTCCAATATCCATAATACGCTAAAAACATTGGAATCCCATACCGTATAAACCCTTATTGGATGTAGGAACCTCTGGCAGTCGTGGATGGTTACGTTCAAGCAAACTTTTATTTACATTATCTACAAGCTGCAAGCGATGCGATCTGACGTGTCGTTCCCAACCGTTCCAAACACGAGCCTCGTCTCGCGCCCAAGCCACGCGCTCCCCCGGCCGCCAGCTCCTTGCCACGCGCTCCCTTTTAAGACGTCTCTGGCCGATTTTCTCCTCGTCTTCGATGTCCTCGTGCCAGTGATATGGCTTATTACGAAACACTTGAACGCTCCAACATTGGATCCCCATGTGCCGTATGGGGATCCAATAAGGGTTTATGTTTCCAGTGTACTTAGCGTATTACGGATATTGGAATCCAATATATTATATCGGCCGCCAATAAAACTATTTACGAGTTGGAATATGACGTTCAGCACGACATTTCTTTGCAACGCAGTCTCTTGTGCGTATTTCTGAGTGATGAAATTAAAAATGTCGCTGTTGCCAAATTATGAATAAAGAAGCAAAGCACTGGGCTTATCCATACCAAATATATTCAAGATAATCCTGAATTGGAGGATCCGGCATTTGCTGCAAGAGAAAGTTAATTGTTTAGGACCCTCATTCAAAAACCTGATGTTTGAAAACAGAATGTGAAATCTTCACTTTTTAATAAAAACAGCACCTGCTAGCTGCAGCCATATAGAAACCTGCAAGATAAAAATTTGTGATTAGTTCGCGACAAGTAGCGATTCTTCACTAAGCCAGATGGAATCAAAACTATGTCTACGTCGATTGCGGTAAATGAGCTTCAATGCCACTGCCCCGGGTCATTCTGAGCTCGGGCAATTAAATATACGTATCCGCTCGTCTGGCTTCACTATTTCAGCTTCGCACCAAACTAGAGTATCTGGAATGCTCACCTTTGAGAAAAAACGAAGTGGTGCCTGCTCGCTTGTAGGCCGTGGAAACTGGAAAAGAGATTTGAGATTAGTTGCGTCCAGGTAGCAATTACTTTGAGTAACCACGTAAAGTACACTAAGTCGGAAAGATTCAAAATTACATGCGCGAGACATAGATATCCTCTTGCGGCGTAACTGGGCACACGTCAATATCGCCCACGTGTACTACAGAAAAAATAAGCTTCAATGAAGGCATCCCCAGTCGTTCTGAGCTCCGTCAATTAAAAATGTTGTACCGGTCGTCTGGATTCAGTATTCCTGCTTCAGGCATCTGGAATTCCACCTTTGAGTAAAAACAAACTGGCACCTGCTGGCTCTTAGGCTGTGGAAACTGGCAGAAAGATTTGCGATTAGTTGCGTCCAAGTAGCAATTTTTTTTGTAGCAGCCACCTACAGCACACTAAGCCGGATAAATTCAAAATTACATGTGCGTGACATAATATGCCTCTTGCAACAAAATGGGTGCACGTGTTTTCGCCTACAGCAATACTGAAGCCAGACAAGCGATACGGCATATTTACTTGCCGGAGCTCAGAACGACTGTGGACGCTTTCATTAAAGCTTGTTTTTCTACAATACACGAGGGTATCGCAGCAAAACAAGCTTCAGTGAAAGCGTCACCAGTCGTTCTGAGCTTCGTCAATTAAATATACCGTACCGCTTGTCTGGCTTTAGTATTGCTGCTTCAGAGCAATCCAGAAAATCTGGAATCCTCACCTTTAAACAGTAATGAACTGGCACCTGCTGCCTTGTGGGCCATGGATACCGCAAGAAAGATTTCCGATTAACTGCGTCCCAGTACCAATTTTTTTTTTTTTTTGGGTAGCCGCTGATTGCACATTCAAAATTACATACCCGGGACATAAATGCCTCATGCAACGGAACCCCCTTCATCCTTGCTCTCTGTTAACTCTGCTCACCTTCGCCGCTTGCCTCCGATACCTGTGCTACTTCTGAGTCTCGATTTCCTGGTTCCCAAAGGCCACGCCATGGCTTGCACCAGGCACGGGTCTGTCAGCTCCGCTACCGTCACTATTGTGGCAAGGACGCCACGGCACCTGGGTGCTTGATGTGTTCTTTTAATATTTTGAGCATGGCTCAAAACAGGTGGATCGGTGTCTGGTATGCCCTTTGCTTATTTGCGGATCGTTCCAAAAACAGGGGGTATAGGCGCTTCTGTGATCTGGGCGCATGCTCGATATTTTACAATAGTTGAAATTGAACTCTCCAGGAATTTCGAAACAAAACAAACAGAATGTGCATGCGAAAAAGCATAGCAAATGAAACACCCACCATCTATCTATTTTCGGTTCTTGTCCGCAAGAAGCTGTCGTATATGTAGCCTCCCTTGCTTAAGCCGCTCCTCCCAGCAATTCTTGGCAGCAAGTGGCTGCCAATCAGGAACACGAGTTTGTTCTCGGCCATTAAGAGCAAGTATTTTCAAGGTGAGCTGTTGCCCGCCTATATGAGTTTCAGCATTCGTCATGCAACTCAAAATCAAAGCCCGGGGTTTGCATTGCAAAAATGTTAACTCGGAAGCGCATAGGGAGGAAGCTTTATAAAAGTATCCACCTGCCTCACCAAGTGAAACCGAAACTAAAAACATGACATCCATTTGAAACAAAAAAAAAAAAAAATTGTCAGCTCGAGTTAACTCGGGGGCATCACGGAGCAAACAAGCCACGGTATGAGTATGCTTGGTTCAGGCTTGTGTAGGAGTGGTCGATGACTCGGTGTTTTCTAAAAAAAACTTATTTTTTTCTAAAAGTGCGGTGGCCGAATATTCGAGGATGGGCATTGAGTCGGGATGTTACGGTAAGAAGTTCATCCACGTGCCGGAATTCGTGTGCCTTGTCCCCCTTGAGAGGGGGACAAGGCCTTCAACATTTTAGGTTCGCAAAAGAAGTGTCAGTAGTGACGTCTCATTTTACATCAGGCCTCTCAATTTAAAACGCACTATAAATGACATGCCTGAGATTTGTTTGGGTGTACTTCCTCTCAGCAAGTATAAGGATATAGTGTCCGAATTGTGTCTCATCCTGATGAATCGTCGGCGGAGACCTGAAGTGTGGTCAACGTCAGAGTAGACCTTTCGAGACAGAATCCTTATACTTGCTGAGGTGAAGTACACCCAAACGAATCTCAGACATGTCATTTATAGTGCGTTTTAAATTGAGAGGCCTGATGTAAAATGAGACGTCAGAACTGACTCACCCCTTTTGCGAACCTAAAATATTGAAGGCCTTGTCCCCCTCGCTAGGGGGAAAAGGCACATGAATCCCGGCACGTGGATGAACTTTTTACCGTAACATCCCGACTCAATGCCCATCCCCGAATACTCGGCCACCACACTTTTAGAAAAAAATAAGTTTTTTTTAGAAAACACCGAGTCATCGACCACCCCTACACAAGCCTGAACCAAGCATACTCATACCGTGGATTGTTTGCTCCGCGCTGCCCCCAAGTTAATTCAAGCTGACAATGTTTTTTCGTTTTTCAAATGGATTTCACGTTTTTAGTTTTGGTTTCACTTGTTGAGGTAGGTGGATACTTTTATAAAGCTTCCTTCCTATGCGCTTCCGAGTCAACATTTTTGCAATGGCGAACCCCCGGGATTTGATTTTGAGCTTCGTGACGAATGCTGAAACTCATATAGGCGGGCAATAGATCACCTTGAAAATACTTGCTCTTAATGGCCGAGAACAAACTCGTGTTCTTGATTCGCAGCCATTTGCTGCGAAGAATACCTGCACATATCCTAAAGAACCCAGCCTTAGTCTAACACAAATGCTTTGTCCGGACAAGACAAAAAAGCCTGATACAAGACCACAAAAAACAGGAAATAGTGTTCGCGAGAGATGAAAACAGACCCAGGTGGAGAAGCTCGTTCTATGTTTCACCTTAGTCAAATAGTATGGCTCATCTGGCTAAAACAGTGCATGTTGCTAAAAAAATATATATATTTTACCTCATTTAGCAGAGTTTACTGCCAAGGGTACCTGCACACCAGAACACGTCAAACTTAGTCAGGTCTTTCTTTTTTCTTTTGATGAGCCACAACAAAATTCTACACGGGTGATGAAACAAAATATAAGCCCACCAACCCAGTCCGTTTGCCTTGATGCAAGCACAGTGCCTCGGCCGACAAATGAGGTTCTATTCTTGGTCACTTGTCATATTTGGTGGGGATAGTCAAGTAAATGAAAATAAGGTAATCTTTCTTGCAGCCCACAGCTGCAAACCAAATTCATATACCTCGATAAACGACCTGGAAATAAAATTGGGGTGGTGGCCGAGTGGTTTAAGGTGTCAGATTTCATATTTACAGACTAGTTTTGGCTTAAGTCCTCCTGGTGTATATTTTTATCTTTATAATTATATCTAAATTGTTTCTTTTTTTATTTTTAAGGCACAAGCACATAATCTATACGCTAATTCACCTTTAGAAGCGCTTTAATTATACTCCGCGGCTTCCTATAGTGCTCGTAATTGATTCTCGGTGAGAGCGGTTTTAATTTTCTTTCTTGCTGTCGCTGCTGCTTGCTTTCTCACCTTTAAAATGCTGACAACTCGACACAAAAGTAATGAAAAATGTGTTTAAAATGTGGTGAAGATCAGCATTTCCAGGTTGTACTCCTGCTTCATGCCCCGACCAGCCACCATACCATAGCTGAGTGCAATGACGAATGGTCCCAGGCCTGTGACCCGACTGTACATGGCCTTACGGTGTTGCGCGACTCATGCAGCACCTATGCTTCGCGATGGAGCCAGTGAGCGAGGTGCGACCTGCTAGAGCTGTGCAAGCCACACCTTTACAGCCTGCAAAGCGTGGGCAGATGCCTCTCCCTTTGCAGAGTTTGCAATAGCTCACCGAGAAGCTATTGCAAGCACTAGACAGCCAATGAGTGTGAATAAATGCGCTTCTTAAAATGAATTAGTGTGTAAAATATGCGTCTATACGTAAAAACTTTAAAAAAGTATATAGTATATACTAAAAAAGGCAAAAAAAATGTTTCCATGTGGGCTTGAACCCAGAGCTCCACGGCCTTGAATTCAGTTCCCTAAGGCCCGCTTCAGACGGAGCAATTTCGCCCAGCAACTTGGCGTCGCAACACCAGCAACACGGACCGCCCGCGTTCCCACGGAGCGACCGAATTGCTACTACTTGCCATCATAATCATGAAATCTTATTTTTCTTGCAGTACTTAGACGCACAGTTATCTCCTAAAAATATGTTTTCATATCTTTAAATTGCGCTGAGAATACTAACTCATCTTTTTGAAACGTTTATTTTCAAAACGATCCATTTCAAACAAAAACTAAGTCTTCAGTTGTCATCACTACCACAGGGGTGTCACGTGAAAATATCGCATTCCTTATTGGCTGCTGCCGCTTCAAACATCTCCAAGTAGTCAGAGTTGCTCGTCCGCTTCGAGCCGGACCCGATCTCAGCAATTCGTGTCGATCTGGGGAAAGCTAGGGAACAACCCGCCAGCAATCCCGAAATTGCTGGAAAAGTTGCCCCGTCTGGTACAGAGACCATTTAGGAACGTTTGGGCGGTTAAACGTCGTACTACACATTTTTACAAAAAGAAAAAAAACAAAAAAACATCGGGTGTTTAAACGTTGTGCAAAAAGTTAAGGAAAGGGAATGTACCATTATGTTCAGTAAAGTTCGGTGACAAGACTCGGGACTCGTGCACGAATGCCGTTATTCTTGGTGTGACCACATGAGACTGTCTCGCTGCCTTTGCTGGGGTTTATCTAACTGAAGTAACTGTACGAAAAGTAGAAGAAACACATGTGCATAACACTCATTTTTCACAAGAAAATTTGTCAACGTCCAAAATAACCCATGGAGAAAATTATGCGAGTAATTTTTCGGCCGCGTTGGTCGAGTCACCTTTCGTGGCCAATGTTTCATTGGAACTTTAATTGTAGCGAACAGTTATGGGGTATATTACGAACAAAGTGCCATTTGGTTTTGTACGAAACTAAAACACACAAAACGGCACTCTAATACAGTATGTTGAGGTACCTCTGAACAAACGTCAGGGTTTCATGGCGCCTCCTTCAGATACCTGATGTTGAAGATGAAATATATGCACCAAGGAGTGAGCAAGCAGTGACTTCAGATTTGTCTCAAACACCAGCGACATGTCGACAAGGAGTGCAACGGATAGAATGTCGTCTAGAAGTGCGCCAAGATGAAAAAGCAAGATCTAACGATATCAGAATAAGATCACACCAAAAAGGCACCGTTGTAGTGAGACAATCTACGACGTAGAGACAGTATTCGGGAGTCAACCGACGTACAGCAGCGATTTACTTTGCGTTGATTAAGGTTAAACATGGCCGAAAAATTTTAAAAAACGCGTGTTGTTTTTTTACATTATCCGCTGAGCGCAGCCGGTAGCAGGGCAGTTGGGCGGCGTCACGAAAATCCGACTCACTCGCTAGCGTTTCTGAACTTCGTTCGGCGCCAGTCGGCACCGCCGATCAGTGGTCGGCACTCATAGTCTACCAGGGAAGAAAAAAGTACGAGCTCAGAGCCGAGCGTCGATCGCCACTTTCGTAAAGAGAAGCTCCGGTAACACTTGGGCGACTCGTGAGCTTCAAACAACGCCTCTTCGAACAAGCCCGCGAATACAATACGTCGTACGGTTTGCGCCGGCAAGCACGCTGGGAGCCAGGGGGCTGGAGGTTGAATCATAGAGCTATTATAATGTACGCTAGAGGTTCAACTGGCGCTAGTGTCTATGCGACTTCCGGGAGGCAAATTGAAGCAGACAGCAACCAGTCTACATTTGCGGTGCTCCTGTGCATTCCTATGGGAAAACGCGCGTGAATTTTGTCTCTCCGCCGGAAAATTACGTGAATAACTTTTGTTATATCGGTTGTACCGAATAGTATGTACCTTTATTGATATTGTGAAAGTGTAATTGATTTAGTTACAGCATTTTTCTTTACCACTAAACGATGGTAAACTTCGGCCCCAACCTCCGTTCCATGGCAGGTGCGTAAAAATGTGCGACGATTCTAAGCAAATTAATAATCGAAAGGAATGTAGAGTCTGCTCAAGGTTCGCTAGCATTCCGGTGGCGCTTATATATTGCTAATATGCCCGTTCTGTCACTATATTAAAATGACTTCGCCGTGCATCTTCACGATCTGTTAAAAAAATAAAGTATGTGGGCTACGAAAGGTGTGTCTTTTCATTATTTCCTATGTCGGGCAGTTTTAATCGGGCACCTGTTCTCTGGCTTCTCCCTATTTGCAAACATTTGTAGCGTGTGGGTGATGATTTGAACCCAGAACAAGCATCTTCGCACACATTCATGAGCAGAAAGAATAAAGCAGTACTTATTTAGTGCAGATCTGACTATATTACGTGGCTTTCAATTTATTTGGATCGTCTGCATTCACAGGAGGTACTTATCCAGTGGTACTGCGTAGTTCTTGCCGTCTCTTTTTGTTTTCCATATGTCCTTCGTTCGTTTGGCACGTATATCCCCATGTTGAAAGCGCCGACGCCGCGTTCGCGCTAACAGTGTCCGGCAGTGCACAAAAATACACGTACGAAGCGGTTTAAGCACCGTTTTTCATGCCACGAATTTCAAATAAAAACGCAGTAACTGACCAATTATTTCGTCTGCGTAACTGAGAAATGTTCGAATGTGCCCAGTACGTACGAATTATTTGTGATATTTGCTCTTATAATCGAGCGCAGAGAGAAAATGCATTCGCTTTTTCCCATAGAAATGCATTACCGGAAGTCAATTTCGGACTGGTTGTTTGCTTCAATTTGCAGCAGCACACTAGCGCCAGTTGAACCTCTAGCGTACATTATAATAACTCTATGGGTTGAATATCCGAAAGAGACGAGGCGCTGGTTTCTAGGTCTATTTCGCACATGAGATAACAAGATAGCGAAGCTAGCCGAGTGTGAACACTGACTGACGTTACATCGGTGTACACGCAGTCGAAATGACGCCTGCGACTGAGCACAGTCAGAGGCTTTCAAGAGGGGACACATGCGTTCAAATAAGCTGCGACTTCAAAACATCATGTCTCCTTTGTGTCCTTCGGTGTTCCCTTCGATTTGTGTACACCAAAGCACTTAATGCTGCAAGTAATTAAGTCGTGTATACGTACCTTTCGATGCGATTGAAAGTGCGTTGGTTTCACTTGGAACCCACGAGCAAAGTGCGCGATGAACTTGACGAACTGTCATTCGTCGGTCTCGCCGGGTCGCGCGGTCGCGGTCGCTGCGCAGTTGGCGCAGTGCGCATGCTCGGCCAGGCTTGGCTGGGCCGCTGGGCTCGGCGGCTCGCTCAGCCGCACAGTGAAATCATAACCTAACCAGTGGTCCCACTCAAGGCCACTTCCGGTAATCGCGCATACACAACACTCCTGAAGCCAGACGGCGACAACTGACGGTGTAAAACAAAAGCAAACAAAAAACAGAATTAAAAGGAATCGCGATAAACTAAATTGAGTGCGTTAGTGTTAATATTTAAAAAAAAACATAAGCTAGGTTATAATGATAAACCAATATGGAAAGCAAAAATCGAGCAGTGACCGTTAGCTTTCGAAGTTCATTGCCCTAAGCAAAGGCATGCACGTCGCCGGTCGCATTGTCGGCGTTGTCGGTGTTGCTGTTCTGCGAATTTCTCTTTCCTAGTATATATTTCCCTTTCTGTTGGATTCTGGCTTGGCGCTTTAATTTCGCGTGAGTTACCGAATCACGTTATGAATGTGTTCTAAATGGGCCTGCTCAGGCAAGAAACCCAAAAGCCGGGAAATCACTTCGCCGTTCGAGATTCCCGGATTCCGCTTAAAGTTCGTTGCTGGTGAGTGCAAACATTTAAAGTTCTCGTGCTGTCCTTCGCGTCAGGCCATGGCACGATCGTCTTTTCTCCAACGCAGTGTATGTGACTGTTAATTTCTTAGGCAAATGTACGTCGGACGTGACTTGCAAAACAGTGGAACCTAATGAATTGCCTGTTCACACGCAACCTCCAGGTATCGAAGCTTTCACACCACTTTACTGGAAAAATATAAATATCGTGGCAAATGACGCGAATTAGGACCGAACCTGGGATTTGCTAATCTGTAAAATTATAAAAGAGAAGTTAACATAGGAGTATAACATATATATAAAAAAAACTCAACATTATAAAAAGTGAATTTACCAGTTGTTATATATTTGCAAACAGGCTAAGCATGTTGACTGGGTACATTGAACATAATTTTGAATTGACTAGTCAGATGGATGTACCTCGAAGGGAATTAACGAGAAGGCACCTCTAAAAAAAACGTTGCTCAAACATGCAGTATCCTGGACTCACACCCGTCTTCCCTCTCTCCTCAGGATATCCTTTGGGTATGGAGCATGTGGCACCTGTCGTTCAGCATGCGTCGAGATCGACCACCCCCCCCCCCCCCCCCCGGTCAAGCTCCAGACATAATTCATCTCCGCTTGGCATGTCATGAAGTAAGACCCACAGTGCTTCTAATTTAGAAGTATAAGGTGTGTCTCACTTCGTCCATTCACTGCATGCTGTTACTCTTATGTTCCAGTACAATGGTTCCTCGGAGAATTAAAGAGAATACCGAGAGGGCGATAGACGTGTGGAGGCAAGCTGCAAGGGCCGGACACCCGAGACGGGCCATCAGTAACCAGGAGGACAAGGTGAGGAAACTCAAGAGGCAACTCATCATCTGGGCCACAAAACAAAAAAAACAAAAAAAAAAATTGGAGACCTTATGTTGGGAAATTTGTCGACCTTCATCCTTGGGTGGCATGAGCATTTTCTGGTCATATTCGTACGTGAGGTGAATCAACTGTTACTGGAACTAGGTCGACTCATCCTTCTGCAGCTTACAGGGCGTTACCAAAGCTACGGCACCAGCGAGATAACCGGAACATTTGGCTGAGGGACGTGACAACATATTGTGGGAGTATACTGCTCCTACGGAGAGCTCTCACAAAACTTGTTTCATTGCTCTGATTAGCTCCAAAGGGCGGCAGCGTGTTTTCTTTGTAAAATTAGGCTGAAACAGATTATATCTGTAGTGTGGCCACCGAAATTGACATTACTGCATAACATTCCTCATATGGTTTCTGGCATCTATCCTATGATCTCTTACGCAATTATGAATGTCGCAGCCACAAGTGATCACTTGACAATAATCTGCAACACGTCATATGACAAACTGCGTAAATGGTTGGGTAAGTGCAGTAGCTGCAGTTCTGCATATCTGGGAAAAACAGTGGCTGGCAGGGTCTCTCCTCCTCATCACCATCTGTCTCAGAGAGGGCTGTCTTGAAAACCTTTTTCAAGTCATTAGTCTGAAAAGGAGTTTCTGGTGGCGTCACTGCGTTTTCATAGGAGCTAAGCCTTTCTCTTTCTTTACTTTTTCCTCAGGTAAGTTCGCTCTTTGCAAATTTTACAAAAAAAAAAAAAAAAAATGCACCATCTGTGGGCAACGCTGCGCAAAGTCGTAGCGTGATAGGTTAAGAAACCGAATTTTGCGGTCGATTTCAAGAACCTGCCGTCTCCTTGTTTCACACTGTACTTTGTTCTCATCAACATCTCTATCCTCAGTAGCTCTACACTCTAAGAAAAAGTGAGCACCCCCCAAGTCATCATGCGTTTTGACGGCCGTAACTACCCCCAGGCTTGCTTAACTACCCACTGGGCTCAAGCCATTGAGCGTTACCACCCTGTTGGCAGGTGACAAGCATGGGGTAGTCACGTTTTATAAACTCTTGAATTGAACATTCAAGTGCATGCAGTCGTTCTATAGTAAAAGTCACTTCAAAAATCTCAAAAAGTACTTGAAACTTGTTTTCTCTGTGCGTTGGTTACCATTGATTCAAAGTTGAACCGGTGAAACAGGCGTGTGGCTCAGTTCGCCTAAACTGGCAGAAAACAAACATTGCCAAAGAGTACAGGCAACCTTGGTAGGCACCTACTAAAACCCGAGGCAGATAAAAAGTATCGCGGTTGTCCTTTTTGGTTTTTCCGCGGGTTTTACCACGTACTGCTAGTAAACTGCTGGCAGCTGGCGTCGTGCTCGAGGAATTTAACCAAATCTCTAGAAAAGCACAGGTAGCTACGCACAGTCGTGAGTTGACTGGAATGTTCGCCGGACGAGATACTAGCTCTTGTATTTTATTGTGCGGTTCAGTAAAGAGCGCGCTCTCATTAAAGGTATGATCGGTCAATTCTGCGTGCAGATCAGTTGCAAACGGCTTCCTCGGTTCCGCCGAACTTGCATGCCTGTCATACCCATTTTTTTTTGCTTTCAAGTGCAGTGAAGTATGAAGCATTGAACACCACGACTGAGGCCGGACAGGACGAACGTACACAGATATCTTGGGTCATGCCCGTGTATTTCAGTATTTCTCTGTCTTGGCATATATGATTCGCCTTCACCGGCTTATTTGGCACATTTCATCGAGCATACTCGATAAAAAATACTTCAAACAAGTGTGTGTCATCCAAGGTGGAGTACTTTGAAGGGGACTAGGATTTCAGGCCTTTCTGCAGGCGTTCCTTTTACCTATATAAAAGATTCCAAGTAAATTTCCGAAAATAAGGCGTTGGCAAACATACACGTGCTAATTAATTTATATTTTTTTTCTTTCTTTTTTTTTTTAGAAAAAGTACTTTTGGATAAGCCAGCTTTCGGCTCTCGGCGTTCTTTGATGCTTGAGGCCGGTTTAGACACTTGCGTTTGAATGCGTTTGACAGCGTTGCGTTGAGAACTGAAAGCGACTCACCGGCACGTATGAAGCGTGGAATCCAATTCAAGGAATCTTCTTGGCACGCGATATAAGCAGCAGGGATGTCCTGGTTTCTCGCTGCCGCAACGCAGTCAAACGCGACTGTCTCAACCAGGCTTCAGATAATTTAGCATGCGTATTTCGCGTTCGCTGTAGGTGAAGGCACGGTCCCGAAAGCGGCAATTCTGCACTGTCCCCTCGGCGCGAGCGCGAGCGCATAGAACGCATATTTGAAAGACACGCGCTTGAGCAGAAAGAATTGTAGCGAAAAAAAGAGAACTGAAACAACGCTTCAGGGGGGGGGGGGGGGGGGGGGGAAGGGGGAGGCACTCACTTGATCGAATGACGTTTTAGCGAACGCCCACGTTTCATCGAACGACACTTTAGCAAATAGTTGGACGCCGCGAAGCGGCGTTTTCGGGTGGGCCAAGTGGGTTCATATTTTTGTAATGAGCTGCCGCAGACTGTCGGCAGCGAAGCGGCGTAAAGCGCAGCGCGACGGATGGGTTAACGCGCGCCCCCGTTATTCGCTAAAACGTCCATTCGCTGAAAAATCGCTGTTTGCTAAAATGTCATTCGCTCTTCTGATATGGACCCGCTTCGGGGAGGACCGGCGGACGGGCTTCGCAAGAATCACCTGCGCGCGCTCAGTGTACTCAACACCAGAGAGTTTTAGTAGATCGTTCCGATACCTCCGATAGCCCCGATAACGATACCATGCATGCACAAGGGAGGCGGTGGCGGAGTATCGGGTATCGTCATCGAAGTCATGGGAACGATCTACTAAAACTCTCTATTTACTCAACCGCCGCTGAAGTCATTCGGATATGTAAAAAGAGAAAAGAAAATGCATCAGCGTGTTCAGAAAGTTGTGATTGCAGAAATTGGTTTCGATAATTAATACAATTAATTAAACAGGCTTCTGTATACTTGAAGTGTAGGCAAGCGAGAAAACGAGACTAATCAAAACGTGACGTGTAGCGACTATTCAATTTGATTTTTAACGTGCAGTTCACTTTTGCAATAAATTACATTGGAGATACGAGCGCCTTCCTAAGGGCAGTAGAGGAAAATAATATATACGGATAAATCTTGCACAGTCTTTTCGTGTTTATGCAAAATATGATAGTGGTCACCATCCTAATCGGTAACAGAAAATACAGCAGTATATAAGCTGGTGGTGTCGACTAGCGTGTATAGGAATGTGTGTGAATATCTCATGTTGTACCTTGTGCTGTTTGTGAACGCGTTCATGTGTAATATCGTATGATGTCAGTACGTCGCGTATGTATGAAGTGAGGTGTAGAATATGTAATACGTGCATGTCTGGCGAGGCGCTAAGAGCAAAAACTGTTGGTTTCTTTCTTAGTTTGAGCGCTGTCCGTTGGATGGCGCGTGTCGCCGCCCAATTCAAGGAGTCGCGCGTTTATGTGTCTACTTATTTGAGTGAAAAACATGGAGGCGCTCCTTGGCTCTACGGAGCACATAGAGATCATATACTAAATCTAGAGGAAAAGGTCCGCCATTTTCCCATACATTCTGGCTGCCGCAAGCAGCGGACCATGCAGGCAGACCCTCTGGGTCCCAAACACGGTTACATCATCAGAGCAGTTTCGTGAACTTCAACAATCCACGAACTTACCGGTGGAAAAATACTCGCGTTCCTTTCGAAGGTTTCTTTCTGCATAGCGCGCAGATGTACGGCCTCGCGTTAACGCTAAACTAAACCATATACCCGGCTTCGCTGGTGGGGCGCGGCTGGGCGCGGTTGAGGAATACGAAACTGCGCAACCACCAGATTTCCGAGATTTCGACAGAAGGGAAGTTAATGCAGCGTGATGACTTTATTGCTTTTTATAAGCGTTAGAATAGCTCAGAATTTAGTTTACAACGTTAGATTATCACTGTTTATATTGCTGAGAGTTTCCACTCTTCGCGTTTACCGCGTTTACCATGGCAACGTTGCTTTCTTTCTCTCGTGTTCTGTCGCTCTCTTTCGCGATCGTTCACTCGGGACCCAGGATGTCGGCGCACGGGATTTGCCACTCCTCCTCACCCACCTTTACCCCCCTGACGGAGCAGCCACGAAGGGTTCGGTTCTCGGCCTCTCGTCCCAGTGGGATCAGTCCCATAGCCGGTTGAATGGGGTGTTCCGTGTGGTGAATAGTGCGTGCACAGACGCGGTGGGGATTACCAGGGACTTGAAAGTGGATAACGAATGCTAACAGGTGAGCAGGAGCGTTGAACGATCGGAACCGACGCCGCTTGAATCGGTGATGCCTCCGCCTCGCCGCTGTCAGCCGAAAACGCCGGATCACTTGCGGCAAGCACAGCAAGCAGATTCTCTGTTCAATAACGACATCATTTCATTTGTCGCTATACGATTCCTTCTTTGAATGTTTTTGGCCGCGAAGTAAATGCAGCCGGCCGCGCCGAAAGGAGTCGTAGACAAACCCCCTCGAATGCCCCCCCCCCCCCCCCCCCCCCCATCGCCGCCCCTACTCGTAATAGGTGCGGTGCCGGTGCTTCGATGCGCGTTTTGGAGTGCTTTAGTGCGCACGGAAGGCAGCGAACGGGCGTACAAACTTGAGAATCGTATTTTTGCAAAAAGCAGTCCAGCTCGCTATGCCTTACTCGTTTTGCTCCACTGTCGCTTGCCAGCCGCCATGTTGCTTTTGGGGGTGCTCACTGTGACTACCTGTTGATTTCATGCCGTGTGACTACACATGGGGTCGTTAGTATTACTAAGGGGGGTAGCGATATCTGTGACGGCTTCTGACTACCCCAAATGTAGTAGTACCCTACGACTACCCTTTTGTTGAGAGTGTATCTGTTTAGGTCACTTCCGCTTATCGCTCCTGAATATATGATACGCCGCTTATTTTTTTCTCCTAAATACTGCCGTGCCTATACCCTATTTCACCTTAGGATGTACCGCAGAAAAGGCTACAAGCTCGAGCTCCTTGCTCTGGGGCAGATCTCGGCGGCACAAGCTCTTGTGGAATAAGGGCCGGTTGCACCAACGCCGCTTACCTTAACCCAAAGCGGCGCTTTCCTAAGCCGGCTTAGCGCCCTAAACCGAGCTTAGGTAAGCACGGGTTTAAATTCCGGTTGCACCAACGTTAAGCCGGCTTTACAGACGCGCCCCTAGCTAAACGCTGGATTTGCGTAGGGAATCTAGGGACAAACAGAGCAAACTAGGGAACGCTCAGAGCGACGAATACGATTGGCGGAGAGGAATCACGTGATGTAAACAAACAAAAGAAAAAAGAAAAACTGCCGTAGTAGTCGTCGTCGGCGTCTGCTTTTCGCTGTATTTCTTCGGTGAGTAACAAATTAAAGGCCTCCAAATTAAATCATTTTTTCGTTTAACTTTCAATAACAGAAGTCAAAGCTTCAAATAAACACGAATGCTCTTTACATCTTTGATTGTGTGTTTAATATAGGTTGATAACAGGATATTTTGACAGTGGTAGTAGTTTTCGTGCTCACATTTTGAGGCGAAGGAGCCATCGGGGGCCCCAAATCTCACCGAACGCGAGAAGCACACTCTACTCGCTACATCGCTGAAGACGAAACATCGTGGATATAAGTAGGCAGGTGAGATGACTACTAAAACCAAGTCAAGCCTGAGACCGATGAAGCTCAAAACAGTGACGAACTCGCCACGGCAGCTGCGAAAATGCCCGGAAATCTTCGAATAGAAGTCGTCGAGTGGTCAGGTCAAGAGTCCTTGCATCGACGGTACTCGTTGCTATCAGCAAGGTGACAGAACTGCACTGTACCGTCGTTGAACATCCGCTGCAGCCTCAAACGGACTTCAGTTTCACACTGTCGAGTTCAGAAAAAAAAAAAAAAAAAACTCCCACTAGTACATCACATCGTGCCGATAAGAACGGTCGTCTCTTCGCATCACCTGCCCCAGCCTGCCCCGATACAGCAATGAACGAATCTAACATAGTAGTCGTTACGATTTGTCGTCACCACAAATGAAAGATATAAAGCAAAATATTCCTAAAAAATCGCGATCACCAAAAAAGTTACGGAGGATACACTACAAGGCGCAACTTTCAACTGAATTTTATTGAAAACGTGTTCCGGTATATAGTCTCAACCATCGTCACAATGACAACAAACGACAAAAGTAAAGGGAAAACACCATCACAGAGCACAACTCGGAAACAACAGTATCTCGTTCTCGGGAAACGAATGAAAGATATAAAGCAAAGTATATGAAAAAAAAAAAAATGCGATCACCAGCAAAGTTACAGTTATGGAACGATACAGTTTTCTGAAGCCAAGATTCTACTCGCGAGATAAGAAAAATTCACTGAAGATCGTCTCAAAACTCAGAAAACGAAAGAAATTGAATTTTCGCTGTTTTATTACTTAAAAGCGCCGCAATCTAATGCAAACGGCAGAGGTGTCGACAATCAGCTGATCGCCGAGATCATGTACTGCCACTATTCAACGCGCTGATCAGATTGAAGAATACGCGCTGCAAGTGTAAATAAACAAGGTGGTAAATAACAATACGTTACAGCTATGCAAAAATAAGTAAGTACATACGAATAAGCTCGTTGACAGAAGAACCAACGGGAATACAGACGTGAGCCCCACAGCTCCGTACGTTTCTCGGTTAGGGCTAACACGCCCTGAAAGTGAAGAGCCAACTTGAAAACAGGGGTCGATAAACACTTCACACGACAATATTTTGCATCCTTGTCACAATCGAAAGTCATTTTGTCGAGACTTTCACGCTGATGTAGCCTAAAACACTTTGCACAACCAATTTCGTCCACCGCGTCGACCGTGACAAACCAGCCGCCATGTTTTTAATCCAGGATTAAGAAACAACCAGAAGCAAAGCGCCCAATGTTGAGCGCTTAAGTTAAGCGTAGTTTAGTGCTAGGTTTAGCGATAAGCGAGTTTGGTGCAACCGAACGAAACCGAAACTAAGCTTAAGTTCCCGGCTAAGCTCCGCTTTGCACTAAGCGGCGTTGGTGCAACCGGCCCTAAGGGTAGCTGCCAACGGCTATGAGCTCGCGCTCCTAGCCTTCGCTGCGGTACAACATAAGGTGAAACGGAGTATTCTTTATAGTCGCTGTTCGGTCGCTGATTCTCCGTGTAGTTCGTGACTGCTTAGAAGCACCACTGATTTTAGAAGAAATCTCGATAGTCGTATCTGCACAGAAAGTCGGGGGCGCAAAAGGAGCTGGTGGCGATTAGGCATTACACAACGCCGAGACTGCAAGTAAGCAAAGGACGACACACACACACACACACACGAAAAGTCTCTCAAATTTTGAGACTTCTCGTGTGTGTGTCATAATTTTCTTACCTGCTGGTCAGGGTTGTGTTATCACTGGTGAATATTGCTGATTGTCTGGTAAATAATCGGTGTATTTCGCATATGTCAGAAGTTTGCTTTTTGATGGTATTCAATATTACTCCTTTTGTATACAGCAGCTCATTCAGTAGACTATCCCTTCAGACAGCCATATTGACAGTTCCGTAATAGTCCGAAGCGCTCGAGACACACATGCAGTTTACCGTTAATAATTTTTTTAAAGGTTTAAGAAACTTTGGTAACGATAATCTCGCTCTCGAATTTCGCAGCATATTGCTATCTCTGCCTTTAGATAGCAACGCCTCGAAGACATTTGATTAAAAATATGACTCCAGAAAAAAAAAAAAAAATATATATAATCACAACGCGATATAATTCCTGTAGGGTGATTTCACTGACGTAATTTTTCCCACCATTTTGTTGTTGTGAGCTGTCTGGCGTGTGCCGAAGACGAACATTCCAAAGATTTACGTGACCCCCCCAAATGCGTAGAGCACAAAATCTTCTAAGTCTTACCACGCTGACATCTCCTCAACTGGTTGCGATGTAATCCTTCAAATTAGTATTTAAAAAACAAACATACAAAGGAACAACAAAATGGCGGATTGATTTGACGTGAAAACATCCTATACTACTGATTAGAACGTTTCCATTTCATATTAATAAGGCTAAGCCTTATATGTCTCATCATTCAGTCGACCTTCAGAGTCCTTGAGCTAAAACACGTCGGCGACACGTAAGGTACCGAAACGAAAGGTACCAATGAAACGGCGCAAAACGTGCGTCGTCAGAGAGCGCGCTGTCTTCGGAGGTTCGCATGTTTACATTGGCGCTTGGGCTTTCGCTTTCAAGTCGAGTTAGGGGTAACATTAGAGAAGCTGTGAATATTTATTTTTTTTTTCTCCCCGAAATGTTCAGCTGGTTTACCAGTGGGATTTACTGCCTCAAAACCTCGAGGAGAAGTATTTTCCGTGGGCTTTTAGCGTGGTATTAATTAGTGAATTGAGATAATTCAGCCGCAAGTGAGTGCGCTAACATCGCTTCTGTCAACTCATTTTTATCCAGTGAAGCCGCGGTCGCCCTGCTCATGGATCACACACACAAAAAAAAAAAAATGTTTTCAGATGCTGTCTGAGGTCTTCATTGTATGATTGTCCCATTGGCCATACAAAGCCCATGTGCAGGCATGCTTCATGTATGTATGAAACAGACCAGCTTCTAACATGCTTACGCCGAAACTTCCGTTATCATGTCTACAGCGAACTCCGTGTCTTTGTGTGGCACACATAAGAGGCGTTGCTGCGGCTTTAGACACGCGATCCTTTACGCAGGTGCCCTCAATCTAAAGTGGATAGCTCATTTGTGTAGGCAAAGTGAGCAAAATTCTCATACTTATGCCGATAAGAGACGAACAAAATCCACTTGCATTGGATCAAGGAAGCTCACGGTGTCGCCGGTTTCGTCGGGGAATCGGTTTGGCTGCGTGTTAGACAGTCGGGTCTTGTATGGGCAGACAAGCTGTTATATCGTGGCTGCATCCGCTCATCAACATCACTTCGCAGTGCCAGCTGCATTTAAATGCGAGGCGAAAGCTTCCCGCGGCAATTGGGGACAGTCGTGGCGGCGCAGCACTGAAGCCTTGCCTCTACTCAGCGCCAGTGAGACGCGCCAAACTCTGACTGAATCTGTCTGAATCGCGCCAAACCCTTCTCTTTCTTGCCTCGAATCATGCGTGAGACGGATATTATATACATGTGATAATATATGGACTACCTTTTTTGTAACAAGTTATATACATACTATCGCGACTACGGTTAACATATCCTAGTTAACTGAAAAATCATTAAAAAAAAAAGTTCGCGTACGGCGTAAAATAGCTTTTTTTTTTTTAACAAATGCGGTAAAAGGCTATGCCTTACAGCTGATGTGTATTTTATTCCTAACTGGGTCGAAACTAATGATCTTGAACGGAGCAAGTGGAATAAAAGTTATTTCTTAAAGCGAAAAAAAAAAAGGGTAATTGAGCCAGTTTGTTATTTTTGAGATGCTGGTGTCTTCAGTTCTGTCGTATGATGGGATGTCTGGTACAATAAATTTCCACCTATAGAAATCGACTGAAAGTGTCGTGTCAATAGGTAGAGCTTTTAGAGTGACAGACATATCTTCTTTGTTGCGGCTTAAAACACATTCCAACAGTTATCGCATTCTCATGGTGTATTGCGACTGTCTTTAGAGGTTTTTCGGCTCCACGACTTGTAGGTTTAATTGTATACTAAATTGTACCCTAATATTCATGTATCAATAATTGCCAATTTGTTTCTCACAGTTTTGGACCTCATCTATAGCGTGCCTATGAAAGACAATTCGCAAGAAGTAACATGGATGAACGAACCGGATCAAAGTATCTAATCGTTTGTACGGTGACGTACATCAACAGACACAACAAACACGACTATTATCGAGAAAATATACTCACGTTTTAGCTGTTGTTCTTTTTGTACGCAAAAGCGCCTTTAGTTCGTCTCAGTCCACTTGAATCGCTGTGGCAAACTTTTCTTTAAGGGCACGTGAAAGGCCTTTAAAATGTCATTAAACTCGTTTTAAACGTAATTACATTGCGCTTCGCGGCAACCTAAAATGGTACTAACGTGCAACGGAGCTTGTGAAACTTCCTCAGCTCTTCCGCTACTTCGCGTTTGTGGTGCTCTTTTGTTGAACACAACATCAGCGGTATAATATATATTATAGTTATTTTCTAGGTAATCTTGATTCACGCCCCTATATGCTTTTTAGGAGTGTGCATGTGCGGGTCGCGGGAGGGGTATACCCTCTCCTCAGTACCCTTCCATCCTCCTCCTCAGGAGCTGCGCTCTAATTCGGCGTTACAGGGAGTTGTAAAAGACTTTCACTTTTTTTCCCAAAACTAAACTAAATATCGACGAACCCTCGATCTTCGACAAAATGTAGTGCTAGCGTTCCGAACCAAATTCCAAAGTTTCAGCACTAACCGTTACTTTACTCGAAGATTAAAGGTGATTTTCTGAAATGTTGAACAGGAACATTGTGACCGTCAGTGCTGTCGACTACACGGAGATCTATTTCCCCAGTTACCGAAAACCGACAAAAAGGGGCCCATATTCTCTCTGAAATTATAATAAAATTCCTCGTAACTTTTAAATAATATGATACGGTTAGTACTTAAACTTCAGCAACGAGCTCGGACTGCCATCGCCACATTTGGGCGGGGAATGAGTGGTCGACTGATGCATAGTTGATTTTTGCGGTAAGCCAAACACTATAATTTTATGTGGGCGTGTGTGCGTGTGGGTGTGTGTGTGGGGGGGGGGGAGGGGTGGAGGGGGATGGAGCACATGTGCAGCTGTTGCTTTCAGGTTAGAGTTCAAGTATCGATAAAATAGAACAAGAAATTTTAAAAAAAGAAATTGTGACACGAGCGACTGCAACCTTAATCCCACGCGTGGCGCGATCAACTCGCCATCCTGCCGAAATGCTATCACATATGATGTGCTAGATTGTACTAAAGTCGCAGGCGGTCACAGTTGCACTGAACGCCAGATGTGCTACAGTTGGGGACGAAGCCAACGAGGCCGCAGGAGCGTGCGGTCAGGGACTACATGAGTGCGCGTGGACGAAGACAGGAAGCTCCCCCCCCCCCCCCCCGGCCCCTTAACCCCTCCCCCAAGCTGCTATCGGTAGGATGCAAGGTGTTGTCGGTAGCATGCAGGTTAAAGGAACACTGACGGGGCATTTATCAGACATGTACACGTTACCCAAAAAAAGTAACTAAATACCTTTACTCGTGACTCGTTCAAAAAGTAACTAAGCACGTTACTCGTTACCGCTTCTCAAAAGGAACGCGTGAGTTAGCTTAAACGTAAGGAGTTACTTTTCACGTTAGCTTGACGACAAAATACACAACTGTTTTTGTTTCATGGTTTTTTGTTTTCTTTTTAGTAGCTGCTGCACTTAAGCAGTAGCTGCCTCTCGAAGTTTTCATCAGTTATGTTTCCCCGCTTCCTTGAAAATACATCTCCGGCGACGCTGAAGAGTCCTTCCGCCGACGCGCTCGAAGGAACGGCACTGTTGTGCTTCAGCAAGAGCTGGTGGATCTGGGATTCCCCTTTCTCTCGTGTTCTCTCTACTTCTAAAGTTCGAAGTTGACGATGGATTACGTGCCTTCCCGTGTTGGCAAGCTCCGGGTTTACATTCGGTCCGTACTCGGTTCTATAGAAGGTTCAACGAACGAACCTTATTGTGTTCGCTTGGTGAAGCACATTCGCAGCTGTAGAGTTCAGTACAGCAACGCTTATCGCTGGACACGTCAGTCGAACTGTTCGAATGACGTGTTTAGCGATGTACTTTGCTGTAAAGTCATACTGTTTAGTTGTTTTACGGGTTGCCCACCTACCGTTCTCGCAATAGACGCATACTCAGGGTAGAATAAAAAAAAGGCCGTTTGAACGTTATTGTACAGGTTACTCCTCAAAAGTAACTAGATACCGTTTCTCGTTACTTGGCCTTAAAAGTAACTAAGTACATTACTCGTTCCTTTTCTAAAGAAAAAGTAACTAAATAGGTTACCCCTTACCGAAAATAGTAACTAGGTAGAAATAACTCGTTACTTGTAACGCGTTACGTACATGTCTGGTATTTATGCTTGCCGAGGTTTTCATTTCAACATATAAGAGTATAAGAGTCCAACTACCCAGAACATAATTTGCTGCTTGAATTTCGTTTTCTTTCCGCTCGAAAACCGCCGGTCGTGAATTGGCCGGTTTCTGTCGCGTTCATTTCCTTTTTCATGGTCCCATGGCGTTCAAGCTATGTGTAAAAAATGTATTCAAAGACGTGGGTTATCTAAGGCACACATTCAATATTAAATATAGACAACATAATGAACCACATTTTTTTAAACTGTAAACAACTGCAAACTCCAAAACAAAAATTGCACCGATGACAGGAAGTACATGTCTACGTCATTCCCAATATGGCGACGCACCGCGGGATGGACGACGCGATGGCCGCACACGACGGACCAACGTTGCGACGGACGTGGGGCCGCTACTTCGGAACTGTCGTTCAAGGTACCAGAACATCGAGCGGAAGGGACAGAAGTGCGAAACTATCGCACGACAAACTGCCTACGCGAATCGTCGATTCGTCATCTGCTTTAAACGACAAAAAAAAAAAAAAAGAAAAACACGGTCGGATGTAGTTACGTGATTTTCGTCCACGAACTTCCTTGCTCGTGTTTCAGTTTCATGTTCAAGCAGTAGAGTTTTTTTTTTTTTGCTTCATTAAATACATATTTGACTCTGTAGCAAAATATTGATTGGGCAGTCTTTTGACACCATTATAAATCACCTGGCCAAAAAATATTAAAAAAAAAGATTTGAGGGGTGTTACTGTCTCTTTAGTAGACCCTTTTCAAAAGTTCATCAAGCACATTGGCGGTCGCCATTTCTTGGGCACCAAGCGTGTGATTCAACGTTGCTAGAACACTCAGTTGGGAAACTCATCGTTGAAACCGGGGCCGTTGGCCTCCATCGAGACCGAGCTAAATACGGCAACAGCGCCACTCTTTCTCTTTTGTTTTGACTGCGGTCACCTTGAGCTTTTAGAAAGCATGTTTGTGCGTAAAAAACAACAGAAAAAAATTTGTTTTGTTCGAAATTTTTTAAGAGTTTAGTACAAAATGGAAGGCACGTGATGTTTTCTAAAATCTTTAGTTTGCAAGGTTTTGCGACACAATTAATATTGTTTTTATACAACCATGTCTCAGCGGTTGTTTCAAATAGTGCGCCCCGACTTAGGCGCATCCTAACTTCAGTAGTAATTCGCGGCGCGTCCGCTTGGGAGACGGGGGTGGCGTCCCAGAAACCCCTTCCACCGTATCTGTTTCGGCGCCAAAATGGCCGATTGAAGTCAAAATAGAAGTCACGTGCAGTTCCTCGAGTGGCCGCTGCGGGAGAAATGGCGGCGTTAGGATCGCCATTATCTCGGTTCTCGAGCACGGATCGGTGTCACTTTTTCAGAGCAGGCTCTATGGCAGTTTCCCAACTGGGTTGTTCTAGTAACGTTGGTGTGATTGAATCCCGAGTTCTCACCGAACGCTGTCGCTGCTCTCGTTCTCGATCCGAACTGAGCCGAGTTCACGCCGTACACTGACGAAATCCTCGCGTCCAATAGATGCTCAGAGTACGCTCCCAAACAATGGCGGCATGGGATAATAGACGCCTTGCAAAATCAAAGCTACCGTAGCGGCGTAGTGGCGCGTAAAGCATCTTGGGAATCCAATGGTCACGGTGTCGGTTTCGATTTGCCTTCCTCAATTTCACTACATCCCGTCATGAACAAACACAGTGCAGGCATGGTCGAATTCTGTAAACAACTTAATTGACTCCGTAAGTGTGACGTCATGGGTCCAAACAAACCGTTGCTAGGGTCGTTGTTATGGACAAATACATATGGCTAGGTTCCGCTACGAAAACTCGACCGTTCAAAAATCAGGTGTAGAATTTAAACTTTTAAATATCACAGATATAGAAAGCTTGAATGTCATATATGTTTCGACAGAAGTTTGCCAGTAATCGCTTGTTTCTGAAATATTTACGACTGCAACTTCCGGTCCTCAAGATGCCTGCAGCAGACGACGAATGCAAGAAGTATGTCGTCTGCCACACGCCGGCAAACCAAGCCGGCGCCGTTGTTTGAATCGTGTGAATAAGGACGATATTCTGATATTGCATTTGTTCTAAATATAATGATTTTCAGTAACTTAAAAAATCCTCATAGTGGGGTGCGATGCATAATATGGTTGGTTTATCGAAAGTCCGGGCGTCAATCGAGATTATTGTCTGCTAAAAGATCGCATTGGACGCTCGAGAAAAGCACTTCAGGCGATCGGTCGAGATCCCAAATTTTGTTTGTGGACTCGCTCTATGTGAGGGTGCGTCGTACCTGGTTGTAACCACGCTACAATGGTTACTGAAAAGTCGCGATAGACATGGAATTCTTTAATAACCTGACAACCTCAATAATAATAATAATAGACGAATTACCTTGACGGCGTACAATTTGTTTCTCTTACTGGCCTGCACTATTCCGGTAATGCGCTTCAGGTCGTCGTCGTAAATGATCTGCATGACGTGGTTTGATTTTAAGGCATTTTCACCCCTCTGAACTAAGCTACGTTCTTCACAACAAAAAAAAAAAAGAACATTGCGGAGGCCTTTACGGCCACGGCAATGCACTTGTTTTTGTCGCTTGTTTACTGACGCAATTCAATGAAGACGCCCGCTGCAACAGAGGCCAGCAAATCTATCGTGTCGTCTGCTACCAATGCAAAGCGGAAGTGTAATACTTTAGAAATGGCTTTTTTCGTTGCAATACGACACTGAAACGACAAGAACATCTTCGTAATTAGATATCAAGAAGTTAGGTTGCTTACAAAAACTTATTTACTTACTTGTAAGCAAAAATCTATCCTCATGTGGAGTCTCCATGCATTAGTCCATAGCAACGATTTGTTTGGACCCAGACGCCATGTTTTGAAGTCATCACTTACGGGGTCAATTTTCGCGAGGACCTAATTATCCTAAATTTCGCGAATCACCTACAGTTCGAAAAGAAAGGTTCCCGCGAACAATTCCTGTAAACTGTAAACACATTGAAGTCCATCTTGAGATCCCATTACGTCGCGAAAACAATATCGTGTGCATGCGCAAAGGCACGGCGAAGTATCGAGTATAGTTATGGGAGATATCGGAACGATCCACTGAAACTACCTAATCTAAAAAAAAAAAAAAAAATAGAGTGCAGGCCAGCTGGTGTAAGTTGAACATGATTGTAAACCTGAGACTGGGGCAGAAAAGAGAACACAACAGAAGATAGCAAAAGAGGAGGCAACGTCTCAAACTCAGCTGCAAAGTTTATTTCGTACACGCCTTACATACCACAACTCCAACCCCGTCTCTACAAAAAAAAAATATATATATATATGACAAGAGGACCATGAAATTTGGGTAAACCTTCTCTTATCTCCCTTGACCTCGCCTGCGAAACACTCACACAAGGTCAGATGCGTTTCCTCTAGCAACTCACTTGGTCTAAGACTAAGTGAGTGGTTAGAGGAAACGTATCTTTGAAGGTCAAACTTTTTCTTCGTGTTCAGTAGTGATTCACCTACGCTCGCCGGGTGGCGGTGGTTATGCTAGAATGTGACCCTTTGCGTGAGTGTCTCACAGCCCAGGTCAAGGGAGATAAGAGAAGGTTTACCCAAATTTCATTGTCCTCTTGTCATATATATATATTTTTTTTTTGTAGAGACGGCGTTGGAGTAGTGGTATATAAGGCGTGTACGAAATAAACTTTGCAGCTGAGTTTGAGACGTTGCCTCCTCTTTTTCTACATTCTGTTGTGTTCTCTTTTCTGCCCCAGGCTCAGGTTTACAATCATGTTTACTTTACTTTGTCGGCACCTGAAGGAGTAAAGTTTTCTACAGGCACAGCTTTTATTTAGGCACTTTAATCTAACCAATATGCAGCGCCTTTCTGCGAACCAGTACTTTTGAGACAAAAGCTCGAAACTGAGAATAAAAACGAAGGACGAAACAACAAAGCCCTTTGTTTTGTTTCTATAGTCTCGGTGTTTTGTCTTAAAATATTTTCAATCATCTCCAGCTAGTTTGAGCCCTAACTTGTTGTTCATTCAAGCAGTATTATGTAACATCCTGTCGCTTCTTAATTGTTATCGTATTGACCAGATAAGTCAATCGCCAAGCGTCGCTACCTTTATATACTTCATCTCACCCTACGATGGACTAAAGGCAAAAGCTACGAACCACCAGATCCAATCACGAGCCACTTAGAAATTGCCTGGTATTTCACTTCGGTGCACGTTACTGAGTGACTCATCAATATCACATTGCAAAGAAAGCCACGTCATACTGGCTCTTTGCAGTGTCGAAGCTGATGCATCGCATTTTGACTATGGGCATTTTTCGTCCATCCTTAATCAATGTTAAGCATGTCATTGTTTAGCGTGGAACGTGATTGGACCTGGAGGCCCGTAGCTGTGGCCTTTAGTCCATCGTAGGATGAGACGAAGTATAGCAGACGCCCTTATCAACCTGTGCCTCAAAAGAGAGTGCCTGCTAAACGTTTAGGCCGAGCAATTTTTCGTTTTCTTTTTTATTAACAAAAAATTAACTATACTTTGTTTCACCTTATGTTGTACCGCAGGTTAGGCTAGAAGCGCGAGCTCATAGCGTTGGGAGCTACTCTTAACGCACGAGAGCTTGTGCCGCCTTGATGTGCCCTAGAGCAAGGAGATCGCGCTTGTAGCCTTTTCTGCGGTACATCATAAGGTGAAACAGAGTATAGTCATACAGCTTTCTTCCTCTGTGGTTATCTTGAACAAAGGCACGTAGATATTACTGCACACTTAATCAGAAGCGCATATCAGAGAATGAAAGCCACCCAGCTTGATGTCCTCCGACAGATGAGCTGGCTGGGCTAGCTTGTTTTGCTTAGCAGCCGAGCAAACTAGGCAACGCTGGCACCGCGTGACGCGAGCGAGAGCATGCTGTGAACGTGCTACAGGTACAGGGGACTATACTTCGTTTCACCTTATGTTGTACCTCAGCAAAGGCTAGAAGCGCGAGCTCACATCGTTGGCAGCTGCTCTTAAGGCTGCGGTCCCACGGCAGCCATCTTGAACAAGGCGTTAGTTCAACCAATAGATGGCGACACGTACCCGTGGGGTGGCCGAAACATTGGTTAACAGTGGGATGGCTCGAGCACCATCACGTTCCCCTCGTGGCCTTGCTCGCGCCGCTGCCAGCTGTGCTCAGCTAGCTCAAGTAGCGTGGCCCATCAAACAGATGTATCCGAGAATGTCAGGCTGGGTATAAATTGTTCTCTGATATAGGAAGATGCGGTTCGGCGGTTGTAACGGGCTTTCGCAATAAATCTTACCAAGAAGGAATCAAATGTTGATTGACGTGTCAATATTCTATCAATGAAGATTTCTTCTGCAGGAATGCACGCTGAGTAGACTCAATCTTCCAAGACACCGTGGAAGCGGACGTCTAGAGAACGGCTTCGCGATTTACGGTATTTACCTCACCATTTTAATGACGACTAAAATAACGTCACGATATATTGTGTTTCATGGGATTCGGAAGATGTTGTAAAGGTTGTTACATTACAGGGGGAGGGGGGGGGGGGGGTTCCGTGAAATCAAACGCCGTTGCAATATGTTCGGAAGTACCGATACACATAATGTTGTAAGTACAGCTTAGGAGGAATATGATGAAAACCATCAGAAGAAATAGGGTGGCGTTTATTTGCAATGATGACGCTATGAATGAATGGCGTTTAGCGACGGCAAGTTTTGAGCGTTCGGGAATTTTTAAATTCACGTGATTGCTAACTATGGACATCCGTTTTTGTCGGGAGATGGTTTTGCGGTGATGACCTGATATCGGACGACTCGTGGCAGACGAACAAGCAAGTTTCGTCTCAGCGAATGGTAAGTGTCCAGTGTCAAGCACAACACGTGGCTGCCGACGTTGTCGACGTTTCGAACAGTTACCGCTTTCGACAAAAGTCCTGGCACCTAGGCTAACTTTCTGGAAAGACTCGAAGTCTTCCTTGAGTCCAACGCCATCATGAACAGTAACTGAAAACGATCCGCTATTCAATCGGTGGGTGGCGAAACGTATCCGCATCTGCAGAGTCATGGGCGATGCGTACTCTAAGTGGCTGGAAGTTTACACGATGCCTGCCACGACGTCCAAACATGTCATTGAAGTTTCTTCGGTCTCTTTTACCTACTTTTGCCCTACCGAAAATACTTTTCTCTGATAACGCGCCAAATCTTGCTTCAAACAAAATAAACAAGTTTTTGAAGAAAAAAACCGGCATCAGGCATCACATTAGTGCACCATACCATCCTGCAACTATCGGGCATGCAGAACAGATGGTGAGCGAAACAAAAAAAATCCTTTCGAAGCTTACGGAAGAAGCAGTTCAGTGAAGAATCGCCAGGTTGTTGTTCCAGCAGCACGCGACGGTCTCCTCTTACACGGTAAAAACACCCGCCGAAGAAATATTCGGTGGACGAAGAGCCACACCCCTCGATCTCATGATACTATGGCTTACAAACGAAGATCGAGAGATTCCCAGATCGGGAGTAATTGCAGTTTATTCGGTCGGACAACTCGTCTACGTAAGGAATTTCAGCGGAAGTCGGGCCTTCCATGTAAAACTTGAGTAGAAAAGGCTCTATGTTGGTTGACCAGAAGGTGTCATCTCTCTGTATACGTTGGATATCAACGTCCTTGAGTGTAAATATAACTAAATCACAAAACTCTCTTTGTGTATTGTGTAACTGCCCTTGTATTTGATAGTAGAAGCCATGGTGGGCGATTTGGACCTTTCACACCAGGCTCCTCTTTCTTATTTTTCGCCTCATACTCCTTTGCGGTTTAAGTATGCTTCAAGAATCTTTTGTAACGGGGACACTTTACGTCAATGAGGCCATTTGTTCCAAGTAATCAATCAGGTAATGCTGCTAGAAATCCGTCCCTCTTATTAACGGATAAGCCGCACTTCTGCACAGTGCAGTTTTCCTGTTCCACGTACAGTTGTAAAGTAGCATCCTCATTGATTCTACCATATTCTGTTGCGGGAGAAGAAAGTCTTTGGGTACACGATACTTGAAACAAGTATGGCACTGTACGTTGTGGTTCGACACTCACTAATGTCGTCGTCCTTATAGAGCCTCATCATTTAATCATTACCTCGTCACCTCATATTGCTCTTCATCAACAGCAAGTACAATAGGCTACGGCCATATCCAAGAATTAAAAAATTGAGTCGTTGAGTCCTTCAACAAGTTTATTATTTATATAATGTTATTACGTTACATTACCTCGAGACGATCGACGTCCATCGTCGATCTGCAAATACTTATACCTGTATATAAATTAGACGCACAAAGGGGGGGGGGGGGGGGGTCGGTGGCCGAGTGCATGGTCTAGCGCACACCAGCTCGGAGCACTTGGAGCGAAAGCTCGTGCTGCAGAACCCAAGGCCCACCCCTGCCCGTTTCGATCTGAAAGAGCATCCTACCGGCGTGTGGTCGTGTATCACTACTGCGTGGTGCACGTTAGAGACACCAGGTTTGCGGTTGTATCGCACTGGCTAAATTGCTTATCTACAGCTGAGAGTCAGACGCCCACTTAGGCGGACTAACTTCCGGCTGTATAAACATACACACAACAATTTGCAATTAGACGCATAATAACAAAGAGCACAGCGTGCCACCTCTTTTCTTTGGATGCCTTTTTTTTTTTTAAACCAGCGCAAGCTCGCGCGTTCTCTCTTTTGAGACGGTTATAACGGTCGCACATAAAACCCGCGTTTCTCCTACCTGGCCGCTTCCTCCTCTTGTGCAGAGCAGGCGCAACAGCCGATCGTCATGATTCAAAAGTGCGACATCCTCAGCATTAGATTCGGTGTTAGGAAGCTCATGTAATGTTGCTTCGCTTTGTCGCACACTGTTTAAAGTGGAAGACGGAAAAGCGTTTCTTGTGATTTCAGATAAAGCTTCAAATAACCGGCAACCATGATTTTAAGCCACAATATGGCCAAGTGTCGCTACTCTGACGCGTAGCTTATTTAATGACACTATTCATGCTCTTGTTCAAGAGGCTTCTAATACCTGGAGGGGCCAAGACGTAAGCCCCGTGGATTCCACAAGCCACTACCTTTTGACACCTGCCTCTTCTTCATTGTTCCCGCTTTTGCCAGTAAATTAGCTACGGTTCAGAGTAACGACACTTGGCTATATTGTGGCTTAAAATCACGGTTGCCAGTTACCTGAAGCTTTATTTAAAATCACAGGAAACGCTTTTCCGTTCCCCACAAATGTTTAAACTACCCGCGACAGAGCATTGCAATATTGCATCAGCTTCCTAGCACCGCATCTAATGCTGAGGAAGTCGTGCTTTTGGATCATGACGATCGGCAGTTGCGTTTGCACTGAACAGGACCCAAAATGGCGGCGCCCAAAACAATTTTGGGGAACGGAGTGCCGATACTTTAAAGCTCATTCAGTGACTCTAGGCATGAAGTGAACTCGGGTGTATTATTTTCCTCTTCGTCTTTATTGTTTATTGATTTCAAGCATATCGAATAATTAACCCATTATATCACGCTACGCGTGTGCAATTATTTGTCTTAGATTTATTAACCTGACCCAGTACTTAAACCATTCATTTATCGATAGTAAATCTTCCAATATATTTTTTAAATGTGAAGGTAAAAAGACACGCCGATTGATGATGATACAGACGCCAACGCCGCCCTCGCAAATTTTTCGAACACTAGAAATCAGCACTTTGTCTGCCATCCGCCAGGTAGCGCAACAAAACACCCAAACAGTTTTTCATTGTTTTTAAAATTAGCTAAGCTCTACACCTATTATGAAACCAAAGCAAGATCATTGTGAAAATTTAATACATCGCAATGTATGTCTATTCCAAACAATAAATGTTATTAGATGACAATAAATCTGTTTGATGTCCAAAAAGATATGCGTCAAAAACAGGTAAGTTTGAAGGGCTCCTGGAGCATTATGACTTTGAAAATGACAAAAAGCCATCGTCCACCTCTTGGGCAACCGTTGTAGCTCTAAATGTTATAAAATATTTTATCATAGTTTAAAAATTTCCTCAGCGGCATTTGAAGTACGATGACTCAAAGCACAAAAAAGTGCTACGTTTGATATAAAATATCTAAACAAAAAATTGTTACACAACATTAAATTTTTTTCTGCATATTACCAATTATAAGCACTACATCTGTAGCTAATTTCATTGTCCTAGCGTTTGTCAATAAAAACATATTTGTGCTGAAAAATGTCAATTTTAAGGCAATATTTGGAGGGATGAAAAAAACAAAGTAGTGCAAATACCAAAAAAGTGTATCGTTACATTTTGCTCCGACATCATCTTAACCAAATTGCTATATTGGAACCGTGCTATCTTTAAAGGATCGTTCATAAAACATGAACTAGCGGAGCAAGTGAGGGTCCGCGCCATCATATTCGCAACGCTACAAACGTGCATGAACAGTAAAATCCAACACATACATAATATCAAATGAAAGAGGATTGCATTACCTTTCGAATGACATCAATCCCACAAAACAGTATTTATAAGGAGATGAGTGATGACCTGCCAAAAAGTACCTAAACTGCCACATTCAGTGGGACCGTGGCCTTAAGTCACGAGAGCTTGTGCCGCCGAGATGTGCCCCAGAGCAAGGAGCTCGCGCTTGTAGCCTTTCCTGCGGTACATCATAAGGTGAAAAAGAGTATAGTCGGAATATCGGTACCACAAGATATTGGAGTCCTCGATGGAAAGCGTCGCGTGGTCGGCCAACCACGATTGGCCGAATGCTGACTATGACGTCAGCAAAGGTTTTCTCATCGACAGAAATAAGAATAATATAAAAACTTTCATTCTGACGGTGTTGTCAGTGTTGGCTTTAGAGCGCTATGATCTCAAGCTTCGACCATGCTAATTACAAACACCATCAAACTTGTTTGTGAGAGAATGACGTCAGGAGGGGGAACCATAGAAGGGCGCCACCAAAACATCTCGCCGCTAATAGCATAGTTTCTCGGCCACACCGATTGGTGTTGCCGTCTAGGGGTCAAAATCTAAGCTTCTTCAAGATGGCCGCCTTGGAACCTCAGCCTCGAGCGCACCGTTGGTGTGGTCCTGTTTGGTAGTAAATAGTTTAAGCAATACTTATAGCATCAATGTATTGGTGCAGTTACGTCGCCTTAATAATTTTAGTTGTTAATTGCGTTTCGTGTATTTTGCAGAAACTCCCAAACATGGCACTTTCGCCAAGCGCAGGTGGACTTATGCACATTTACGGTGCGCGTACATGCGAGTGCCTAAGTATTCATGAACGACAACGACTTAGTTCCGAAAAACTTTTCTCCGGAAATATATTTGTGGATTCATTCATACTGTAAATCAGGCAATATGAAAAAAAAAAAAAAACGAATCTAATTATTATGCGGAACTCACCTGTTTGCCAACGCCTCCGCTTCCGCAATGCATCAAAGGAACTATTTTTTTTTTGCACGTGCAACAATTACGTTGAGGCTCTGCGCGAGCGGAGAACGAGTCGGCAGGAGCTGTGACGTGCACTGCCACTTGTCTTCTGTGAAGTAAACTTAAGGCGGCGTCACATATGCGCCGAACACTCGTTGAGATCGTTTTTTTAAAAACGCCATGCCGACCAGCCAACGTTCGGCACGGTCTTATTTGAAATCCCCCTACGACTTTTTACAAGCATCACGCGCCATGTGCGTCCTAATTTAACAGCCAAGACTGTGGCGTGGGAAATTGAATATACAGTTTCAAGTCGTTTTACAAGCGACCCGTCAAGTGCATTTGTTCGAAAAACATAGTTTGTTACGTGATATAAAACCGCAAGGGAACAGAGTATATAAATCGGATGTTTTATCATGTTTGTACATGAGCAAGACTACTAGACTCTCCTTTGTATTACTTTATTATACAAATTCAGGCTAACCAAAATAGTTGACTACAAGCGGCATCTCTACATGGCAGTGGAAGGCTAAATAAGGTAGAAATTAACCTGAGCAACATCACGTGCATTGGGTATCCTTAAATATCCCTTAAAGGCCCTTAAATATCTAAACCTGACTTCAAACATAAACGAGATCACATTTCACACAACTTTAATGCATATCACATTGAGAAAATGAATAATCACACTTTTGTTCATGAAAGTACGCGTGTCGAGTGTTAAAGATTGCAGGACCGGGCAAAGCGAAATATCTCGCGCGAAGTGAAGTAGTATCATGAGCTGAGTCATACTTTACGGGCCGCCAGGACAAAAAAGAACTCATCAATATTTTGTACAAACATCGGAATTTTTTTGGAAAGGAAAACCTTCATCTCAAAGCCGGCTTCTGTCACGGCTTGCTTCAGCACATCTTCTGTGATATTCGCGTGGACAAAGTCCACAGTTCCCACGGGATAGCTCTTTACGCAACCCTCGCCCACAAGGATAAGAAGGCCGCCGGGTTTCGCCAGTGTTCCCACGTTGCAGACCACTTTGCGGAAAGATTCGTGGTCTGCCGTGGCCGATTCCAGGCATCCCGAAGAAATAATGGCGTCGAAGGTTTCCCTGTGTTCCTGAGGGAGCACTCCGGGCTCCAGGACATCGCAGGGAACAACTTTACGGATGGCCGAGCGCGTGCGCTCAAGTATTTCCAACGCTCCCTTTTTGATGTCGCTGAAAAGCAGCACGAAGTGGAGGTTAGCTTTTATGAAGGTATTATCCCTGACATTGTGTACATCTATGTGCAGTAAAATTTAAAAAAAACCTAATGATTGTTTTTTCTTTTTTTGGTTTAAAGTTTCTTTTTTAGCCTGCTTTCAGACCGGCGACGTGTGTAGCTCAGGGCGGGTGGATCGAACACTCTCACAACTGAACCCAAGGATGCTTGGTTAAATAGATCTATCGCTAAATTACCCAAGTATGAAGGATAATGCTGGGAATGTAGATTTACGCGCCGCACGCGTTCGTCTTCCCCGTATAAAATATTTGAAGTAAATAACGAAACTAAGTTCTTGACAAACTCACATGCAAGGTGAAATTTCTTTTAAGCTTTTGGTATAAAATAGAAATTACTGCCGACGCCAGCGCGTGCAGCGCATATAGCTGCACGCAGTATGCTCCTTGGTGCTTGGGTAACTTGGCAAAAGGCCTATCCTCACCTTCACCCCGTTTTTATCTTCATGTCGACAACCAGAAAATGGCAAAGCAAACTGTAAGAGGAAATTAAACATCTCCTTTTTACGACGGAAAGTTTCGAGTTCCTTAACTTCAGTGGTTTCTACAGTTTTCCAAGGACATCATAACAGCCCGGAATACTGAGATGCACGATAGCGAACGCACAAAAATCCACCAAAGACGTTCAGATGGGAAAACACAAAGCAGCGCGCTAGATACACTGTGCCCTATTATAAATGTACACTTAACAAGGATTGGTAAAAAAAAACAAAACAAGCACAGAAAGGCATTAGAAGGGTGGCGTCACTAGCAGGGGGAGAAGAGGGAGAGTAACTCAACTCATCCGCGAAATATTCAAGAATGTTAAAGGGGCACTGACATTTCTAAATGAATTTTTTTTAATTTACCAAACAATTGAAGATGACACTTAGACCTTTCAATCAAAACGTGAAGCTTAAAGAACAGGGTATTAATTTTGCACGACAAAAAATATATTTCTGAAAAGTCGAATTGAAAATTTCCGCGCTCCTCGGCTAAGTCGAGGGTAATTTGACGCATTCTTCGCGTTTTTTTTTCTTCGTGATGTTGTCCTCCAACCGGAAGTGTTGTTCTTCTTTGCCTTGTCTTCTCGTCGATCATGTGCTCGGTTTCGAATTTCGCCTCGCGCAGGCAAGGCGTGCGTAAGTTTTCCAAAACACTTTAAAAAAAGCGGAGCAGTTTAAGACGAAGTGCAGCGGACTTTGATGAACAACGTGAGGGGAGATGGCGCGTCGGTGCTGCATCAAGGAGTGTCCCAGCACTTTCATGCCCAAAAGTACCCCTACACAGGCTTCCAAAGAATGAAGCGGAGAAGAAATCGTGGCTGGAGGTGATTCCTGCAGGACAACTGCTCGGTGCATGAAACGCGATCCTACCACTGCAGTATGTGTTGTCGAGACGCCACAAATCTGAAGCAGGCGAAAGTACAAACCACTCGGTGACGCCCTCATAGGGATTTTTTGGCTGTCGATAAGGCGTGTCCTACGGTGCCAGAACCAACCTTATTACCAGGACCGACTAATTCCTTCCCAAAGTCCGAAAAGGCGTCTGGTACCGAAAAGGAGCCCTGATTTTTTTTAGCCGTCGTCAACATCGCGCCCGCTTGCGGCACAACAACCGGGCGTCACTATTTTGAGAAATCAAATCAAACAAGGTAGAGAGACGACAGGAGACGACGTCGACGCGTTGACGTCAGGACTGAGCCATTCTGGAATTTGATTGTGAAATTTCGAATCCAGAGTTGTCGTGCGCGAGTGAAGTTCGTATAAAATATGTTTCATTCACGCAATAAATAAATATTATAAAAATGCGACTTTTGCAACCTCACTCAAGTTCTCTCACTCAGGTTCTCTGCACCATGTCATCTTACAACCAAACGTTTGGCTGAGCGAGCGTGTCGAGACCCTTAATGAATACATCAAGATCAGACTTGTAAGTAACGCGTTTCGAACAACGAGTTACTTCTACCTGGTTACTTCTTCCGGTAACGAGTAATGTATCAGGTTACTTTTGTAAAAAAAAAAAAGAAGTAACGTACATGGTTGCTTTCAAGGCCAAGTAACGAGGAACTCTAGTTCGTTACTTTTGAGGAGTAAAGTGTACCACAACGTTTAAACAGACGCGTTTTAAACCGAACCTGAGTATGCGCCTATTGCGACAAAACAGACGGGCAAACCCGAAAAACAACTAAACAGTACGACAGTATAGCAAGGTATAGATTGTACAGCAGGGAATGTTCCTTCACCCAAAGAGCATATTAAGGTTCGTCGGTTAAACCTTCCAAAATCGTGTACACACCGAATGTAAACCCGATGGTTGGCAAAGTGGAACGCACAGAGTCTATTGTCAACTTAGAACATCAGAAGCAAAGATACCAAACGAGAGAGAGGAATTCCAGATTCACCAGCTCTTCCTGCAGTACAACACTGCCGTTCCTTCGAGCGCGCCAGAAGAACGATTTTAAGCGTTGCCCAGAATGTATTCTTAATGAAGCGGGGAACCACGCCTGATAAAAATTTCGAAAGGTAGCTACTGCTTTAATTCAACGACTACTGAAACGAAAACAATAAGCCATAAAACAAAAGCAGTTGTTTATTTGGTCGTCAAATTAAGGAGAAAAGTAACTCGCTACTTTTGAGGCAACACCTTCTTTTTGAGAATTAGTAACGAGTAATGTATTTAGTTACTTTTGGAGTAACGAGTAACTGTATTTAGTTCATTTGTTGGATTAATGGGTACACGTCTGATCGAGATGTACCGATGTTTTCCTGGTGATTAGAAGTGCTCTATTAAAGCGGCCCTGTCTTACCAAACTCATGTTACACGAAAAGCTTGGGGTGGGGCCCACTTTTTATGGCCATTGAGAAAGGTTTTTTTCCAACGACTGATTAGATGCTGAGTTTGAAGAGGAATTGCTATTAAAAGCCGGACGGCTTCATTTTCTCGATCGAACCCGGTACTTTCTCCCCACGAAGCCGGCAACGTGATCTCAAATGAGCACTTTTCGTGCACCTTACCGCGTTCTGTAAACGGCTGCGTAGCAGAGTATGGTGAAGACACTTTCGTACCGTATAACAAGACAATCGAGATTACCTCGCTTAGAAACTGTTTTAGTATTATCCAAGGTAGATGCTTTCTCAGGTCCGGGTGGGTGACGTGGCTTTAGCAATATTTAGAGATGAGCCTAAAAGGCGCTAAGATTAATAAAGAGCAACTTATTAATATGCGCTTATGGGGAAATGATTCAGATTCCAACATACCTATAACCTTCAAAGTTAGCAATCATCTCAGCACGGAAGGTCCAGTCGATGGCATCTTCGTCCTTCTTGAGCCACTTGTTAAGTTCAAGCCTGTTGCTTTCGGCTAAGTCGCTCAGCACAATATGCTTGAATCGACTGGAGGCCAAGAGTGCATTCAAGATCATCGGGCCGCTGCCCAAGTCCAGCAGAGTCTCCCCTCGAGCTAGACCCATGAAAAATATACTAGAGTTTTATGCTTGCCAAGCCAACTAACACAGATTCAACATCTTTCTGCTATTATTTTTCTTTTTTTAAATATCCCAGTTCACGTGCATATCGTATTTCGTACTCACAATTCATGTATCTAGCTGCTAAAGTGGGATATTATAAACACCTTGCTCAACGCAAAAGGCAGGTCAAGGCTGTTCTCCGATTACAGCCTGCCGATATATGGCACTATAGCGTTAATGGTCAATAGAAAGCCTAGATTTCGACGAGGGAACAAGTCAAGACGCGGAAAATGTTTGCGAGAATGGCAGGCACCTCGTGTGGCCATTGGATACATTCCTCCCGCGCAGCTTGGTTACCCCTCCGCATTCTTCGTTGTTGCTACGCCTGATATCATGCAATACCCAAGTGCTGTATCTTCGGTGTCGCCTAAAAGAAGGCGAACCTGGGGCGCAGTTTGTACGCGAGCGCTACGTGAGCATTCGGCTAGGTCTCGTGTTCCGTTGCTGGGAACTGGAGTTCCAGTCGAACGTTGACACAGCATTCGCCCACAAGCTTGCTGGTCCGCTTGCGCCTTCTTTAAGTGGTGCTCAAACCTTAGCACTATACGACTTACTTATCTACTGTCAGTGGCGGATTTAGAGTACGCACGTGCGAAAATGTAGGGAGAGGAAGAAGGGTGGGAGGCGTGTTTTCTCAAAGATCTGATGAGTTGACCCCACCTCTATGGAAACAACTACATCCGCCTCTTTCAACACACACTCTTTAGGAAACGTAGGGCGTGCCTAGTTATACTTACGCTGTTCGGTTCGTGATTTCTTCTTCGGACATTCTGTTTTACAGCGGTAGCTATTAGTGCTCGTTCCCGACAAGAAATGAGCATATTCGAAAGCAAAACCCCACTTTACAGCAGACGCACTGGTCTGCCTCTACCCGTCCCACACGGCAAGGATCTCTTTCGCTTCCCCCTCCCTTCCCTCCTGTAGGTCGCCGCTGTTCTTGCTCCGCAGACGCTCTCCCTTTCAGCCCCTCTTTCGCCCCCCTCCTTTAATAGCCGCCGTTGCGAAATACTTGCGTGGCAGCGTTGTCCGGACACGCTACCTCGCCTCCCCACTGCCGCCGCCCAGGTTCCAGGTTTCGTTCTTGTGTCTTCCCGCGCCACTACAAAACAGCGCGC
This sequence comes from Ixodes scapularis, assembly GCF_016920785.2. NCBI lineage: Eukaryota > Metazoa > Arthropoda > Arachnida > Ixodida > Ixodidae > Ixodes > Ixodes scapularis. Next base: position 21,075,743 of record NW_024609868.1, read on the forward strand.
GTACGCACTTCGGCTTTTTCCGCCGCTGCCGCAATTTCGGGCGCCCTCGTTCTACAAGAACAACTCAAAAGTTTAAGCAAAAAAATAAATAATAAAAAATAAATGCGCGTTTCTGTGTTATTTTTAAACGTACGCAACATGTCGCATAATTGCTCCACAAAAACTACAGATCTGCTCACGCACTACATCAGTTCCACCGAAAGCAAAATAATCCGTTGCAAACATTTTACAGCACACTGGCCGATTAAAACATCTCCTTGAACACGCCTTGTCACAACGCAGCAGCTATATACCTCTGCCAATTGCAGCGCAATTTGTGTGGTCGTTCGCAATTTCTTTTTTCACGACCATGTGGCGGGATTTTCATGCATGGAAGAAACACGCTTCACAAGGTGTCTGCACACCGTTCGTATGATGTATTAAAAGTGGCGAACACAGCATGCAAAAGAGAGTCTGCAGACCTGTTCGAATGTGTGGAAAACAAACTTGCTTCAAACATGCATGAGACGAGGACGATTCTGTCATCATGTCTGCAACAAACGCAGTTTGGTTTCATTCACTGACAGCCTTTAAAACGTAAATCAGGGAATGCCTTTATCTCCGACAGAGTGCCCGCTCTACGCCGCCAACGTGTACCATGCCCGTGTAGCAATAGCCAGCAAATCAACTTATTCTTCGTTCGGTCATCTTGAGGGGAGGTACAACTCTGGAACGTAAGAAGCCTTGACGTTCCGAAACGCTAAATATGATTTACCCGTTTGAAATATGCGATGAAGTTCTTCTATGTGGAAATTGTCAATTATCCCGAATGGACGACCATATGTGTCCATATAGGTCCGGGGTAGAAATTTGTTCTTGTAGACATCTCTGAGGGCTTGGGTTTCCATGCTTCCCAAGGCGTCCGAACTGTAACTTCTGAAAGCGAAACAATTTTGAGGTTAACATAGTACACTATTCCGGATTTCATATCGATATTGAGCACTTTGGATATTAGATATTAACTTTTCGTTTTCGCTCTGGTGTGATACAATTCTCGCTTAGTAGCGTGTGTGCTCATTATGGCGACAACTCACCCAGTTTTGTTTACTACTGCTTCATGCAAAAACTATTTCAAAAGCCGGGGGAGGTCATTAGGTAAAATTAACAACCGCTCAACGCCTCCAGAATAACAAAAAGGTATACTTTCCAGTGAAGACGCATACCTAAAGGTAGCAAACGCTATACTTAGTTTATCTTTGTTATTTTAAGCCGAAGCATAACTTCCTTACTTATTTGAGGCGACGTTGCATGACGGCTGTTGCAAACCAACGCAATTTACTTTATCATAACAGCCGCTGTAATATACTACCTGTGTGTATTCGTGGATGTCAATTCTAGTGACTCGGAATCAAGACGAGTCCGGGAAAGGGAACTCATGATGGCCGAATCCAGAACTCTCCGAGATAACGGTGTCCGTACCTGACGAGCTGACGCGTGCACGCGAGATGCGTCCGCTCGAGCGCTTCACTCGAAAACCAACCCCCCCCCCCCCCCCCCGAAAACGTGCTTCCGGGGCCCTTGTCAGGCACAAAGTTGGCGCCCAAGTTTATGGAGCGGGCCGATTGGACTCTCCCAAGAATGACGCCAAGCTTTCGTCACCCAAGACCAATCGACGTGCTCCGCGAACCAAAGTTTGAGACGAAAGTTCGCCATATAAAAGCCCTGGAGTATATATAACCAAATGCTCCAATCGAAGGTTCTCTCGGGTCTCCAGACCACTTGCGTGTTCCTCGGTGGGCGAATATGCACGTGCGATTTCAAGGTTATCAAAGTAAGTTTGATTCATGTGCAGTCTGTGTTTGCTCCAAGGTGACTGTAACAGGTGTTCCTCGCGCCTTAGCTATTCTACTATCTACACACTGGTTTATTGGTCTGGCACACTAATCCGACATGCTTGCACCAATGAAGGAAAATGAAGCGTTCTAACCTCGTTTTATATGAAACATCCTTCAGGTGGCGACTTCCAAGTCTCAAGGCGACAGTAGTAGCATTCAGCACCCCTCTCAAGGCAATGATGCTTGAAACCATGTTAGACGTCGTATTTTCTAGAAACAAATATAATTTTTGTTTAGTAAATATTCGCAGATCCAACGAAAATATATTTATTTTGGCAGCCAGCATCTCAACGCTTGCGCTGTATAGGGAGTATTCACTGGACGCCATATTTGTGGGTACTGTTTAGAACGTATGCTCAGAACGAACTCACATCAATAGGCTGCTTAGATCGGCACTCTTGATGGTGTGGAATGCACGTTGCAAAATAACCGTGGAAGCTCGCCATCAGCACGCGCTCATTCGCGCAAACAGCTATGGCCGCCAGTGAATACTCCCTACACAGCGCACGCGGAATACAATTTTTTTATTAATGAATGAATGAATTATCGAATCTTTGCTTTGCTTGTTCAAAAAGGATTGCCACAGGGGCAGAAAGTTCCAACAGGCACAGCTCGACAAACCCCGGCTGCAAGGTAGAAATTTTAAGCGAGGGATATGGCTGCAGAAAAAAACTGAATATACAAGGTGTTTGATTTTAATTCGAACAAACCTAAAAAAACAAAAACAAAAAAAGCTTGTCTCGATTACTGCGATAAACACGGGAAGCACAGAATGTGTCACGGGTGTAATATGCGTGCGTTATGAGTTGTTATGCTTGGTTGCGGGCAGCTTTCGGTGGTTTCGGATGCTCCGTACACACGACACTCTCGCGAAATGCGGGTTCATAAAAATGATCGAGACAAGTTTAAATGTCTTCAGGTCTTCAGAGTAGGGTCTCACATGAGCATGTTCGATTGTGAAGTTTTCCACGGGTTCTGCTTTTTTGTGGGTTCGTGTATAAGATTTGAACTCATTGTCACAAATGAAGAGTTAATGAAACAAAGAATAACTGAGGAAACTAAATGTTTAATAGGGCGAACTTGTGCCCAGAAATACAATCTAGTGCTTTCCCCATACTGGCAATAAATTCGTGGCGTTTCGTACCGCGCATTGTTCCTAAATGTGCGAGGAACAACTCTTTCAATTTTACAATCGATGAGCCAAAAGTGTATATAAAAAAGTGAAAGCCTTTTACAACTCCCTGTAACACCGAATTAGAGTGCAGTTCTTGAGGAGGAGGAGGAAAGGCTACTGGGGGGGGGGGGTGAAGTGACCTGGGGGTCACGTGACCTTGGGGGTCACGTGACGATGCCGATGATGTCATCAGTGACGTCACTGATGACGTCATCAGTGACGATGACGATGCGGACTCCAATGACGTCATCAGCGATGATGACGATGACGATGCGGATGTCGGTGACGTCATCAGTGACGTCACTGATGACATCATCCGTGATGATGACGATGACGATGCGGATGCCGGTGACGTCATCAGTGACGTCACTGATGACGGCATCAGTGATGATGACGATGACGATGCGTATGCCGGTGAGGTCATCAGTGACGTCACTGATGACGTCATCAGTGATGATGACGATGACGATGCGAATGCCGGTGACGTCATCAGCGACGATGACGTCATCGGGGAGGTCACTTGACCTCGGCGGGGGGTCACGTGACGTCGGGGGATCACGTGACCTCGGGGGGTGTCACGTGACTTTGGGGGATCACGTGACCTCGGGGGAGGGGGGGTCACATGACCTCGGGGGAGGGAGTCACGTGATTTTGAGTGTCACGTGACCCTAGTGGAGGGATCACGTGACCTCGGGGTCACGTGACCTAGGGGGTCACGTGACCTTGCAGTGATCTTGGGGGTCACGTGACCTTGGGATGACCTTGGGGGTTACGTGACCTTGGGGTGACCTTGGTGACGCCGACGGCGACGGCGACGGCAACGGCGACGGCGACGCCGCTCAAGCCGGGAACGGGCCCCTAAGAGCTGCGCTCTAAAAAAGTGAAAGCCGTTTACAACTCCCTGTAACACTGAATTAGAGCGCAGCTCTTGAGGAGGAGGAGGGAAGGGTACTGGGAGGGTGAAGTGACCTGGGGTGGGTCACGTGACGATGCCGATGATGTCATCAGTGACGTCACTGATGACGCCATCAGTGACAATGACGATGCGGACTCCGATGACGTCATCAGCGATGATGACGATGACGATGCGGATGTTGGTGACGTCATCAGTGACGTCACTGAGGACGTCATCTGTGATGATGACGATGACAATGCGGATGCCGGTGACGTCATCAGTGACGTCACTGATGACGTCATCAGTGACGATGGCGATGCAGATGCCGGTGAGGTCATCAGTGACGTCACTGATGACGTCATCAGTGATGATGACGATGACGATGCGGATGCCGGTGAGGTCATCAGTGACGATGACGTCATCGGGGAGGTCACGTGGCCTCGGCGGGGGGTCACGTGACCCTGGGGTTGGTCACGTGACCTCGGGGGGTGTCAAATGACTTCAGGGGGGTCACGTGACCTTGGGTGTCACGTGACCCTAGGGGAGGGGTCACGTGACCTCTGGGGGTCACGTGACCTTGGGGTGACCTTTGGGGTCACGTGACCTTGGGATGACCTTGGGGGTCGAGTGACCTTGGGGTGACCTTGGTTACGCCAACGCCGACGCCGCTTAAGTCGGGAACGGGCCCCTAAAGCGCCATTCACACTCTTGCAACTGAGTACGACCGAGAGAGACCAGACCGGTTTTTAATCCTCTTACGACGTCTTAGGACCAGCTCCGCAGCAGCGCGCCTGGTCCTAAGAAGTCGCAAGAGGATTAAAAACCGGTCTGGTCTCTCTCAGTCGTACTCGGTTGCAAGAGTGTGAACAAGCCTTAAGAGTTGCGCTCTAAAAAGGAAACAGAAGATAACAGGAAAGCGTCGCGGGCGTCGAAGTCGGCGTAACAGCAGTATCGAACGCTGAGGCGAAACTGACTGCGGCTCGCCACGCGGAGCCCCTTATGTAGATGCGTGGGCTTCTGGACGCATAGAACATTCGGACCTTGAACAAGCAACAAGATTCTCGAATTTACCAGAACACTAAATTTAAGAAATAACAAGAGATGCGTCGCTTTCAGAAATCGAACCCTGGCTTTTCGCGTGGGAGGCAGGCACCATAACCGTTAGGCCACGCGCGCGCTGCCTACTTGGCCAGCTGCGCGCGCGGCATTACACCTCTCTTTAAAAAGTGCAACGCCCCGATGCAACACAGAACAAAACAAACCAAATAAAAAGAACGGTAAACTACAGAGTTATTTAAAACACATAAGGTCCAAAGTCCTATCGAGCGTAGTACGGCTTCGGGCGCACGACGTGGACGACTTCAGGTCGTGGTGGGCGGCGTGATGATGTTCTTGTTCCGTCGGGCATCGCTTCGTAGTTCAGATCTTCAAATCGACGAAGTACTTTGTAGGGTTCGAAGTACCGTTTCAGGAGTTTCTCGCTCAAACCACGGCGGCCAATCGGTGTCCAGACCCAGACCCTGTTTCCGGGCTGGAAGTGGACGTCCCGACGACGAAGGTTGTACCGGGTAGCGTCGACAGGTTGTTGATTTTGAATTCGGAGTCGGGCGAGCTGGCGAACTTCCTCGGTTCGTTGAGCAACCACCTGGGCGTCGGGGCTTCCATCCTCAGCTGGTTTGTGGGGTAGCATCGCGTCGAGCATGGTCGTTACTTTCCTGCCATGCACCAGCTGAAACGGGGTTGCTCCTGTAGTCTCTTGCACCGCCGTGTTGTAAGCAAACGTGAAGTAGGGTAACACCTCGTCCCATGTCTTGTGCTCTACGTCGACATACGTGGAGATCATGTCGGCGATTGTTTTGTTTAGCCGTTCTGTTAGTCCATTTGTCTACGGATGGTATTCAGTGGTTCGACGGTGGCCGGTGCCACTGAGACGAAGGATCTCTTGTGTCAGCTGGGCCATGAATGATGATCCACGGTCGATATTGAGGACTTCAGGGGCGACGTGCCGAAGGACAATGGACTCGATGAAAAACTTGGCGACTTCAACAACCGTACCTGGTGGAAGGGCTTTCGTCTCGGCGGACCGTGTGAGATGATCGGTGGCGACGATTATCCAGCGGTTTCCCAACGTTGACTGTGGGAAAGGGCCAAGTAAATCCATTCCGATCTGATGGAACGGTGTGGACGAGGGAGAAATCGGATGCAGAAGTCCTGACGGTTTCGTCGGGGGTTTCTTGCGTCGATGACACTCGTGGCATGATTGAGTGTAGAGGTGAACGGTCTTCGATAGCCTCGGCCAGTAGTACTTTTCTCGAATCCTGGCGAGCGTCCTGCTGTAGCCAAGGTGTCCAGCCGTTAGGTCGTCATGGCATCCTTGGAAGATTTTTTCTCGAAGGCTGGAAGAAATGACCAACAGTCATGCTGTGCTGTTGTTGACAAAGTTCTCTTTCTACAGCACCCCTTGCCGTATGAAGAAGGTGGGCAGGATTCGTAAGAAAGCACGGTGAACCGTACTCGCTTGTCCCTCTAGGTGCTCGATGAGCGCTCGTAGTTCAGGGTCGTCTCGTTGGAGTGTTGCAATGTTGCTGACATCTAGAGCGCCGGGGAAACACTTATCGTCGTCGTCGTCTTCGATGCAGGCAGGACCGGCCTCGACTGGGGCCCTTGACAGGCAGCCGGCGTCATTGTGCTTCCAGCCGGATTTGTACGCCACGGTCATGTTGAACTCCTGCAGTCGTAGGCTCCACCGGGCGAGGCGTCCGGAGGGGTCCTTCAGATTCGCGAGCCAGCAGAGCAAGTGGTGGTCCGTGAGGACGCAAAAAGGACTTCCATCAGATGTGGGCGAAACTTTGTTATTGCCCAGACGACAGCAAGGCACTCCTTTTCAGTCGTTGAGTAGCTCTTCTCCGCCTTAGACAGCGTCCGACTCGCGTATGCGATGACTCGCTCTGGCCCGTCTTGCATTTGGACCAGTACCGCGCCAAGTCCGGTGTTACTGGCGTCCGTGTGGATCTCTGTTTCAGCGAACTGGTCGAAATGGCCAAGAATCTGGGGCGTCTAGAGTCTTCGTTTGAGCCATCGAATGATCGCTGGTGTTATTCTGTCCATTCAAACTTCACGGCGTCCTTCGTGAGATTCGTCAGGGGTGCAGACAGCTTGGCGAAGTCCCGAACAAACCGCCTGTATAGGCACAGAGTCCGAGGAATCTTCTCACGGCCTTCTTGTCAGACGGCGGCGTTAATGCAGCTACGGCGCGGGTCTTCTCAGGGTCAGGGAGAACAACTTTGTTGTTCACGACGTGGCCAAGAAAGTTAAGTTCGCAATAGGCGAATCGACACTTTGTTTGCTTGAGTGACAGGCCGGCGGTCTTGATGGCTTGAAGCACGGCTCGAAGTCGTCTCAGGTGTTCGTCGCAATCTCGTGAAAATACCACGTCATCGTCCAAGTAGACGAGGCATTTCTGCCATTTCAGACCTGCCAACATGGTGTCCATGACACGCTGGAAGGTGGCTGGTGCTGTACGAAGTCCGAACGGCATCACTTTGAATTCGTACAGTCCGTCGGGAGTGACAAAGGCAGTTTTCTCCCGGTCGCGCTCGTCGACCTCAATCTGCCAGTATCCGCTCTTCGGGTCCATCGACCAAAAATATCGGGAGTGACGCAGTCTGTGTAACGTATCGTCGAAGCGGGGGAGCGGATAGACATCCTTCTTCGTCACAGCGTTCAGTCGACGATAGTCCACGGAAGACCTCAAGGTTCCGTCCTTCTTCTTTAGAAGGACGACTGGAGACAACCACGAACTTCTTGAGGGTTGAATGATGTCGTCGTCGAGCATTTCCTGTACTTGATCTTGAATCACCTTCCTTTCCGTTAAGGATACTCGATACGGCGACTGGTGGACAGGGAGCGCGCCGTCGTCTGTAATAATGCGATGTTTCGCCATTGGTGTTCGGCGAACTTTCGATGTCGTGGCAAAACAGTCACTGTATTCGGCGAGGAGATCAACCAGTTGCCGGTGCTTAGGAGCTGGGAGCTCGGGGTCGATGTCGAGCGGCGGCGGAGACGTGCTCTTCTGCTGTGGCGACGAGGTTTCCTCGGAGATTGCGGTGACCACAGCTGGCGCCTGAAGCTCCTCGACGTGGCTCACGGTGGCAGTCTTGGGTAAGTTACTTTTAAAAAAGTAATTCGTTACAGTTACAGGTACTTCCACATAAAAAGTAGTGAAGTTACCGTTACAGTTACCGCAACAAAAGAGTAACTCGTTACAGTTACAGTTACTTCTAAAAAGTAACCAAGTTACTTTTCAGTTGCTTTTCTACAACACAAAAAATTAGGAAAAACTAGAAAACGCTTCTCACCAAGTTTTATTGCATAAAATTAAAAAGTATGGTGGTTTGCACTTTTGTTAACAACCACCTTTACCACAGAAAAATACTCTCTGTACGCCGGCCATGATAGTTGTACTTTATTCTCATCAACATCCCAATCCTAAGTAGCACTAGCCCATTGCTGGCTCGTTGACGGTTGCGCTGGGTTCATAGGGTCCCTGGCCCTGCACATATTTCAGTTCGTACCCTGCAAGCCAGAAACAAACCCCGCGCAAACAGCAGTAAATTTTACCTCGACTGTTGACACCACGCCGGGGTCGTGACGAAAATTAAAATACGCCACTACTCCGGCGTCGCGCGTGCCATCCACGTGTCTTGTTGTTTCACCGTTGACGCACCCAATTAAAAAGCTTTTGTGCAGAAAAAAAAAAACGCAACATAGGTAGTGCTTCAAGATATTATGATGTAAGTGTTGAGTCACAAAGCACAATCCCATTTGTAAAGATAACTAGATTTTTTTCATCAATTCTGCAGGTGGCTATATTAAAGTCGTGACTCGCGAGAAGGAAGGTATACCCAAGTTTGTGCAAGGCCAACTTGACACTCGAAGTGTTGGAACAGACAATTTGGAAAGTGCAAGGAATAGCTAGATTGTACTCGTTCAATGATATATTATTCCTAAAAAAACTGGAAAGTAACGACAAAAGTAACGTCGTTACTTCCATCGTTACCTAAGAAAAAGTAATAAAACTACAGTTACAAGTTACATTTTGAAAAAGTTACTCGTTATAGTTACAAGTAACCAAAAAAGTAACGAAGTTACAGTAACGCGTTACTAGTAACGCGTTACTGTAACGCGTTACTTTTTTGCTGCGGCTCCCCTCGAAAGTTTGCCACGAGAACAGTTGTACGTCCTTCTTGGAGATCCATTACGCCTCATGCGACGCCAATTCCTTTTTCAAGGAACTGTTAGACGCTGCCTTCCAGAAAAGCTTCACCGTGTATGGCTGCGTCGGTTATGACGGTGACGAACACACTCGACCGCGGCGGCAGGTTCACATGGTCGGCAATAACTCGAATCGCGGTTGACATCGTGTTTGTCTCCGCCGGCGGCAGAACAGGCTTTCGCAGCGTCAACTGGTTTGCCCCGAGGTCGAAGAAGGCGCCATACTCGCTGAGAAAGTCCATTCCGGAGGATAACGTCCCTCGCGCAGTCTTGCAGAACGACGAACTTCACAGGGCACGTCTCACCGTGAATCTCGACGCGAGCAGTGCATCTTCCGACTTTGTGGAGCGCTTCACTGTGCCCGTGTTCTGAAATTCGCTCGAACTTATTACAGGGTAAAAGTGTTGTACCTTGGCGTCCAAAAACCTACCTGCGTGCAGTCTTTCTCTGTGTTGTCACGTAACAGGACCCGCCGGAGTAACTGGGATCTTTTTTTTTTTAATGTGATTTGGAACAGAACCCGTGACATAATGCGGACGCAGTCGTTGGTGACAATGCCGAACAGCTGGCAAGATCAAGTTTCTGGATAAGAGCTTCCTCCAAGAAGCGACATTCCTTGAAGTGCCGACTGCATGGCTGTGCAGGTTTTAGGAAGCGAATGGCGGCGTACAGAAGAAGACTAATCTGAGTGACGCCATTTTGTTCCAGCGGAATGTGCTTTGTTGTTTGTATTAGTTGTCGTTACTTGTAAAAATAAGTATCAAGGGACTTTATATGCCAAGGCGGAGCGGCGCGCCCTATTTAGGTGTCACTGCAGCTCGCAATTTGAACGAGGGCGGTTTCCTTAGAATTCGAGATTCCTGACAATATTGAAATATAATTAGAGAGCGTAATCTTTTATGTAACTCCCATTCCGGTGCTTGAATCGTCTTGATCAGCACGCCTAAAATGTATATAAATATTTTGTTTTCGTTTTTGTTTTTCACGGAGGAATGTCCAGCCTGACTACTGGTTGAATTTAATGCGTGAAAATTACGCTATCCTGCAAATCATGTCTGCTAATGCACGACACCGAGAGCTATGCATATTTGAACACATAAGACGAAACATACTTGGCACTTTTTCTGTTATATAAATACTGCATTAATGATTGGAGTTGACTCAGCTGTAAATGAATCAACCAATATCGTTTATGTCAGTTCATCCTTATTCAATATGTACGTAACACAAGCGATTCTTCGTACAAACACCCTAAAAATTTAGTGAACAGGTCATCTTGTGCAAAACGGAAACACCCGAGACGGTCGAGCAAATGAGATACAAGAACCGAAATTCACTCACATTGGATCAAAGGAGATCGCAGTGTTCCTTGACTTCTCCTGGTAATTGGCTTCGGAGCGGACTTGATTGTAGCGTTTTAGGGGCGCAGAAAACCTGCTTTTAGGGAGGATGTTTTCGGTCGTTCATTGCACCGCGCTGAATCGCCAGCTGCGACAGTACGCGATGCATGCGCCGCATCCGGCCCTAGAGAACGTCATGGCGGCGCAGCACAGCATCTTTGCCTGTACTCAGCCAGCGAGGAGCCATGCTCTTTCTGCATCCGGCGGACAGCGGTATGCAGGGGACCATTGTGTTTTTGTTTCGTGCCGAATCACGTGCGAGACAGGTACTCCTAAGTTCATTTGTGAGAATTCGGGTTTAATCGAGAAATTCAGTATTTTGGATTTTTAAATTTTTATTATTACAGTATTTTTAAAGCGTCCAAGTTATAATTTTTTTTTTTTTATTTATTTTTTTTTTTTTTAAATTAGAGAGGTCTGGGTGTTTGTCATTGTGTGACCTTGCGATGCACTTCCTTTGGAGTTTCCATCTACCTTGCGGATCCTCCAACTTTACGTTGGGGAGGGTTCCACAATAAAAAGTTCTTTGGGGGGTTGCATTGTTTTTGTCATCTTTTATGTTCTGGCTTTACGCGCCTTGTTCCCAGTCCTTTGAAGCTGGGGTTTGAAGTATTTTCATTGTCCGAAATGTTTAAACAGTTCTCAACGTATGAGGGCATTTTCAAGGTTTCTATAGAAAGGAATCACGAGGTTTACGCTTACGCAATCAGAGCTTCGTGAGTACATGAAGCGTGCATGGGTTTGAAATGTGGTACTGGTCCTACTTTAGCGCCATCATTTGACTGATTGGTCGGCCTTATCTACCATAGCACTTCGTATCGGCAGCTTGCGTGCTTGGAATTTAAACACAAGGCCACTTGTACGAAAGCAGGGGGGGCGGGGGGGGGGGGGGGGGAGGGGAGGCTACAGCGAGTTTCCGTGGTAGAGGAGAGCACCCGCTCCTAAACCTGGCTGTTACAAAGAAAACATTGAGAGTTATGCATTAATATGCAAAACCTCTGAAACTACCGTCATGTGAATTTCTTACAATCGTATAAAGCAATTTCGACCAGCAGCTGGGTGTTTCTGAGCTCTGTTCGGGCGTAAATAGGTTAGTATAAATAAGCCACTATATAGTTGGATGTTATGAAACATCTTACTTAGATGTCTTTAGATGGTGCATTTATTGTAGTAAAATTACGTGAGAATAAGTTTCCCAGAAAAAGTGCAAGAAAAAAAAATCTGGAGTCGTTTACAAAGCTCTGTAATGTGAAATTAGAGCGCGGCTCTTGAGCAGGAGGGGAGGGTATGCCCCTCCTCCTCCTTCATACCCTCGCCTCGTCCTATCCTTCTCCTCTCCCCTTCTTCTTTCCTCCTCTTCACTCCTTCTCCGTACCCTCCCCTCCTCCTCCTGCCTACAACTCCCATTCTCCTCCTCCACAGCTAAATATGGGGGGAAATGACGTCACATATTTCGAGTCACGTGACCCAAGAACAAATGCAGTTTCTACGCTAGATTTAGCGGGAAAATTCACATCACCTGACCTCAACATATCATTTAAATTTCCCCCTAAGTTTAGCGTGGTGCTTACGTCGACGGCGACGGTTACGGCGACGGCCACGCCGCTATACGCGGGAACGGGCGCCTAAGAGCTGCGCTCTAAAACATATTATTTCCTACGTGCGGGAGGAAAACTGAAGCCAACCATGGGGGGTTGACGCTGCAACTCCGATACGACACCACAGAGTACAAAAACTTGAAAGCTGCCTTCAAGTTGTGAATCTCGTTGTTCTGCAGCTTTTGAGACCCGTGGGCACCCTCACCATCGCCTTCGCAGTCTTTCGTGTTTCATTAAACACCCCGCATGTTATGCCTAACTAACATAGGGGCCTGTCAGAGTTAGCGAAAAGATTTCCCCCAAAAATTAGTTTTAGATAAAAAAAAATAATAAACACACTTGTAAAGTGTTCTTAACACCAGAGTGTCCTTATAGTACCTACTAAATCATACATTTTAAGAAGGTGAAGGAAAAAATTAATCGTAGCAGAGGGTGTCGAACGTACGATCTGCAGGAAAAACGCTTATTTCCACAGCAGCATCTTCTACGCTCCATAACCCGAGTACAAAAAAATGAAAAACGTTTACAAATATCTGTAATGTCAAATTAGATCGCAGCCCTCCTCCTCCTCTTCCCTCCTCCTCCCCCCCTCCTCCTTTCCTGCTCCTCTCCTCCTGCCGCAGTCTCATCGGGAGTTCAACAAGGATCTACCCTTGGGTCGCTGTTGTTTTTGTCGCATTGGATCCATGTCGTCAGTGTGGTTTCATCTAAAGTGCGTGTCAATTTGCAGACGGTTCCGTTGTTTGCACAAAAGTACGAACATGTGATGATGTAACCATTCTCGAGGCTAATTCTAATTGGTGCACATTGTCAAAAAAGTATTAATCGTAAAATATAATTTCAGTTTCCATTTACAAGATGACATTCTCTGTTCCACAGTGCTAAAAATAGTTCGATGAACCTCCATGTTATCCACGAGTCAAAATATCTTGCTGACATAGCCAACAGAACAGCGCACAAAAAGACAAGGACAGAGAGAAGGAACATGCATAACACGCAAGAGCTATGTTCCTTCTCTCCGTCTATCTTACAACACAAAAGCGCATGTTCCTTCTCTCTGTCCTTATTTTTGTGTGCACTGTTCTGTTCACTATGTCATCATACCAACTCGCCCTACTTACAAGAGTTCAAGAAATAACTTCAAACCTAATTTAACTTCAAACCTATGTTAGAACCAGCCCGTAGGCAAAAGCAAATCCAGAACTCCGTTTTTTTGTGTTTTTTTTTTGGTGGGGGGGATTTGTAAGGGTACTACTCTCCTATTATTTCTTGTGCACCGGGGGGTCCACCCTTGTCAAATTGCCCTCTCACAAGGGGGGAAGGGGGAGGGGGGGGGGGGCGGTCACCACCGTCGCCCCCCCCCCCCCCCCCACCCCCTTGGAATCCGCCCCTACTCGTAGGTTACTGTATTTTCAGTCTACAAGTCGCAAACCCTCATAAAGCCTTTTGTTTATGTTGGTATACAAGTTGCATCTTTGTATATGTTGTGCTTACTTATTTGTAGGGTCGGCGCGGGAAAACGGAATGATAAGCACGCATATGTGCATTGTGATTACGATATATGCACAAGCGGTAGCAGGTTTCAACACTCTCGTCAACGAATCGAACAAATAGGTACAAGTCTCACACATTTATAGAACACACATGCGAATTTTTTTTAAACAATCAGAACGCCACTCAGAGTATATAAAATACGCTATACTGTTTCTAAATCCTCCAGAATGCTTGACTTCCTCTCTCGTATATTAAAGCCTGTGCCGCTTTCCCTGAGAGAACAACATTGTTTCTCATGTTCGCTCATGTGCTGTGTGGAACCCGAATCGTTTGTTCAGTCAACCAAGCTTGAAAAGGTACAAACCAAGCTTCCACATTTCTTTGTAACAATTACGACAGGCGACTGAAAATAGCAATAGCTCAAGAGATCCTAAGATGTATGTAGTTGAGCTTTAGAAGGATATTACTTTGACTCAAAATGTTTATTAGATTGAAGGACGATTTCTTTTTTTGCGGCTCTCGCCGAATGTACGAATCCTTCATGGGAGAAGTTCGCTTCAGAATTAGTTTTTTTTTTAAGTTTTACATTTATCTGTTATTTTTGTTTGTGAACAATTTAACAATAAAACTAGTATTAAAAGAGAAATTTACCGTCACAGAGCGAATTTTATTTTCCAAAGAAGGAATCACGTTTATAAGATGGAGCAAGTTTGCTGCAGAACTGGTTTCTTTTTTCCTTTTTCGTTTGGGAACCCTTTAAAAAAATCCAGGATGGAAACTGACTGCCAGTGTCTATTTTATTCAGCACTGACCTCGTACTCTTCCAAGTCTATTAGTAACTCTGTGGTAGAACAGCCTACCAGTTGTTATGAGCTGTTGTGAAGTGTTTTACTGTAATGTGATTGTCATATTCTAAGAATTTCTGTATCTATTATTTCCTCCACTCTCAAATATATTCGCCCCCTCTTGTTGAAATGCCCGATGAAGCTGTAGGTCTTCGAGTAAATAAATGGATGCAACAGGAGATTAAGGCTAGCTGCACCGCGTTCAAGACTCGTACTGTAGATATTTCAGCTTCTCCCTTCGGTAGATCTTACACCCCAGCAAATATCTGTAAACTCTCCTAGGAATGCTGCAACTGTAAACATATATATATATATATATTGCTCTGTCCTGTTAGAAATTGTCGCACGCAGCTTTAAAGCATCACGTATGTGCCTTTATTTCAACAAAATTGTTAATCATGATATATGAAATCACTTGCGAATGCTACATAGAAAGCAATCATTTCATTATGTTCCAACATAACTGAGTTTATTAGAAAATGGCTTTTAAACGTTTGTTACAGAAACTCGAGTTAAAAACGATTAACTGAAAGCTGCCACTCCACATGTCAACGGAAAGATAAATGCGGCAGAAATCTTAGCAACGGTACGCGAATTTTTGTGTCACGGTCTTTAAATTCCTGAATAGTAAGTTTGTCTTGAGTTTTTGGCTCTAACTTTAACATTGAACCTGATAAAATTTTATTTGACCTTCCTGTAGTCTGATATACAAGAGAAATTGTCGGAAGTTTACTTGTACAAAGTATCTGGCACAAACTGAGACACAATTCTATAACCTGATTCAGGCTTTACTGGCAGCTAGAACAAACGTGAACACGTTTGGATTTTCCACAAACTCCCCAACTCTATGGGCATGGTATACTTCCATCTGGAAGCCGGCATCTTTAATAGCTTCTTCTACCACCTTTTCGGTGAGGTTCGCGTGAGCGAAATCCACGTCACCCACGGGATAGCTCTTTATACCACCCGCGCCCAGAAGGACAAGTAGACCGCCAGGTCTCGCGAGTGTTCCCACGTTGCAAACCGCCTTCCGGAAAGATTCGTGGTCTGCTGTGGCCGATTCCAGGCATCCGGAGGATATAATAACGTCGAAGGTCTGCCTGTGTTCCTCGGGGAGCACTCCGGGCTCCAGGACATCGCAGGGAATCACTTTACGAACTGCTAAGCGTGTGCGCTCGATTATTTCCAGGGCCCCCTTCCTGAGGTCGCTGGAAAGCAGAACGAAAAAGTGGAAGTAAGCTGTTATGCAAGATTGATAGCTCGCACACTGCACAGTACTGTACGTGCAGGGAAACCAGAAGTATTGCGGTTCTGGGGTTCGTTTCCTAAGTTGTCTTCAGACATGCCAGGGACTCCGAGTTTGGACAATTTTCGAGAAAGCCGGCAAGATCGCCAACAGCGGCGGTTCGTCAGCGTTACACTTGACATTAGCGCAGGCCAATCACGGCGGTCGGGGATCTCGCCAATTTTGCGACGAGTGTTCAACTTAGAGATCCAGGTTACATCTCGTCGGATATCGCTGGTACGTTCTCAGCTGTCACGCGTGCTTGCCATTTAGACGTATTGGCCTTATATGACCTTATATGTAGTAAATGACAGAAGCAAAAAGACAGAGAGGTGCCTCTAGGGCGAGCTTTCTGCCTTCGATAACGCTTCGGCATCTCCTGAGCCTCGAGTGTGCAGCCGCATCCGAAGCATGGCGGAGCACAACGAGCGTGAGCTGGAGTCCCGGCATTGGATGGAGACGGCCCGCCATTTACATACGGTCGTTGACTTTAGCGAAATTAGCTTGACGTAAACATGTAGATGATATCGTTCTAAAACGAGCATGTTGTTCACACTAAGGCGGCGCCCTGTTTTATATACCATATTGATGAGATCCAGCATATAAACACAAAATCATGAGCTGACCCTGAGAAGATGAAAAGTAGTTACACTGCAGGCTTGTCCAACCGGCCATATCACGCTATATTCTCCTTGTCATAGATCCATATTCGCTTTCTTACGAGTCAGTTGCACAACGTCCACTGAAGCAGGAAGCAAAAAGAAAGTTCCTTCAGACTCAGCTGAAAGTGAGCTGCGAAGAACCAGGAATTTCAAAACGGATTTTTCAATATAGTTTGAAAATATTTAGTTGAAGTCAACGACGTTTAACACACACTGTATTTTTAAGAAGTTGAAGAAGTAACGACTAAGTTCAAAGAGTAATGTCAACTGCCGAGTTCACGAAGACGCCATTTTAAATTGTTCATTTAAATTTAACAGTTGAAATGAGAGAAAAAAAGAGAAAAACTTGCGTGTAATGTGTCCTGAGTGTGTGATACTCGCATTATGATCTGTTATGATTGGTTGCGGGGAGCTTTGGGTGGTTTCGGATGCGTTGCACACACGGCACACTCGTGTGCTTCCCTGTTTAATCAGAATTATTGGGATAAGTTTAAATTTATTCTGGAGTGGACCGTGTGAGGAGTATGTTTTATAGAGAAGTTTCCATGGGTTCTGCTGCTTCCGAAGGTGCATGTAGCGCGTTGAGATCTGCGTTCTCTTGGATAGCCAGGAGCCCCTTGTGGTAGCTAAGGTAATCGCAAAGGGGATGAGATTTATCGTGCCCTCTACGCTATCTACTGGCTGCCATGAAAAGCAGTCACTTGATACGCCCGCTGCACTATTCACTGGTGCGTTAAGAACCTTGCCATGACGTCATGAGATACGTGGCAAGCTACGCTTCGGCAATGGGAGTCCGCTGCACTCTAAAAAACGTATGTGCGTCTACTTTCGCGCACAACACTTGGAGAACCAATCAGCGCAACTTACGGAGACAGCTCAGCGAATGACGATGCCGAAATATGTGTTTAGACCAAAAAACGCAGACTGAGTTGTGACACTAAGCAATGCAAGCGTGACGTTTTGCATTGCTTAATGTCACAACTCAGTCTGCGTTTTTTGGTCTAAACATATGGTTCGGCATCGTCATTCGCTGAGTTGCCTCCGTAAGTTGCACTGATTGGCTCCCCGAGTGTTGTGCGTGGAAGCAAACGCACTAACTTTTTTTAGAATGTGCGTGTGCCGATAGGATACTGCAGGCTTCCCTGAGTTATGCTCAGCACAGCTGCCGGCGGCTAGCATTTGCCTCCTCCTGGTGGCTTCGAGGAAAAGTATCGGGTTGAGGATCCCGCTGTCTGGGGACGGGATGCTACTGAGTCACTCAGTAAATCAACTTTGGTGCGATTAAATATTAATAGTTATAATTACGTATGATTAAGTGTGATAAACTCTCTTTTATAATGCTGTTTTCCGTTATGTTGCGCTAATCTCCGTGTGACGATGTTCGCATAAAAGTCAGCCCAAACACATTATGCGTTAAAACAAAAAACGTTTCAAAGGAGTAACACGTATGCAACTTTCCGTCTCTTTATTGATGAACGCATCAGATCGGTGGCCTCACCCAGCACGAAGAGAATGTAAGCAGTGATATAATTCTATTCATTCGCAGGAAGTTCAGGAACGTCAAAGTGCCCAAATTCGACGATGAAACCTTTCGAACAATGGTCATCACAGCAAGAGTTTTACTCATGTTCTACGCTCCATGTTATTCAGCAGCCAACACTATGTTAGACCAGGCTGTTTGAGACGTTGACCCCTACATCAAGATGCACTCATATTTTCCTGGTGACAAGAAGTAGCGTCTCACAGTGGCTGTGTGTCTCACCATAACTGATCTTACGCTAAAGACGAAGATAAAACCCAGGTAGAGTGGCCATTACAATTTTTTTTTTATCAGCAGTTATTGCTCAAAAAGAAAGACACCGAAAAAAGGTTCCGAAAAACAAAGTACAAGAGAGGCATAAAGAAGAATTTGGATGGACTACAATACAACGTGATACCAGATCGAGCAGCAATTTCCCTGTGCCATACCGCGTTTTGAAAACGACTGCAAGACATAGTGTGGTGAAGGCGATTTGATACCTGGGCCCTAACGACATGATGGAGACTGCCTAGATTAAAAACTGCTTGCAGTATTATCCCAGGGGGGATAAGTTCTCAATTCGGGGAGACGAAGGAAACAGCTTTCTTGATCGAAGACGAAGTAAACGAGAAGAAATATCGAATAAATGACTCACTGTGTACCCTACGACACATGGTGTATTTGATATGATACATTTCTGTAAAAAGGGCCTCGCAAGAAAGCAGAGCAGAAAGGCAGCGAGAATGCATCCTGTATCACATTGGATACACATATTTTCTACCACCTGTCTGAAAGAGGCTCCACTCGATGGAGCCACTTGGCGGCTTGGCGATCAGAGGCTCGGTTTCCTGATATTGGAAACGCGTGTATGAAAAGCTCAATTTTCAGGCAGCGCTGCAAGCTTCCAGAGTGTGCATCCCTTACGTTTGTAATTTGATAGAAATGTGCAGGTGCGCTGTGTTTAAAGAAAGACAAATACTGCTTTCGCCGCTTCAACAACCCGCGACGCACCAATACATCGAGTATACGATATGATACACGAAGTAATTCTTCACTTTTTGAAGCACGAAAATTGAATAAATGTTTACAAGAATTTTAATAAAGTTTTTCTAGTAGCAACCACTCCAGAATAATTTCATGCAAAAAATAGGAAGTCGTGCATTGTATAATTCATACACTAAGTACTGCGTTAATAATTTGAACACCGCTACGTACGTATAGCCTTCAACCACGGCAACCTTCTCCGCGCGGAAGGTCCAGTCGAGGGCATCTTCGTCCTTGTTGAGCCACTTCATGAGTTCCAACCTGTTGGCTTCGACTAGATCACTCATCACGATGTCGTTACATCGACTGGAGCCTACGAGAACGTTTGTGACCAATGGGCCACTGCCCAAATCCAACAGGGTGTTTCCCTGAACCAGACCTATAAAAAGCATGCCAGAGTTTCATACAGCTTTATTGCAAAATAAAATGCAGATATATAATTTATCTGTTATCGCTAAAAGAACATGCCGTGATTCGTAGTTACAATTCATGTATCCAATTATGCGTCAGTAAACACCCCACCCTGCTCAAGAAACTAGGGAGGTAAACAGCGTTCTCTGATTACAGCTCTGCCGAAAAATAACACTAAGGTTACTGCGGACTAGGGAGCCTAGATTGCACTGGTATGGCAATTCAAACCGCGGGGAGTGTTTTCAATTCAATGGCGGGCAGCTCCTCCTGCACTCTAAAAAATGTCTGTGCGTGTACATTCCCGCACAACACTCGGACAACCAATCAGCGCAACTTACGGAGGCAGCTCAGCGAATGACGATGCCGAAACATATGTTTAGACCAAAAAACGCAGTCTGAGTTGTGACATTAAGCAATGCAAGAGTGACGTTTGGCATTGTTTGATGTCACAACTCAGACTGCATTATTTGGTCTAAATATATGTTTCGGCATCGTCATTCGCTGAGCTGCTTCCGTAAGGTGCGGTGATTGGCTCTCCAAGTGTAGTGCGGGAAAGTAGACGCGCGGGCTCTTCTTAGAGTGTATAGCTCATACATTTACTTGCAACATCCAGAACACCTACGTGTTCTTCGATCACTCGTCTGGAACAACCCTGGAACATAGAGTCCATACGGAGAATGTCAGAACATAATTTACCTGACTGGAAAATACTACGAAGTGTTTCTAATTCGGGTGAAACCGTTTCACCGATATAACGACCATACTCGTCGGCGTAATTCCGTGGCAGAAATTTGTTTTTGTAAGTATCCCTCAGGGCTCGGGTTTCCTCGCTCCCCAGAGTGCCCGAACTGAAACTCCTGAAAGCGAACAATTATGGGGTTAACGCGTATCTCTCTCGACATCATAGCGACATTGAGCGGTTCGATGATTATAAAGAAACCGGCTTTTTGTCTCTTTCACAGTCAAAACACGCTCAGCGACCTCTGTGCTGTTGCGGCATGCCCACATCTAGTTTTGCTTCGGACTCTTCGATTCAGCAATATTTCGAAAGCTGGAGAAATTCGTTAGAAAAGATTTAACCCCAGCGTATACACAGCAAGAGTACACAGAGCATAGGCTTCCTATAGCAGGAAGCGACTCGCACTTCTCTCTCCCCACTCTAGCAAAGCGTGCGCTGTAGAGGAGGCGGCTCCTCTCCAATGTTGGCTCTGTTAATCCTGGTCTTCAACGCACCTGCCGCCACATGACACCGAGACATCAGGTGAGTTCCTCTGGTCACGTGAATCCCTGATGTCAAGTCCCGTGACACCGTCATGTCGTGTGACATTGACGTCACGGTTTCACGTGACGACCTCAACGACGGACGCCCAACGTCGACGTTATTTCGAGTGAAAACGGCTCTCCCGGAAAACGCGGCCGTGCAGTGTAATTAGGTGCTCCGATCAAAGGTTCCCGCAGGCCCCCAGGCCGCTAACGCGCATCTTCGTGGGTGGGCGGGCACGTGTCGTTGAGAAGTTATCAAAGCAGCCTTCCTGGGTGCTGTGCGCGTGCCTGCAGGCAACAGGCACAACATGCTTGGGAATGTGTTATCGGCGAGATGCACGTTTTGACCCTAATTTGACAGTTGCACGTGTTCCTCATGACTCGATGATTTCTTTACCTACAACACACCGGTCCTTGCACATTCGTCGTAATTGCCTTGCACATTCGTCGTACTTAGCGGGCAGCAATGAAAGGAACTGAGGCGTTCTAACCTTGATTTGTGTGAGACGATATCCTTCATACGGTGACCCCCAAGTTTCAAGGCGGCAGTAGTAACTTTAAGCATCTCCCTCAGGGCCGTCATGTTCGAAACCATGCTTGACGCGTTTATTTCTGAAAAGAAATATAATATATATGAATAAATTTTGGCCGACGCTAGGAACATGTAATTTATATCTTCCAACATCCGAACTCAAAAAACAAAAGCGCACGAAGACCACAGCTATAGTTTTGTTTACTTTCTTGTTATAAACGAATGAACATTTTATTTTCGTTCTCGCTCAAATGAGTAACAGGGTAAGAAACCTGCATTACGAAGACCTTAGCGAGCCTCGGCTGCAAGCTTTCAATTGACGATGATGGATGTGGTACTTAAATGATTATATATACTGTGTATGTTCCGAAAGAAATTTAAATAATCTGAAGACTTTTCTAATTTATATTTAGATATCAATGTTACATTAAATTATCCCTTTTCACAAAGCGGCGTGTAAGCACGCGCGTGCGTGACCTATTGTTTTACGTCACTTAGGCTCGTTACTCTTAAATATTTTACCCCTCCCGCTTTCGCTCGTAAATACTGCCGAGCTCATACGCTGTTTCGTACCTGATTCTCCGTGTATTGTTCGCGACTGCTTGGTTGTGCTACTAATTTTAAGAGAACGCTTGTTAATCGAATTTTCTGAATACTGAACAGAAAAGCGGGGCTACATCGAGCTTGTGAACAATAGACATTGTACAACCTTAAGACTGCAGGTAAGCAAAAGACGACACACACGAAAAGTCTCCTAACTTTTAAGCCTTGTGTGTGTGTGCCGTCCTTTGCTTACCTGCGGTTTCGGGTTCTGTTATTACTGGAGAATGAGGCTGATTCTCTGGTCAGATATCGGCGTATTTCGCATGCCGCGCGCGTGTCCGAGCAAGCATTGCTCTGTGACGGACCTTCAGAAGATTCGTGACTGTTCTTGCTCGGGACGTAACTTTTATCATCTCGTGCTACTTTCTTGTTCTCGAAAATGCCTGTTCATTCTCACCCCGAACGCTCAACGCTCGAACCTTCTGGGTTAAATTTTCAAGATGCCGGCTCACACTAGACAAGGGGCTGAGAGTCAAGTGCGCCAAACAACAGTTGCGGAACATCGCATCGTTAATAACGACGATGCGCTCCCTGTGCATCGGCAGCCGTACCGGGTTTCCCCAAAGGAAAGAGAGGCCATTCATGAACAAGTGCTAGAGGTGCCCAACGACGACATCATCCAGCCTTCAAGCAGCCCATGAACCTCTGCAGTCGTACTGGCGAAAGGAAGGACAGAACAGTTCAATTCTGTATGGGCTTCCGGCGGCTCAACGCGGCGACGGAGAAAGACGTGTGTCCGCTCCCCAGCATCGACGACACTCTGGACCGCCTGCGACATTCCCTGTACTTCTCGTCGATGCACCTGAAGAGTGGCTACTGGCAGATCGAAGTCGACAAACTTCGTCACACCGGATGGACTGCCCTTTGGACTGTGCACGGCGCCGGAAGCTTTCCACGTGTCATGGATGCCGTACTGGCAGGCCTCAATTGACAGAGCTGTCTTGTGTATCTCGACGTCGTCATGGTATTCTGGGCCAACTTCGAAGGGCACTTGCGACGCCTTCGGGCTGTTCTTCAAGCAATGAGGACCGCTGGACTCACTTTCAACCCAACGAAGACATTCGACGAGCTAAAGCGATGACTCCAGTCTGCACCTATTCTTGGCCACTTGACCAATCAGCCGAAACAGAAGTTCACACGAATACCAGCAATAGAGGAATTGACGCGGCACTGGTCCAACGACAAAAGGGTACAGAACGTGTGATCGCCTACGTTAGTCGGATGTTGTCGAACGTAGAACAAAATTACTCGACGACCGTGAAGGAATGTCTTGCCGTCGTCTGGGCTACCGCAAAAGTCCGCCCGCATTTATACGGGAGCCCTCTTCGAGTGGTCACCAACCACCACTCGCTATGCCGGTTACCGAGCCTGACTCGACAAGGTAACACGCAGTTCCCTATCTAGTGCGAGTCGGAATCTCCAAACTTCGGCCCAGAAGGTTCGAGCGTCGAGCGTTCAGAGTAAAAATAAACCTTCTAGAACAAGAAAGTAGGACAAAATGACAAAAAATACATCCCGAGCAAGAGCAGACACGAATTTTCTAGGAGTCCGTCTCCGAGCGTTGCTTCTTGGACCTGCGCGTGGCAATATTACTTCTTTCGGAGACAACTGCTGCTTCAGCAGACTATACCTTTCAAGACATTTTCTGGCAGTTCATTCGTAGTTCTAAGTGCTCCAGACATAAAAACTGCTTACTGTTAACAATTTTTAAAAAGATCAAGAAACAATTTATAACACAGTATCTCGCTCTAGACATTCGTAGACTTTTGCTATCACTGCCCTTCGGTAGCAATCCAGCCATTTCCGCAAAAATAAAAGAGGCTCAGGAAAAATTTTAAAATATAATTACAAAGCTATATAATTTCAATACCACTAAGTAGAACGTTTGAATTTCTTTTCCACGTAGGAATGTTCAGGTGGCTTACTAGTGCAACTTAATGTCTAAAAACCTCAATAATTCGTTTTTTTATGGTGCGTGGGCTAACACAACCCATCAATTAAGAACTAAGAACATTTAAATATTTAATTTTAGAACTCTGTGGATTGTATTAGCGCGGTATTAATTAGTGGATTGAGATAACTCAGCCACATGTGACTCAGGCAACATCGCCCTTTGTCAACTCACTTATCCAATAAACCCGCGCTCACACTGCTCGTACATCATACAAAAGACCGTCTGCAAACACGATTCACCGCAATATTCCTGGTTCGAATGCCGCGTGCCAAGATTTCTTCTTGAACTCATTGCCATGCGCGGCATTCGAAGCACGAATCCTGCGGTGACTCGCATTGAAATCACCATGCCGACTGTCTTTCGTATGATGCATTATCAGTGCCAGCCGGCTTTAAGACACGCGATCCTTTGCGCATTTACCCAAAAAAAAAGAACAAATTATATGTATAAGCAAAAGGATCGAAATAGTCAAATTTATGCGATACAAAACAGAACTTCGCTTACATTGGATCAAGTAAGCTCGCGGTGTCCCAGGTTTCGACGACGAGTTGGTTTCAGTACGGGTTCAAGAGTCGGGATTTGGGTGGGAAGACAAGCTGTTATATCGAGGATTCATCCGCTCATTCACATCACTGCGCAGTGCCACCTGCATCAAAACACGAGGCGGATGTCCCCTCTGGCGGTTGGAAAAGTTATAACGGCGTAGCACTGAGACGCCATGTTCTCAATACATCTGGCGTGCAGCTGTATTACAGTGTACTAGAATACTTGGGTAGTGTTGGGACCGGAAGGGCTCGCCTGAAGCGCGTGGTATTGATCGCGACAGGTGTCGACACCGGCGCCTTATCTAGAAGGTGTGCACATGCGTGGCTGCACGCGCGAAAATATGAATCTTTGGTGCCGCTTTGGTGGAGTGCACAGAGGATTTCTGGTACAGCTACGACCTGTCAACGGTCGTACCGCGGCATCAATTACGCTGCGGCACTATCGTTAGCAACATGATACTTCAGTGTATTGGACGGTACAAGCTACATTACCTTCCTTTACATAAAAACAATTGCGACTTTAAAGAAGCAGATTGCAAGTTGTTTCAGCGTAGAATTAGCTGCGACTTTCAGTTTGTCGGATGGTGAGCATTTTAAATGATATGCCCATTTCCGTGGTCGCAAAGGCCGAACATTAGATGTTTGAAAAAGATATCTAAAACTCGGAAGCAGTTTTTTTTTTCTTATTTTATAATGGAACAAAAAGGCACATACAAAAGTATGAGATTATTTTAGCGTGTTTTTAATACACCAGGTTAACCTCTCTGTCTTCTTTTCTGTTCGTCTTTTTCTTGACCTTAATCAGCAGGCTTCCCTTGTCACTCAGTTTTGTGTTCATTTATGCGACGAAGCACCCAAGCGACGGTCGCAAAGCGGAGAGAATCTTTTATTTCTTCGTGGCTGCCACGACCATCCGAGGACCACCCGACGTTCACTTGTAAGAAATGGCTTATAAGCAGTGACAATTTTTATCACGTGTTTTAACATTAAACTTAAGTCCAAAAACTGAGACAACGTGGGCTGAACAAGTAATGCTTTATAAGATTGAAAAAAACAAGCAACAATCTCACACCATTTTGAGCAGAAAACATGAGCACACGTAGATCAGGCAAGGAAAAAGTTGTAATAGTTTACCGCACGGCATTGAAATAATGGTTACAATGTGCAGCGCATACATGGTTACAATATGCAGCGCATTATCCTCTTGAGGGTAAACCATCTGAAACCCACAAGCTCATAACAATACATTTAACCGACAGCTGCTTTTTGACAAAAAAAGGCAGGTCTCGCCTGAACTGGGTATTCCACAGGGGGCGTATCTGGTTCATGCAGACATACAGGGTGTTTTTGTTTTATTATTTACATAACTTTACGTATTTTACAAAAAAAAAAAAAAAAAGAATGTGGCAGATATGTGGATGCCGTCTTTCGTTATATCTGTAGGGCTCGGTGGACAATAAATGGGTGAATAACCGTTTGCAATGTTTAATAATTAACCAAAATCTGTTAGGTGACTTGTTTATAACGGCTTAATTGGCCATGGTGCAATTGCAGTTTTAAAAGGAGTCATTATTAAAGGCAAACACAATTCCGATAATTCGCGAAAAGGCAACGAGGTTCGCAAAATTTATCGTAAAACTTTGCCTTTCTTCTATTGATTCAGAAACCGCGCTATGAAAATAATACGTAGAATTTTGACTTAAGGCCTGTTCACACATACAGCGGAGCGCTAAGTTAGCGCTACGTGAGCGCTCCAAGGAGCACTCATGTGGCGCTTCCTAGTGCGTGACTTAGTTCTAACATAGCGCGCGATTAGCGCTTCTGTAGCGCCTTGTTAGCGCTCCAGTATAGCGCCTTGTTAGCGCTTCAGTAGCGCTTCTTGTACCGCGGTGCTGCGGATTAGCGCGTGCACTGCGGTTCCGGTTCCTGTGGTTGGGTGTGCATCAGCAGCACCATGACGGACATGTGGTATGCTGAAATAGAAAAGCGACAAATGCTCTTACATACGCGATTAGTGCATATGTGTGTAAACGGCTTAATGCACAGAAGAGCCTTCTGGGTGCGCGAAATCTTTCGCTACCGAGATACCGACGGGTACCTGGTGAACCTTGTTCCTAGGCTGAGGGACCGAGACACAGAGCTCTTTTGAAGGCGGTTATTTTTAACTGCGTGTCTTTGAAACCAGGCCCAGGTAGCACGAAAGAGGAATGCCCAACTTGGGCAAAGGTCTGGCAAACATAAGGGCCCAACTTTGGCGCAGTTAGGTTTTTGCACCATGGCATTCATCAGTGCCAAAGTACGGTGCCTAACTATAGCCTTAGTTGGGCGATCCTATGGCATGCCAAAGTTTGGCTCTTCTCCTGTACGCCAGAGGAGTGCCAAAGTTGGTGCCATACTTGAGCCATAACTGCCATAGTAAATCCTAATCTGGGAATTCGGGGCATGCCAAGGTTTGGCATATCTCTGGTCTGCCAGAGGAGCGCCAAAGTTGGTGCCATACTTCAGCCATAACTGCCAGAGCAACGCCTAATTTCGGTATTTGGGACGTGCCAAGGTTTGGCGTTTCTCTGGTCCGCCAGAGGAGCGCCAAAGTTGGTGCCATACTTCAGTCATAGCTGCCAGAGCAACGCCTAATTTCGGTATTTGGGACGTGCCAAAGTTTGGCTTTTCTCGGGTCCGCCACAGGATTGCCGAAGTAGTGCAATACTAGAGCTATAACTGCCAGAGCAATGCCCAATTTGGGTATTTTGGACATGCCAAAGTTTGGCGTTGCTCTGGTCCGCCAGAGGAGCGCTAAAGTTGGTGCCAGATTTGAGCCATAACTGCCATAGTAAAACCTAAACTGGGAATTCGGGGCATGCCAAGGTTTTGGCGTTTCTCTGGTCCGCCAGGGGAGCGCCAAAGTTGGTGCCATACTTCAGCAATAACTGCCAGAGCAACGCCTAATTTCGGTATTTGGGACGTGCCAAGGTTTGGCGTTTCTCTGGTCCGCCAGAGGAGCGCTAAAGTTGGTGCCATACTTCAGCCATAACTGCCAGAGCAACGCCTAATTTGGGTATTTCGGACACGCCAAAATTTGGCGTTTCTCTGATACGCCACTGGAGTGCCGAAGTGTGCCATACTTGAGCCATAACTACCAAAGCAACGCCTAATTTCGGTATTTCAGCCTCGCCGAGTTTGGCTTTTCTCTGGTCCGCCACAGTTGTGCCAAAGTAAGTGCCAGACTTGAGCCATAGCTGCCGCAGTAAATCTTAATTTGTCGATTCGGGGCATGCCGAAGTTTGGCTCTTTTCTGGCTACCCACTGAAGTGCCAAATAAGTGCCAAAAGTGGCAAAGAAAGCCGAGAGGCCAGCCCAAGTTTCGAATATCTCTGGTGTGTCACAGAAGTGCTCTTTTACGCGTCCCAGAAGAGAAATAAAATAAATAAGCGTTGGAAGCACGATAGTAAGATGTCATCACCTCCGTTCCCAAGCAGCACGGCAATACTTTGCAGTATCGTGCCAGTGCCGGCCGAAAGTCGGTTCCAATGTCGCTCAACTGTCCAGTTTTTCACCACCGTTTGATACCCGGCAGGTATTGCCGTACAGCTGTTTCGCCTCGGCCTAGCGTTCGCGTAATATTGTGCGAAAACTCTACGATGCGTCTGCTTCGTATTGGCCGAACGTCGTGCAAGTATCTGTACGTTGCATGTCATTTGTTGCATATCCAATCACTTATACGGACAAACAAATTTTTTCGATCGCTCCCAGAAGTTTATTAAACAACTATCATTACACACAGTGTATTCTCAACATATTTACAAAGGTCATACTTTTCTGTAAAACGAAAAGCAAATTATAAAATACAATTAACACTGTCCTCATGCCAAGCAAAACTCATCACACGTAAAACCGCGGAGAATGAAAGGAAAGCAGGACGACTATCAGAATTATGCTTGCAGTGCACTTGCTAATAAAAGAGCGATATCATGTAATCCTTGATAGATGCATAATCCAACTCAGGCACCCCACAAACACATTCGAGGAAGAAGGTTGCGTACATTCAACTGACGTCTCGTCGTCGGCGAAGAGCAATTTTTGTCGAAGCGTGTCCAACAAACACATCACAAGTATTCTACGAACTCCGGTGCAAAAAATGACTGTTACCGAAAAATTGGCATGGACGTATTCCGACCGTTTACGACGAAAAAACACGGCCGCGTCTGCAACGCACGAAAGCAACAGAACACTGAAGAGCCCAGTTCGAAAACCGGACCTACGTGGCCTGCTTATTTCTATAACTAGGCAAACGGCGAAAACGACAGCCCCAGAGATCCCATCAGCGTGACAGAGAAAGTCACGTGACAAATTTTCGTCCAAACGTTTTTGTCCTACGCATCCTATCTAGAGAGGTCACGCTGAGTCACGCGTTTCGCTTTATCCTTTTTAAAGCGGCTGTCGCGCTCGCTGACAGCCACACGAAGACGCAAAAGCAGGTGGGGAGGATTTGCAAAAGGCGAGGTCGAAGGGGCATCAACAACGCATAAAAGCAAAGGCCGCTTCTGCCGGTGACCTTGTCGCCTTGCCTAGTCTGTCAGCGTTCGGCTTGAGAGCGAAATGGACGGGGTGGTTATGTTTTCCGGGCTTGTCGCCATCCGATAGGCCTCAATTATTTCTCTCCCCATTTGCTCGCAGTGGCCTCCCATGGCTGTCGTGCCGGTGAAATTAGGAGCGCAAAAATACTCCAGAAGCCGGGCGAAGACGTGATAAATGTAATAACAAAAATGGCTTGACATAACAAAAATAACAATTTAATTAAACGTTTCGCCTTCCATGCGGGAGGCATCTTCAGTAGAGCGCAGAGCGAGTGAGAGTCGCACAAAAAAGTTCGGTTATTTAGGCATAAAGTTTGTGTACACGTCCGGCAGGGGGCCACGGTTCTTGGTTACCAGCGATGAATCACTTCCGCGTTTGTCGTTCTGGGTGAACCAAGATTCCAGCAGCTTCCTCGGTTCCCACCTGTTATCCCCCTTCAAGGTCGATGCCTTGTCAATGTCAAATTGGTGTCCTGACGTCCATGCGTGGTCGACGAGTTCGGACTTGAAGCGGGTGGCGATCCCTTGCGTGTTCTTTCAGTCTTGTTTTTCTTTTTCTTCCCGTCGCTCCAATGTAGGAAGCGTCACATTCCTTGCACTGTACCTGGCAGATCACGACCCTTTCTGCCTCTGGCGGGGTCGGGTCTTTTGGCTTGGAGATAACATTGGCGATTGTTCTGTAGGGTTTGTATACAGTTCGTACCCCCAACGGCCTAAGGCCGCGTCCCAATGCTTTCGAAACCCTTACGTGTTCGTTCGGCTCGATCCAGGCGCCGATGGGACATTTGTTTGTTGATCAACAAGAACGCATTGCTCTTAATGAGTTGAAGTCGGACAGTTCCATCATGATTTTAAAGGCCGACAAAGGAAAAAGAACCGTTGTGCTTGATAGGGATGACTACATGAAGAAGATGTACGAAGTTATAAACGACAGTCACTATTTCGTGAGGCTATCAAGAGATCCCGCTGCTAAGTCCGAAAGAGAGTTAGTTGACCACCTTCGAGAGCTGAAAAAGAAAGGACGCATCATTGACGACGACCTATACCGTCGTCTCTTCTCCTTTCACGCCGCGACACCCAAGATGTATGGACTCCCCAAGATTCACAAACCGGGTTGCTCCTACGCCCGATTGTATCTTTTATTAGTTCATCCACTTACAGCCTTTCCAAATATCTGGTTATGATTCTGAGCCCTCTTACAAGAAAAAATTAGTTTAGCGTCCGGAATTCCCATGACTTTGTTGACCTTATACGCGCTCAGACCCTGCTACCGCACGAGGCTATGGTATCCTTTGATGTGATTTCATTATTTACGAATGTCCCCAACGCCCTGGCGGTTGATGTCGCCCGTGACCGGTTGTTGGCAGACCAGTCGTTGTCCACTCGCAAAACCCTCCTTATTGAAGACGTTATACTCCTTTTGCGTTTTTGTCTCAACCAGTGTAATCTTAGTTTTAATGGGGACATATATCATCGGGTCAGCGGATGCCCTATGGGTAGCTCAGTTTCCGTAACCGTCTCGAATCTCGTCATGGAATATGTTGAGGAAAGGTAATGTCTGGCATTGATTTCCCCGTGAAGTTCTACCGTCGTTATGTCGATGACGTTTTTGTAATGGTTAACAGAGAGAACGTAAATGATTTTCACCGCAATTTGAATAGTGTCCACCCCTCAATTCAGTTCAACTGCGAACATCAAACCGATAGTACCTTGCCGTGTTTAGATGTACGTGTCCATAGAACTAGTGAACCTTTTTTTAAGATGGAGACATCCGTATTCGCGACTCCAACTAACTATAGGTGGCGCCACTCATTTTCCAAGATGGCGGGTTTAGTGAGGGTCAAAGATGCGTGCCGCTGTTGAGCCTGTCTAGTGTGCTGGCTTCACTGAGCGACATAATTTATTTCTGGTAATACGAGGAAGCTAATGTTTTATGAGCGCAGGCCACCTCTTTAACGTGAAAACAAGAACGGTGTTCAGCGTATTATTTACGGAAGGATGCGCGTTTTAATTCTGGAGCGAAACCGAAACTTACCTCTATTTTGGATTTAATTTCTCGATATAGGTCTTAATTTCGGATTCTTTCATGACTCAAGATGTGTCTCACATCGTAATTGTTTACTTAGAAAAGTTGTTCGCGGAAACTTTGTTTTGTGACATACTGTTCGATCCAGGCTGATATTTGTAGTTCTTGAAAAAACCAGTGCTGATATCTGTGCGTTCTCGCTGTCTTTTTCTCGCTCAGATAATTGTCATGGGAAATAATGACAATTATACCAGCACAAGAATAAGAGAATAATTCCAATTTTTACAATAAGCCCCCAAAACGCATAAACTAATAAACGCTGCTCTCACTGCAACAACCCAAAGACGGAATCCGAGTCAGACAACTGAAGTGAGTGTGTGTTTTTATAGCACCGCGTGACGCGTAGGACTTCATATTACATCCAGTGTTTGACTGTTTGTCTATCTTGATAACTATGTCAGAGTTTTTCCTATGCTAAATAAAAAAACAACAGAATTATACCTTTCTGGAAAGACTAATATGGTTAAATAGCGTATTCTCGTGATCTTGGCGTTAATTGGAGGCATAAATTGCCGCGATTTTTATTAATAATAATAATAATATTAAAATTCACATATTTGAATACGTAATTCTTCAAGCTCTAATAAAATTTGCTGCTTATGATTTAATTTTAAACGAGCGAAGAAATATGACAATGAAAACTATACTAATTATCATCACTGGTTCTAATTGCTGCATTTTAGTTACCAATAAAATGAAAATAGTCTAAAATCAATGAAAACATTCTAGCTAATGTGAGAAATCCATGTAAAATTACATTAAGTGGGGGTAAAGTATATTGTGCTATCAAAGTCGCGACTTTTGACAATCGGCGAAACGTCCAAAGTCGCCGCCAATATACTTCCAGAACAAATGCCCAAAAGTAAAAAAAAAAAAAAAAACTTTTTTTTTTAATTATTAGTTTTTTCATAACATTTATTTACTTCTGTATTTGCTTGCCGTCGTTTTGCCAATCTCAGCCTTTCCAGTTCGAAGGAACGCCTACCTGCTTGCACGTCTGCTCACTGCAGCACGTTTCGTGTGCGTTGGAGTTTTAATATTGCGTATACGAGCGAACTCAAGCACTGTGCGTTTGCGTTAGCTTTGCGTATTCCACACTGCGCGTGTGCCGAGCCCGAAATTGCGGTCTTGGATGGCGCATGGCGATGAGGCGCACGCACAACGTGGGGCACGCAACTCTAACGCAAAAGCACACCGCTTGCGTTTGCTTCTATGCGCAATACTAAAACTCTCCAGTAAAGTACAATCCCATACCGGCTGCAGCACTACGTTGGGACAGTGGAGAGTGTTGTTTGCATTCGAAACGATTTTCGCGAGCCATGATCGCGAGCAGTTCCGCCATGCCCGCTGAGCAGGAGAATCGGGGGACCCTCACTAGAGCGCTTCCCGTTTCCGCCGCGGGAGGGCGAGCGTCGAGCTGGAGACGCGAATATCGAAACCATGTGACAGACAAAACTTTCTTGACTACCACTCTCATCACCCTACTCAACACAAAAGCTCAGTTGTAAGATCGTTACTTCATCGTACAGAAACTGTCCCATCTAAGTCAACACTTAGCATTCAAGAACTTAGCCATGTGCGGGAGGCTTTGAAGAAACGTAACTACCCCGACTGGTTTGTCAATCGCGTTAAGAAACAAATGTCCCGTCGGCGCCCGAATCGAGCCGAACGAACACGTGACGTCGTAAGCATCCCGGAGGCATTGGGACGCGCCCTTAGGCCGTTGGGGGTACGAAAGAACAATTGTCAATGTTATCTCCATGCCAAAAGACCCGACCCCGCCAGAGGCAGAAAGGTGCGTGATCTACCGGGTGCACTGCAAGGAATGTGACGCTTCCTACATTGGAGAGGCGGGACGAAAAAGAATAACAAGACTAAATGAGCACGCACGGGATGTCGCCAATTCCACGAACGCCACCCGCTTCAAATCCGAACTCGTCGACCACGCATGGACGTCAGGACACCAATTTGACTTTGGCAAGGCATCGACCTTGGCGAGACATATAAGGTGGGGACCGAGGAAGCTGCTGGAATCTTGGTTCATCCAGAATGACAAATGCGGAAGTGATTCATCGCTGGTAACCAAGAACTGTGGCCCCCTGCCGGACGTGTACACAAACTTTATGCCTAAATAGCCCAACTTTTTTGTGCGAGTCTCACTCGCTCTGTGCTCTAGTTAAGATGCCTCCCGCATTGGAGGCGCAACATTTAATTAAATTGTTATTTTTGTTATGTCAAGCCGTTTTTGTCATTACATAAATTAGGAGCGCAACCGGGACATTTTCTCCCGTGAATGACGATCGGGTGCTCGGACTCCGAAGCAGCTCTTTCGGCGTCCATTTGATGTTCTCGGAGTCGGTCATTGAGGCATCGCCCCGTTTGCCCGATGTACCTGGTCCCGCAGGACAGGGGGATCGCGTACACTTCCTTCGCTTCCTCTCCTTCCGCCAAGATTTCTCTTTCCGGTACTCCCACGGAGCGGGCGGGTTTTGAGGTTGAAGCCGAAAATAAAGTTCGCTCTTTCCACTTTTTTGCGTTTCCTCCTCTCCTGCCCTCCTTTCCTCCCTTCACCGCCCTCCCCCGAGGGGCCAACACGAAGAATGGATTAGGAGACTCCTCCGTTAATCCGTCATAACCCGCCGTAGAGGGGGCGAGCTGCTTGACTAAAGATTATCTCGCTGCACAAAAAAAAAAACAAAAACAAAAAAAAAAATAAAAAAAAATAAATAAATAAAAAAGAAAAGAACGTCGCGGGCAGCGATTTAATGCGCTTTGCCGGATGCGTAACGCTTCGTCCGCCTTGAACAAGCTGGTATGCATTGGACTAACATTTTTCGAAGCGCGGCAGGTTTAGTGTAGGTCCTATCATAATGGTCCTGCAAGACTTCCCTGTCCGCCACAAGCTAGCCAATAATTCAAAGACATAACGACGGCAGCGTATTCAAACAGTGTAAAATAAAATGTATATAATATTTATAAGAACACCATCGTCTTCGCTGCTTGGCTTTCAAATTTTTAGCGCCGCAAATAATCGTAATAAAAATATTTTTATGATTGAAGAGCCCTTGTCGTGCATCGAACCAAAAATTACGCTTACGTAAAACATGATTCGGCGCGGGAGCGGCTCGAGTCACCGTTTTTTTTTTTTTTTTTTTTTAACGTGGATTTTGCTTTTTAATCTAACTGAGGTACCACTGGCAGGACACGAATCGCATATTTGGAAGGTATGAGAACTCATATAGCTGGTTGAGTGAATGCAAAACTATCGCATTCGTTGCAGCTCGATTTGTTGATTCGAACTTCAACAAATCACACGTACCCATTCTCCCTATTTCTGTTTACCCAGTCATAGTCGCTCCCTCACGATGCAATACGAGTACAAGTAACGGCAGTTTATGCAATGTTGACGATACACAGCCGTGATCGCACGGTTTTTAGAAGCGCTATAGAACGAGCACAAGCGTCGAATTTCGGTACTCTGATTGATTTCTGTCTTCCCGCCGTGACACCTCACGAGAAAAGCGATTTCGTTCTGTCTGTGAAACTAGGAACAAAGAAATCAAGATATAATCCCGTAATAAAACAACGCGAAATGAATCTCTGCAGCCAATACCCAACCGTTCGGGAGGTGACTGGGCAAAAGCATATATTACCTCCGTGCCTTTACCCTCTGCGCACCGCCAGAGAGAGTCATACAAACTCCTTTGCGCTATTATCAACACGATTGCGTTTGCAAGCCGGTAGTTTGACTCGGCTGGGATTCGTCCCTTCTGACTTTCATAGCTCTCTATGAAACCAGAAAGGTAGATATTTTTCTCCATTGGGTTGGTTTGCCCGGGGCCTCCAGTTATTTACGGCCAAAATCGCACTAGAGGCGCTTCAGCAATGTTCACTCTGGTCGACACACGTGCTCCTTAAAAATGCCTGTCGTCAACTCTTTCCCAAAAGATACTTGAAAAGCCAATCTTAGAGACCGGCGGATAACGAGGCCTTAGACCTCAAAGAAATTATAACACAAATTTGGCGTCGTCATTCCCAAACTGGTTGCCGGACGAAATCAAGGGTTGGTAATAGTAACATAAGATACGTACGGCAGAATTCCCTGCCATAAATAGAATGATTTGGCTAGCGCCAACGTAACGCGAAATCGGTGCAAAGAGTTTTGCGATAGGAAGCGTAAACCGAAAAAAGGAAAAAAAAAAAAAAAGAAAGAAAGAAAGAAAGAAAGACTGAAGAAAAGGAGAAATTAGAAAAAAAAATCTCTGGTGACGTGGCCAAAAAGAATTCTGTTCATGTGATTTTTCTTGTCACGTGACCAAACAAAAAAAAAAAAACGAAAAAAATAACACGAGAAAAAAAACCATCCCCTGCCCGGTTTCGAAGCTAGGCCCTCTTGATCGTGAAACTAGCGCGCTATCCGTTGCGCCAACATAACTTTTTTTTTTCTTTCTTTATTGCAAGTTGCGCCAACATAACTCTGCCTGTAATGCTCACGCATTCCCACATCATAGGCGAAAGCTTAGGTGCCTTCGCAGTTTTTCATGCATGTGTTATTTTTATTTGTGGCAAGAGTTCACGTCCAGAATGCTTTTAGAGTTTTCGACCAAAACGAGTTTTCTTCTTCCGAGTCACCTTCTAGAACCAGTAGACCGCACTGGGTCGTCCGGCTAATCAAGCAGCTATTTTCAAATTCTCTGGCGTGCCCGTCCTCGGATCCAAGGTCGCCGTTTGACAAGCTTAACTTTCTTCCACCTTTTAGCCGGAACCCCCACGGCAGCTTTGTTCCGTCCCCACTCCCTCTCGAGAGGATGGCTCGCCCCGAGGCTAATCCCATTCTCTAAACCTCTTTCCATCCAACGCTTGACCTTTCCCTCCCCGTCCCCCAGCTTCGGGAGAGAAGGTTCTTCTCTGCAGAACGTCCCGTTTGTACAGCGGCCTTTAAAGTTCAAAGATTGTCCTGTCTTTATCGTCCCTTTTGTGTCTCCAGTTTTTAATGTTTAAAAAGTATCAACACGCTAAAATAGTACAATTTCCGGGATTTCATATTCATCCCCCAAGTGTGATGCGGGAACCGCGCCGTAGAGCCACGGTCGTTTCCGCACTTTGTTATCGCTAGGATTTGACAGTGCTCAATCACAATGCAAGACACGCACAGAGCCACGCTCGCTTTTGCAATGGGGTGTCCAAACAGGACACGACTCCAACAAATCGTGAAAATTGAAGCGGGCTAGAAGCGAGCGTGTCCGCTTCAATTTTCACGATTTGTAGGAGTCGTGCGTTTTGTAGTGTCCTGTTTGGACACCCCTTAATAATGATATATCTTGCTGAGACGTGCGCACATCCGTCTTGCGCAGTGTTAGCTCAATGGCAGCACTTTCTGTAAAGGCGGATTCACACCGGGGATAGCAGTCGCGCGATCCAACTAAATCGCATCGCAAAAAAAAAAAAAAGAAAAAAAAAGTAATTAGTTGCTCAATTTGGCGTGCGCGATGAGCGAGTCCAATGCCTTCGTTGGCGAGTCGCGTCTCAAAAACTCTCGCTCCGAACGCCGTTGGTTGGTTCGGCCTCTCCGCGACTAGAGTGCATCGCAGAACGTCGGGTCAGCAAGCGACTGCTCAAAACCCGTCACTTTTTGCCCGCGATGGTCGCTTTTGCGATGAAAGTTATGGCGCGACTAGATCGCATCGCCGGTGTGAACGCGCCATAATGTCGAACCAGTCTCACGGCGCGTCCCGATATTGGCTTGTGTACCTACGCGCGAGTAAAACATCTGGCACGATTTGCGTTTGCAAAGCCTGCTCCAGCCGCGTCAAAACATTCAGCCAACCTTTGGACTGCAGAAATCAAGAGACAACCAAAATACGATAAAGTTGCCAGCCGAATAAAACTTGATTTCTATTTAATTAAGATGAAGACCACCCGCGTACATCAAATACCTCATCAGCCGAACTCCAAGGCAGTAAGCCTAGTTCTGGCATTTGTTTGGCACCTTTGGCCCGTCGCTGCCAGATCACAGCCAAACTATCGCGAAGCGAAGCCTAACTTGGGCACTCGCTTGGCGACTTGGGCCCAAAGATGCCAGATCTCAACCGAACTACAAGGTAGTAAGCCTAACTTTGGCACATTTTTGGCGATTTTGGCCCGAATGTGCTAGGTGACAGCCGAACTGTCAAAAAGTGAAGCCTAACTTTGGCATTAGTTTGGCGATTTTGGCCCGAAAATGCCAAAGCTCTGCCGAACTACAAGGTAGTAAGCCTAACTCTGGCACATCTGTGGCGATTTTGGCCCGAATGTGCCTGGTGACAGCCGAACTGTCAAAAAGTGAAGCCTAACTTTGGCATTAGTTTGGCGATTTTGGCCCTAAAATGCCAAAGATCTGCCGAACTAACGGGCAGTAAGCCTAAATCTGGCATTTGTTTGGCGATTTAGGCCCGAAGATGCCAGATAATAACCGAACTACCCGGCAGCGAAGCCTAAGTTTGGCACTTGTTTGGCGAATTAGGGCCAAGATACCCAGACTGTTGCCAAGGGAGGTCAGGTTTGGCACTACTTTGGCTTCTTCGGGCTTTTTAATGCCCTAAGCTGCCAGACGCAAGCCAAGTTTTGGCCCAGAACTCGGTGCTGCCTGGGGGGTCATTCATATCGCCAGAAAGCAATGAGGTCGTACCCAATCAATTGGTCGCTTAGAGTCCATGACTCTGGATCGCCTGCCAGACCCTTCTTTTGTAGAGCGGCTGTTTTACTTCCTCTTCTTTCAATGCCAAAGGAAAAACAACAACAAAGGAATCGCCGTGCACGCGCTGTTCCGCAGCAGCAAGCATGGCACAAGGAGCGTGAGAGCGCTAACAACGCGCTTCTGTAGCGCTAACAGAGTGCTAGCGAAGCGCTTCTGAAGCGCTATACTTCGTCTCACGTTAGTATGGACTATTGTTAGCCGCGCGTGCTAAAAGCGCGAGATAGTTGTTTCGAATGAAGCCTCAGCGGCTGCACGAGCGCTCATGCAGCGAGTGCTCCAAACAAGGCAGTCAAGGCTAGCCGCTCGCGCTAGCACAGCATTCGCGATTAGTTCATGCGGTTCATGCTAAGGTGAGACGAAGTATAACAGAGCGCTACTTAAGCGCTAACCGAGCGCTACATCACGCGCTGGGAAGCGCCACATGAGCGCTCCTTCGAGCGCTCACGTAGCGCTAACTTAGCGGTTCGCTGTATGTGTGAACCGGCCTTTAGTCGTCTTGATGTGTGGCGCCGGCGACGGCATGTCGGCACTATCCTTACGCGTTCACCATCCGCAAAATCAGAACACAAGATTCAAAGCATATTACGATCGAACACACGGAACTATGAAATCGTGGTCCCGACACGCGCACCGCTCGAAGTGAAAAACACAGGAACTATACTGTGTTTCACCTTGAGTCGTACCGCAGGAAAGGCTACAAGCGCGAGCTCCTTGCTCTATGGCACACCTCGGCGGCACAAGTTCTCGTGCACCAAGGGCAGCTGCCAACGCTATGAGCTCGCGCTTCTAGCATTCGCTGCGGTACAACATAAGGTGAAACGGAGTGTATAAAATCGTGGTACCGACACGTGCACCGCTCAATGTAAAAAAAAAAAAAAGCGGGCTGCGCGATTTTTTTTTTTTTTTTTTTTGTAGATAACTCGACTACAGCGCCGGCACGAACTGTCAATACACGCGCAGTCACGAGCTCCCATTGCCGAGCCGCTCCAGTCCCAACACTACCCAAGTATTCTAGTACACTGTAGCTGTATCGCGCGAAGCCCTATGGCTTCAGTTGTGTCCCGAATCACGCGCGAGTCAAGTATTATTCGTGTGATAATATATGGATTACTGGCTTTTGTTTTAGATGTCATATATTTATGGTCGTGATTACGGTTAACATCTACAACGTGCATATCAAAGACAATTCGTAAGAATTTACATGGTTGAACGAAACGGAAAATATATTATGATACAAATAATGCAAAGATGAAAAAACGCTGGAAAAGGATTATGATTATTATCTATGGAGAAGAGGAACAAGAGAGACAAAGGATAGACACAGATCTCCAAGATTTTTGTTTGTCCTTTGTCCTCCATGTTCCCCTTCTCCGGGGATTATTATCGGAAGAATTAATCTAATCTTTTTTTAAATTGTGACGTACATCAACATAGGCGAATGGAACCGCTGAGGCAACTCCTTCTTTAAGCGCACATGAAAGACCTTTAGAACGTAATTAAAGTTTGTGTAAACGTAATTATATTGCGCCAAACGACAGCCGAAAATGGCACATACGTGCAACAGAGTTTGTAAAGCATACATGATGGGGAAAACAGCTCAGAAAACACAGACTACGAAGAACATGAACGACAGGACGATGCTGTACTCGCAACTAAAAAATTTTAATTAAGGGAACAAAGACAGGAAAAAAAACATACATAGTATCTTAAAAGATTGCACACAAACGAAGGACCACACTCGATAACCGAGAAGCGTGTCAGGAATCTACCCGTTCAATACGTGGCTCTTTTTTTTTTCCGCAGAAAGGATATCTCTTTCGCTGACAGCGCCAATGAAGGTTCACAAACACATGAATGACTGACACGAAGTGTGGAAGGCCTTTTTATTCCCTCTCGTCACCCTATCCTTGTCTGCGCCCGGAACGGAGACCCTGCCAAAGTCAGGCCGACATTTGCAATCCCTGGAATAAATTGGCAAAAGCTTCCCCAACCGTGGCTCCGAGCGAATACGAATGTTATCATAATCTATCATTTAAACATCTTCCTGTTTGCCCCACGTAGCACCGGTTAGATAACAAAAGGAATCTTATAAACCACACACAAAACACAAGTGACAAGAGGTTTTTCTGCGGGCCTTGGTGCACTTCAC
The DNA here is from genome assembly GCF_016920785.2 of Ixodes scapularis. NCBI lineage: Eukaryota > Metazoa > Arthropoda > Arachnida > Ixodida > Ixodidae > Ixodes > Ixodes scapularis. The sequence goes on from NW_024609868.1 coordinate 21,115,660, forward strand.
ATTCAAACGACCATCTGCCTCCGCACCAACATTGGAACATGTCTAGCCTATTTTATGGGGCTCGGAAAACACTACTCGCATTCTACATCTACGACCTACTTGTTTTGAAGTCATGGGAAACGCGGTGGAGATAGGGGACCCCTGCCACACGCTTATTTGCCCTTTCCGGCTTCGCCCTCTCTTTGGCAGGGTCACCGTTCCGGGAGCACACAACGATAGGGTGACGAGAGAGAATAAAAAGGCCTTCCACATTTCGTGTCATGGTCACTCATGTGTTAGTGAACCTTCATTGGTGCTGTCAGCAAAAGAGATATCTTTCCTGCGGGGAAAAAGGAGTCACGTAGTGAACGGGTAGAAAAGTAAATTACTGACACGCTTCACGGTTTGCGAGGGTGGTCCTTTGTATGCAACCTTTTAAGACACTTTGTATGTTTTTTAGGGAGCAGCTTTTAGGCACCCGTTTCCGGCTTCAGCGTCGTCGCTGTCGGCGTCATCGCGTGCTGCATTACGGGACGTTTCCCATAATGACGTCACTCGTGACGTCACCGCACGTTGAATTATGGGTAAATTTCCCCACCAAATTTCGTGGAAAAAATTTTCCGCCAGATTTATGTGAAAAATGTTCCTGCAAAGTTTAGCGGAAGATATCCCCGGCTAAATTTAGCAGAAAAATTTTCCCTCTAAATTTTGCTAAAAACAATTCCCCGCTAAAATTTGCGGAAAAAATTTCAGCTAAATTTAGCAGAAAAATTTATCCGTTAAATGTAGCAGAAATTTCCGCGCTAATTTTATCAGAAAAAAATTTCCCCGCTAAAGTTAGCGGAAAAAGTGTCCCGCTGAATTTAGCAAAAAAAAAAATTCGAGGCTGGAGAAAATTTTTTTGCTAAATTTAGCGGAAAAATTTATCAGGAAAACGTTTCCACTAAATTTAGCAAAAAAATTGCCCCGCTAAATTTAGCGAAAAAAATTTCTCGCTAAATTTAGCACAAAAACTTCCCCGCTAACTTTAACAGAAAAATTTCCAGCAAAATTTAGCTGGAAAAGTTTCCCGCTATATTTAGCGTAACACATTCCCCGATAAATTTAGCAAAAAAAATTCCCACATAATTTAGCGAAACAATTTCCCACTAACTTTAACAGGAAAAATTTTCGCATTAAATTTAGCGAAAAAATACCCCAGCTTCATTTAGCAGGCAATTTTTTTGCAGTAACTTTAGCGGGATATATAGCAAAAATTTCCTGCTGAATATGAGGGGAGCAGGAGAGGAGGAGGAGAGGGTACTGGTGAGGAAGAGGGGCATAGCCTCCTCTCCGTACCTTCCCCTCCTCCTCAAGAGCTGCGCTCTAATTCGGCGTTTCAGGAGATTGTAATCGTCTTTGATTTTTCTTTCTGTTTTCTTTTTCTTTCATTAAAATTCTTCAGTTCCGAGTACATCATTGTCCTGTCGTGCATGTCCTTCTTCCTGGTCCATGTTTTCTGAGCTGTTTTCCCCATCATGTATAACGTCAACCAACTGGCCCAGTTCACCACCTTATTTGTAAAGCATCCTCAGCTCTTCCATTAGCTCACGTTCGCAGTGCGATCTTGCTGAACCAGAAAAAAAAAAGATATATAAACACGATAGTGTTAAGGGGCTCATGCAACACCACCTAGATAGAAGGCCTCCGCACGCGTCATCACAGTCGATCGATCGAGGCGTGGGATAGGGCACGAGTGCTGTGGGAGTGTTCGGCTAGGGCTCGTGTCCAATCAGCGCGTCGAAGGTCGGGCTCGGGCCCAATAGCCGAGCTAGCGAGATCCGACTCTGATGACGTGTCATGAAGGGAGAGGAGACCATGCTGAGGCCTTCTGTCTAGGTGGTGTTGGCTCGTGTCGCTAAAAAGACAGCATCGGTGACGTGACGGTAAAATCCTGATTAGTCGATATGGTCATGACATCACAACCACATGACCTTGCGTGGGAATTTCAAACAACCCACCACGCTCAAGTGAAACGTGACGTCACGCGTGAAATGAAAGGGATTAAAACATGACATGTAATGCAAATTAAAGGTCGCTGGATGTCTCAAATGATTTTACTTTATAGCGTAAATCTTTGCATTGCAGAAACATTTGAAGAATTTCGGCGGAATTCGAATTCACAACCCTTCGGTTGCGAGCCAGACCAACACCACCTATAATAAGCAAAGCCTCCGTATCGCCTCCTCTCCCTTCATGAAACGTCATCACAGTTGAATCGCGCTAACTCGGCTACTGGGCTTGAGCCCGACCTTCGACGCTCTGATTGAACCCGAGCCCCGGCCGAACACTGACGCAGCAGTCGTGTCCAATCTTAGGCCTGGATCGATCTGACTTTGATGACGGTAAGGATGCCTTCTGCTTATCCAGGTGGTGTTGGCCAGACACGCTACTGTCTAGGCCACACTAGGCACGCTTGCACGGCGAATGAAAAGGCGATGCGAACGGGGCACGATAACGCTATCGCTTTCCACTCTTAAAGGCGGAGCTTACGCGTCCTCCAAGTTTTATCTGTATTCTCTAGAAAGTGTTTATTCACGCCCATATGCGCATCGAGACATGTGTGTCTGTGTCTGGGGGTCGGCAGATGTCGTTTGCGTGCGCTAGAAATGTTGCGCAACTGTAATACTGATCGTCCATTTTGTTTAATGGAAATTCCTGAAGAAAACATGTAGGAATGTGGCGCACGTGGAAGTGTATAAAAATGGGGTTACCCTGCAAATACATTTTCTTGAAATAATCAGCAATGAACAGAAAAAAACATATATATTAAGCGCCTATAAACAATTTTCTTGTTAAAAAAAGAACATTTTCTGAATTAATGTTTGGAGCTTAATAGGCTAGGTTGTTCCTCTTCTTGACTTATATACTGACTTCCGGATATTTGCCGTTACAAGCTTCTAAACCCCGTATGCAAGATAGAAGACCCTAAACAAATGAGAATATTTAATTTCATGTCAAAATGTCTAAACATTTCTACCAAACAGACAAACTTTTATGATGTTCGAAAGCCTTTGAACGCATCTCACTTCCCAACACGAATATTAAAAAGAAAGAAAAAAAACGAACAACTAGCAAATTGGTTTACTGCATACTTATCTAATTTATCGCGGTATGTCCAAATCAATAGTAAATCCTCCGCGTATCTTTTCCTCACAGCAGGCGTACCCCAGAGATCGTTGCTTGGTCAATTACTTTTTTCTATAGTTTTACTATAGTTTACATTTTAACATAAATCCATGTTTCAATCAACCGTTTTTGCCAATGAAAGTAGTATTCATTCGTGGGTGGAATCCACTTCAGATCGATTCCAACTTAATTAGACCCTGTTCAAGCAACAAGAACGAAGAGACTAATGGCAGATGCGGAGAAATTAGGAGAATTCCGTATCAATGTCAATAATTCGAAGGAAAAAAAAAACGTTCCACTCAATATCATTTTTTGCGAACAGGGATAAAATGAAAACTTAGAAAGATTGAGATACCTTGCTGTTACAGATAATGACACACTGCCTTGAATCAACATATTTGTATTGGGAATAAATCTAGGAACAAGTTTTTACTCTTAGACGAACTATTAAATTTGCAGACAATGAAAAAAACTGTATAGCCTATAAAATACTATCTAAGCTTGGGCTAGAGCAGTGCTGCCACACTTGTTACAATGATTTTCCCCTCGACCAAAGAAATATTTCCACTCTCTTCCTACGAGATAATTTTGAGTCACTATACCGCTTTCTTTAAAAATAAGAATCACACGCAATCGCATGCAAACACCTCCGAACCTAAGGAAATTCAAGAAGATAAAGGAGCTAAAAAAAATGGAGAAAAACAATTGCATGACTGATTATAGTCAGACTTCATAAAAAGTGGTGTAAAACCTTACACAAGTGTTCTATTGCTTGTATATTTATTTAAAGGAAAACTGACGCTGTTTTGTGTTTGAGGAAAAACACTTAAATCGTCTTCATTTGGACTTCAAGATAACGAATATTAAGATTATATTTCCGTTAGGTGTACGGGGGCTGCTGAAAATAATTTTCAAAGTATCGTTGAAGTCCCTCCTTCCTGGAACGCGATGTCATATCAGAAGTATTCGGAATCTGCGATCTCACGCATCTTCATCACCTAACAAAGTTATGCACGCGCACTCTTGCTATTTTCAAAGGGATAATAAAAAAGATGTCACGACTGCTGTCTGTGCGGGGAAATATACCTGGCACGCTGCAATTGCACGTGCTGACCACACGTGCGATACGCACTTGGCGGTCTAAAAATCCTAGTATGATGTGACGACTAGTCGAATGTTTTTAGTCTTTTCTCGTCCTTGGTATACATCTTCGGGACAACAAATGTGGTATTCAGATTCACGGGATAAACATACTCTAGAGTTCACCACGTTTGTTCCAAGAAGCTTTTCAGCTTCCCTCTAAAGGGCCCCTGAAACAAAAAGAAAATGTTTTTTAAGAGTTTAATTATACCACAGGTGTCAAAAAACAATTACGCGAAAAAAGAATTAGAGCAATATTGAAGACGAGAGATTTATTCGAAATTCTGCGCGTAAAGTCCATGACGTCACAGAATGGTCATTCGCTCTTTCGACCTCAACGAGATGGTCATTCCCTCTTTCCACCTAAAGCTGAAGGCACGCGTCCGAACTGCCGAAAGAGAAAACAAGTGGAAAAAAGGTGACTATACCGACCAAATCGCGTCTTGCGCCGTCAATATTGCTCAAAAATTATTTGTTCGCGTAAATTTAACTTTTTGATACGCGTGTCATAACCAGCCTGTTTAAAAACACTTCTTCCTTTATTTTTTCCACGGGTGATACTGTATCGACATTTGGATTTCTCAAAATAAGGCCGCAGAAGCGTTAAACGAGATGCTACGGACTCCAAAACATTACCCATAACCGATATCTCAAACGGGTGGCCGTGCTTTTGGAAAAGAAGAGCGCGATGAAGGGAGGGCAATGACGTCACGATCCTCCTGAAACAGTGGAGAATGAGGGGAAGCGGCCTTGCTTCTCTTCTCCTCGCTTCAGTTCACCAGGTCGGCGTCGCTCGGTGGGACGAAGCGAGGAGGAGGAGGAATGGAGCATCGTGACGTGATTTGTCTCGTCGGCTTCGTCGGCCGTGTTAAATCGCGCACGTCTTTTCCAGATACGGCGATCCGTTAGAAATATCGCTGTATGAGGGATGTTTTTAGGTTTTGCAGCATCCCGCCTATCAGTCCAGCCTTGTTTTGTGCTCGAGATTTCGGTTCACTAACCCTTTAAACACAAACTGCGTTGGAATGAGGGCTCGTCCTGCTCGCAAAACATTTCTGGTTCTTCAAACGTGAGCAGTAAAACACTAAAAAAGGGATACAAATAAAACAACTAAAATGGGATACTAATGCTAATGTACAATGAAAACAAAAATATTTACGAAGGCACTAGCTAAGTTGGTAAAGACACGAAGTGTAAAGTCTACGGTGGCTTCTCGCCATTTCTGTTTTCTTTTATATTATGGTATAAAAACTAGTTGTTTTTTTTTTACAATTAAATGTATTGTAGCAGCGGTCCCCCCGTCTGAAGAGTGCAGAGTGTGCAACTGCCACTTCGTTCATGACATCTGAAGGCGTATAGGTTTCCCTGCTTGTTTGCACATTCGTCACCAGAATATGAATGACTTCCAACGACATCATATCAGCAGCCATTGTGGCGGCCTTGCTGCGGAGCGCGTAGCGTAGCAGATATTTCACACCTTCGCAAACGTTGTCTTGGCAAAAAGTTGGAATGAGCATCACAAGGTGCGGTGACGTCATGTTGAAGTCATGTACAGATTAGTTTCAAACACGGTTTCAGCCACTGATCTATTATTTGAACCACAGCATTTGGACCTGGAGACTAGGCCCAGCCACAGTTGCCACTATTTTTTTATTAAAAAGATAAGAAAGCTGAAATTGTGTTTTTAACGGAATCAAAACTATTTTCTACTTTTTGCATGCGTTCAAATAAGTTTTTTCTCGTCCCTTAGATACAAATATTTGTTTTCTAGCCACGAGGCAGGATGTCCAAAGACACTTTCGAAAAAAAAAAAAGAAAAACACGACCCTCAAGGTCAATGAAGTATTTTTCGTGGCAACAGTGAGCACTTCTTTGAACCAATCCTCTTTTCTTTCGTATTTTACCCTGGGAGGCAGGACAATAAGGTTGAAAGCAAAGACGCGCGAAATCAACGGGTCACTTTTTTTTTTTGTAACGGTCCCTCACTTCACTGGCGAGGAGCTGTAACAATTTAACTGCATAAGAAACGGTAAATGTAATTATTTGGTTCATTTTTGTAATGCGCAAGCATCTGCTTACTTCACCTTCTTCAGTTTGGCAATATTATACTGCTGCAAGTTGAGATGTTTGTGTCTTATTGCCAGATCCATGTTCGCTTTTATAATTTTATATAAACGATGTGTAGGGTATGAAAAAAACGTTTACGGGGTTGATTTTCTTATTTTTTGCCTCAAAAATAAACTACTCATCGGCGAACGCACGTTCTTTGCCAAAATGTAGCGCTCGCATTCCGAACCAGATGCCAAAGTTTAGCACTAACCGTCATTTTACTCGAAAGTTATGTGATTTTTTGAAATGTTCAATGGAAAAATGGCGGCCGACAGAGCTTTCGATTACACGAAGCTCTGTGGCGCCAGTTGCTGATAACAGACAACAATGGGCCCAATAACCTCTTTGAAGGTATAAGAAAAATACTTGTAACCTTTAAATAATCTAACGCGGTTAGTACTTAAACTTTTGCAACGGATTCGAACCGCTAGCGCCACATTTGGGAGGGAAATGAGCGTTCGACGATGCAGTCAAATATTTTGTTAAGCAAAACACTGTAATTTTGTGTGTGTGTGTGTGTGTGTGTGTGTGTGTGTGTGTGTGTGCGCGTGTGTGTGTGTGCGTGTGTGTGTGTGCGTGCGTGCGTGCGTGCGTGCGTGCGTGCGTGGGTGCGTGTGTGTGTGTGTGTGTGTGTGTGTGTCTGTGTGTGTGTGTGTGTGTTGTGTGTGTGTGTGTGTGTGTGTGTGTGTGTGTGTGTGTGTGTGTGTGTGTGTGTGTGTGTGTGTGTGTGTGTGTGTGGAAAGGGAGGGTGAGTGGTTTGGGGGGTGGCGGATACCGAGTACATGTGCAGTTGTGGGTTTCAGGCGAGAGTTCAAGTATTGCTAAAATATAAAAAAGAGATTAAAAACAAAGCTGTGACACGAGCGATCGCAACCTTGATCCCAGGTGTGGCGCGGTCAACTCCCCATCGTGCAGAAATGCTATCAGATCGGATGTGCTAGATGGTACTAAGGTCGTAGGCCGTCACAGCTGCATTGAGCGCCACATGCGCTACAGTTGGGGACGAAGATAACGAGGCCGCAGGAGCGAGCAGCCAGGGACTACGTGAGTGCACGCGGACGAAGACAGGAAGCTCCCCCCCCCACAACCCCTTCCCCCAACTGCTGTCGATAGGATACAAGATGCTGCCGGCAGGATACAGCCTAAAGGAACCCTGACACGCTGATTAGGCTCGCCGACGTTTTTATCTGAGCATGACATATAGGAGTTCATCTACACAGAGCATAATTTTCTGCTACAAATTTGTGTTCCTTCCGCTCGAAAATATCCGGTCGTGAATTTACCGGTTTCTGTCACGCTCACTCTTTTTTTTTTTTTTTATGGTCGCGTTGCGTTCAAACTGTTTACCAAATATATTCGAACTCGTGAGTCATCTCAATTAAATTCAGTTTTTTTCATTTACTCCCATAATACAAAATGGGCGATGGAGGCAGGAGAAAAAGCTGCAGAAATGCAGCTTGACGAAGCCCCTGCCCCCTACAGGTAGATCTGTAGCTGCGCTCTAAGGCGCATGTCCCATATTAAATATAGAAAATAATGTGAACTTCAATTTTGTGGCCTTCAAAAAACTGCAAATAGGTTGATCGAAAAAAAAAGTTTCACAGTTGACATGAAGTACATGTTTACGTCATTCTTAATATGGCGACGTACCGCGGGCTGGACGAACTGACGGCGGCGCATGACGAACCAATTTTGCGACGGACGCGGGGCCACTACTTCGGAACAGTCGATCGTGGTACCGGGGAGTCGATCTTCAAGCGCAGAACATCAAGCGGAAGGGATAGAAGTGTGAAACAATCGCACGACAAACGGTGCACCTCTATTCGTCGTATCGTCGTCTGCTGCCACATACTAAAGAATCGGAAAAAAAAAAAAAACGCGGTCGGGTGGAGAAACGTGACTTCCGGTCATGAGTCTCCGTGCTCGTGTTTCGGTCTTAATTTTGAGCGAAAAAGGTTTTTTTTTTTTGCTTCATTAAATATATACGTGGTTCTGCAGCAATGCATTAACGGGGCAGTCTCCTGACACCAGTATAAATTCTCTGGCAAAAAAAAAAAAAAAATTGGAAACATTTCAGGGGTATTAGTTTTCTTTTAGTAGACGCTTTGCAAAATTCCACCAAGCAGCATTGGCGGTCACCATTGCCTGCTCCCGAAGCCCGTGATTGGATCCGAGTTCAAACCGAATGCTGACGCAAGGCTCGTGTCCAATACATGCTCAGGGTATGTAAGTAAGCAATGGCGGACAGGCGTTGGCGCGAACTTTTCAAAAGGGTCTAATAAAACCTTTTGAAGACCTCGTCAAGCAACTATGGCGGTCGCGATTTCTTCGGCACCAAGCGTGTTATTGGATCCCGAGCCCTCACCGAACGCTGTCGCAGCATTCGTTCTTGATCCAAACTGAGCCGAGTTCTCGCCGTATGCTGACAAAACCCTCATGTCCAATAGATGCCCAAAGCACGTGCCCGAACAATGGCGGACTGCAATAACCAAAAATATTCATAGGGTATCTTATGTTCTATGACGACTTGAAGGCGAAAACCAAAGTGCCGATGCATTAAAGAGAGACACATGATTTACTTAATTCCCTTTGATTCCTCTTAATTCACTTTGTCATCCTCCATGATTCATTTCGCTGATTTATTTGACTCAGCTTGTATCTTTCTTTTTCTTTTTTTTTTTTACTTTCTGTTCTTTATGAGTTGCCACTGGTGCTAATTGTAGGGAGAGGGCCGAGAAAAAAAGCTGCATTTAGGCAGCTTTTTTCTCGGCCTCCTTTTATCATAAATGTGATGCAGAAATAAATGTTTATTAATATTATTATTATTATATTCATTGGCTCTAATTCGCCTGAGTAAACACGTAAACGTGATAGCGAACCTGCAAAGACAGCGCGCTCTCTGAGGACACACTTTTGGCACCGTTTCATTGGCTCACTCGGATTGTGGCGTCGGCTGTGGCCCCGGCGATAGCAGACCTCCGAAAACGGCGCGCTCTCTGCGGACGCACTTTTGGCACCGTTTCATTGGCTCACTCGGATTGTGGCGTCGGCTGTGGCTCCGGTGATAGCAGACCTCCGAAGACAGCGCGATCTCTGAGGACGCACTTTTGACACCATTTCATTGGCTCACTCGGATAGTGGCGTCGGCTGTGGCCCCGGTGATAGCAGACCTCCGAAGACAGCGCGATCTCTGAGGACGCACTTTTGACACCATTTCATTGGCTCACTCGGATAGTGGCGTCGGCTGTGGCCCCGGTGATAACAGACCTCCGAAGACAGCGCGCTCTCTGATGACGCACTTTTGGCACCGTTTCATTGGCTCACTCAGATCGTGGCGTCGGCTGTGGCCCCGGTGATAGCAGACCTCCGAAAACAGCGCGCTCTCTGACGACACACTTTTGGCACCATTTCATTGGCTCACTCGGATCGTGGCGTCGGCTGTGGCCCCGGTGATAGCAGACCTCCGAAGACGGCGCGCTCTCTGCAGTGAGGATGCACTTTTGGCACCGTTTCATTGGCTCACTCGGATCGTGGCGTCGGCTCCGGCCCCGGTGATAGCAGACCTCCGAAAACGGCGCGCTCTCTGAGGACGCACTTTTGGCACCGTTTCATTGGCTCACTCGGATCGTGGCGTCGGCTGTGGCCCCGGTGATAGCAGACCTCCGAAGACAGCGCGCTCTCTGAGGACGCACTTTTGTCACCGTTTCATTGGCTCAATCGGATCGTGGCGTCGGCTGTGGCCCCGGTGATAGCAGACCTCCGAAGACAGCGCGCTTTCTGACGACATACTTTTGGCACCCTTTTCATTGGCTCACTCGGATCGTGGCGTCGGCTGTGGCCCCGGTGATAGCAGACCTCCGAAGACAGCGCGCTTTCTGACGACATACTTTTGGCACCGTTTTATTGGCTCACTCGGATCGTGGCGTCGGCTGTGGCCCCGGTGGTAGCAGACCTCCGAAGACAGCGCGCTCTCTGAGGACATACTTTTGGCACCGTTTCATTGGCTCACTCCTATCGTGGCGTCGGCTGTGGCCCCGGTGATAGCAGACCTCCGAAGACAGCGCGCTTTCTGACGACATACTTTTGGCACCGTTTCATTGGCTCACTCGGATCGTGGCGTCGGCTGTGGCCCCAGTGATAGCAGACCTCCGAAGACAGCGCGCTTTCTTGCGACATACTTTTGGCACCGTTTCATTGGCTCACTCGGATCGTGGCGTCGGCTGTGGCCCCGGTGATAGCAGACATCCGAAGACAGCGCGCTTTATGACGACATACTTTTGGCACCGTTTCATTGGCTCACTCGAATCGTGGCGTCGGCTGTGGCCCCGGTGGTAGCAGACCTCCGAAGACAGCGCGCTCTCTGAGGACATACTTTTGGCACCGTTTCATTGGCTCACTCCTATCGTGGCGTCGGCTGTGGCCCCGGTGATAGCAGACCTCCGAAGACAGCGCGCTTTCTGACGACATACTTTTGGCACCGTTTCATTGGCTCACTCGGATCGTGGCGTCGGCTGTGGCCCCGGTGATAGCAGACATCCGAAGACAGCGCGCTTTCTGACGACATACTTTTGGCACCGTTTAATTGGCTCACTCGGATCGTGGCGTCGGCTGTGGCCCCGGTGGTAGCAGACCTCCGAAGACAGCGCGCTCTCTGAGGACATACTTTTGGCACCGTTTCATTGGCTCACTCCTATCGTGGCGTCGGCTGTGGCCCCGGTGATAGCAGACCTCCGAAGACAGCGCGCTTTCTGACGACATACTTTTGGCACCGTTTCATTGGCTCACTCGGATCGTGGCGTCGGCTGTGGCCCCGGTGATAGCAGACATCCGAAGACAGCGCGCTTTCTGACGACATACTTTTGGCACCGTTTCATTGGCTCACTCGGATCGTGGCGTCGGCTGTGGCCCCGGTGGTAGCAGACCTCCGAAGACAGCGCGCTCTCTGAGGACATACTTTTGGCACCGTTTCATTGGCTCACTCCTATCGTGGCGTCGGCTGTGGCCCCGGTGATAGCAGACCTCCGAAGACAGCGCGCTTTCTTGCGACATACTTTTGGCACCGTTTCATTGGCTCACTCGGATCGTGGCGTCGGCTGTGGCCCCGGTGATAGCAGACATCCGAAGACAGCGCGCTTTCTGACGACATACTTTTGGCACCGTTTCATTGGCTCACTCGGATCGTGGCGTCGGCTGTGGCCCCGGTGGTAGCAGACCTCCGAAGACAGCGCGCTCTCTGAGGACATACTTTTGGCACCGTTTCATTGGCTCACTCCTATCGTGGCGTCG